>NC_141141.1:52060064-52386064 GCF_053477565.2 Lygodium microphyllum | reverse complement strand
TGTTGATTTTGATGCATATCACCTGCGCTTGATTATCATTACTTCTGTGTGTGCCAGCTTTGTTTTTTTGGGTATTATACACAATCACAAAACTCATTGTTTATTTATATACACATTTATAAATCCATGTCACTTCATGAGGATAAAAACCAATTGTAGAACTCAGGATTGTACTGGAGTGTGGCACATGCATCTAATACACGTGGCAGCCTACTCAATAACGGCATATATTTTACAACATTGAGTAGCATGGTACCTTGTCCGAGTCTACTGGCAACATGTAGCTCCTCCTTAGTGAGAAATTTATCAAGTAGAGAGTTTTCTTGGCTAGTTCCACCTAAGTCCATACCCCAAATGGTAGTCAGTACTCAAAAGGAAGTTGGCACTACATAAGTTGGGTCTCTTTGAGACCACCATTTGGACAATCACTCCTTTGAGTCATAATCTAGGCTCCAAGTTTGGCCATTGTAGTGCGGTTTTCAAACCAACGTTTTCAAATTGGCTTTGATCCTCCGATTGTCACTTTAGTTGCTCTATCTCTAGGAGATTTGGTTGGCAAAGCACATCATTGAATGTCATAGTTAAGCGTAGTTTATGGGCCTCTTCGTCAGAGATGAGTTGCATGCATTCATGCAGGAGATTGTCATAGTGCTCCTTAAGATATTCTTGCTCTTCCTAGGATAGCGGATATGACAAGTATTCCTCAAACTGCTCCCCAGTGAATGTGCCCATGTCTTCAATAACGTAGATAATTTGAGTTTAGCATCCCACTCAGTCAAGCACTCTATGACACTTCTATGTTTGATGAGGGATTTCTCGGTTACTATCTCATGCAAGGTTCTGGGAGTTTCCCTAGGCTTTAGCATAGTTAGAGGCTCAGGCTTAGATGAGCAAGATTGGCCAATTCTAGGATTGCTTTTGTCCTCGGGATTTTCATGTTTCTCTTGAGGCTTTGCTCCTATTGTGTCATGGTTTTCCTTGAATGTGACTGGTATAGTTTGTCAACATGTTGTGATAGTGTTGCATCCACTCTTGATTGGTCAATGTAAGTTCTGTTGTCAATGGATTGAGTATTGCAAGAAATCGTTGATGGTAATGGTTGCTTTGACTTATCAGAACCACACGAATGTGTCTAAGGTTTCACCGCTGTTAGGAGAGATAGCAAAAAGTTCATTCGTGGGTGGAGTCGATGCTTTATTCCTCAACTCTTCAACACTCTTTGTCTCAATCTTCTTGGAGTCTACAACCACTTACAATTGCCGTTTTTTTCATTGTTTCCTCCTCTTTTTCTTGGGCAATTGAGGTGTATCCTTTAAAGACTTAGGACCCTGAACTAGGTCAGCCCCGTTGATGTGCTTGGTCGCGGGCCTCAACATTCTCTGTTTCTGGTGTGTCCTCATGGGACATAGCTATAGCCTGCTGGACAACCTCGCTAAGTTGTGAGGATACAACAGCCTCTCTTTTTGGAGAGTCTAGCTCTTCAGCTAATTCCCCTGTGTTTAGCTCCTCATCCAATTGCATTGGTAGTTGCTTCGAGTCAGGGGGTGTTTACTCTTGTCTTTACCCATTGGAACATGCCTCCATTGCTTCTTAGTAGTGCGGGTGTTGTGTTTAGAGCTGTTTTTCTCTTGCTCAAGAGGTTTGGGTGACTCTAGTGTAGAACCAAGAGATATTTTAGGATTCCTATCATGTAAGCTTGGACAAAACTAGTTGAAGAAGTCAGGGTTGTATTGATGGGAAGCATAAAGATCTAGGATTGTAGGATCTTGAGTGAGGCAGAAGACATATGCGCTAACATTAAGTACCATGTTCCCTACTCCTCCTAGCCTGCTAGCCACATGTAGATATTCTTCTAGAAGCAATTTATTATACAAGGGATGTTTTTGGATGGTGGCAGAAAGCTAGACCTCATGGACCATTGCCAACACTCTTAATGAGGCCGGAGCAACATACATAGGATCATGTATTGATGTCCAAAGGGATTTCCTTCGCTTAGCGAGTGTCATTAGTCAGTGGCCAATTTTGGCTGCCAAACTTTGGTTGGAGTACCATTTTTGCACAAAGTTGCCTTGTCCTTTCCCTTTTTGTTTGATTGCTTCAAGCTTTTCCTTGTTTATCTCACATTGATAAGTATAGAGTGAGGGTATCAAGCGCAATTCTCTAGCTGTGGCTTTTGGGATGTCCTTCACGATTTCTTCAGAAACAGCTACATAGCGGGAGCATACATGTTGTTGCTCAGGGTTCGGCTATAAGCTTTGTGTGCTTTGGTGTTGGCCTTCCGATATCCACATGGATGTATCCATGTGTGTTGGCCGTCAGCTTGTGATCAAGCTTCATCATGCACTTAATCTTTGGTTCATTGGTCAGATGTGCCATCTCCTTGGCCAAATCTTCGAGAGATTTCTCCTCAAGCATAGGCTTTAGGTTCTTTGGAAGTGCTGGAGGTGTCAAGGATTTGGTTGCAATACCTCTTCCATAGGTGAATTGCTAAGGATCCGTTCTGCAAGGGGTGTCGTCACAGCTAAAGGTTGTGACTGTTGTGATTCTTGATTGGAAGTAGTAGTGTCTAGTTCAATGAATTGGCTATTTTTGGTAGACTACGGTGTCAAGTTCTTGAGTAGATGAGAAGTGCTTGTGTCTCTTGTTTCCCTTTGCACATTCTCTTATGCAGATCGAGCATCAATCTAGCCCACGCTGGATTGCAAAGGCATATCCTTAGGCTGAAAACTAAGGGCGATGTCATGTCTCATATCTTGGACATTTGGAAGCTCAGATGGAGATAGAGATTGGGATTGAGAAGCTACACTTGACGACTACTATTGTGCTTCCTGTGTCCGTCTAGGGAAAGAGGGTGTAGGAAATTTGGGACTCCTAGGTGGACTTGGCACTAGCTGGAAGTTTTGCTCATTGCTATTTGACGATTTTTCCATTTTCTTTGTTGAGAAATTAGCCTTATCATGAGCAACACTGCGCTCGTGGTGCTCATCATCCTCTTGGGAAGTTAGGCTCCTTGGGCACTAGTGGTCTTTGTGCACACCCAATAGTTACATTTGATATCTGCTTGTTAAGCATGCTAGGCTGAGGATCTACCTTTAGAGCAATCATGTTTGGTTTCTTAATTTCAATCTTGAGGGGCTCAGTCACTCCAATGTTGTTGACTCAAGGCTTGGATTTTTATTTAGATTTTCTCATTTGCTTCTTTGCTTTTGATGCGATGTAGCCTTCAGCTAATATAGGTGGTTTAGCAAGGGGATTTGGTACCCAAATCCATCGGTTACCTGTGTAATACCCTTGAGCATGTAGCAACGCTTTGGATATTCATTGTGGCGTTGTGCTGGCTCTCCATCGACACCTTTGTCTATAAGGATTGGGCTTCTTTTGTGGTCTTCTACGATATTTGTAAGTCCAAAGCCTATCCTTGGCATTGTCTCCTGATCTTCATGTTTGAAGCATGGCCTCGCTCACTAGTTCTCTCTGTTCAACATGCATTTCTATCAACTCTTTCAAAAAGTCCTTGCTCTTATTACTAGGCAAGCTTCAAACATGGAATAGGATAGGCAAGCTTTCTAGTTACAAGGATTTTGCACTTCCCTATAAGTGCTTCTGAGTGTCCCCCAAAAGGATTAAGAGTTGCATTAGTTGGTGTGAGCTCTGATTGGCCTAGTAGGATCCATGACTCATAGGTCAAGATATCAAAATCAGCTCCTTCATCGATGAGAGCATCGACACTATGTGGTGAGTTTGACCCTAAGATAAGCAGGTGGTATTATGTCTTCCTCTTCTATGTCTTGGCTTATAAATTTAAGCCTTCTGATACATGCCTTTGAGTCCTCAACTACACAACCAGATGTGGATTCTTGATTAATATCTTGGGTCATCTGTGCAGTGTTGTTCAAGGTGTATCTATCGTCAGGACTGTCATGTCTAGTCATCCTCATAGTAGCTTGATGTTGTTGCATTCTGTTTTGACTAGATGCAATCTAGACGCAACCTATACCTGTTTTTGTGGTATGGCCTTTTTGCCCTTGTTGGCTAGATTGGCCCATTGATGATAATGAATTTTTAATGATTTTAGATACATTTCTTTATCAATTTTTTTTTTTGAAAATCCATTCTGAGGTAAAGAGCAAGGGAAAAACAATACGGTGCGAGGAGACACAATTGGTCTTTTGACAATCAACCAATCGCATCGTATCCTTTGAAAATGTAGTGGATGAAACATCACAATTAGAAGGAGGAGGTTGAACTTGAAAATGCCTTTTGTGACATTATGTGATAGCTAAAATGGTCCATGTAAGCTAGGATCCATCTTATATAGTTGAGGTAGTCCATGATACATGGCATCCTATAATTCGTTAGGGTTTAGGGTTGTTGTCCACATGTTAGGTTGGCCAAGTGGCATATAAAAATCCGTGGCAAGTTCCTCATACTCTTTTTACCCAATCTTGCATCTTGATTATCCTTCACTCTTAGTGTTATTTTTGTGTCTTCCTATCTTTTTTTGCACTCTTTCTCAATCTCGGGCCCTTTGAATATGGGCTTTTGGTTGCTGTTTTGCACATGAGAATCTATGCTTGTGCAAAGCCATTGCTACACTAGGATATGATTTGGAGGACCTATCACGGCCCGAGTGTTCTCTCCAACCTACTTGGGGGATGTGGAGGCAGTCAACCACCGAGACCCATGGACCGCTTATTGCTTTCAATGTTCCAAGCCAAGCACTAACGGCTACCTTTCACACAGCAAACACACCATCTATCTCTATGGGTGTAGTAAGCTTACCTCCATGCCCGATCGAGTTACTTCCTCTCCCGAGCACTCCGATAGCTCCACGATCCAAGTGCAAGCTTCAAGCAAGCTCCATCCTCAAGCTCCACGCTCCAAGCTCCATTGCCGCGAGCAAGATAAGAGAAGAGAAGAAGAAAGGAGAAGACATACAGCTTTTCCTCCAAGGTCCCTCACCCTCACACACACACAGCCTCACACTCTCACACTCCCTCTCTCAAGCACAAGCTCAAGCAAGCAAGAAGAAGAAGAAGAAGAAGAAGAAGAAGAAGAAGAAGAAGAAGAAGAATAATAAGAAGAAGAAGAAGAGAGTTACTTTTGGCCACACACAAGAGTGAGCTTCTCATTCACTTTTCAACTTTATATGCAAAAACCTAAATCCCTTTTGGGCGGTCATCCCCTTATCCCCCTTTTTTACATGGCCAGTCGTGGCATCTCGGCCCTTTTTCCCATTGTCCTCCTATCTTCCTAGCTTCGTTTCTACCGCTCATCTACCTTTACAATTTGCATGGGTGAGAGGCGCTCTTAAAATAAAAATCATGGTGCGTCTTGCGCTCTTTTACAAAGGTATTGACTTGCGCTTTTTCTCGTGTGCCTTTCTCCTTGATTTAGGACTTTTCTGCACTTCTTGTGTTTTTGGATTCTTCTTGATGTGCCTTCATCTTCCGTTTCACTTTTGCCTTGGCCTTATCTTCTGCTTTAGATTTTTTGGACTCTCCACCTTTTTCATCTAAGGGTTCACATTACCCCCCTTCTAGACAAGTGCCAGTCCCATGGAACTCACCAGCATAGGTAGTAGGCTTTGGCATTTGAAGTTGGTGATAGGGATGGTTTTTGGTGGGAGTTGCTCTCACGGCGGGCACAGTTGTTGACGTTCTGAGGATTTGGCGGGCGATGATTCTTTGGTGCGCTTGCAAGATGATAAAGGATAAGAATTCAGAGTTGAGTGTTGATGAAGAGCTGATTGTACTTTTGGTGGAGTCTTCAATACATGCAATTGAAAACCTTTCACTTGGTCTCTCCCTAGGGGTTAGTGCTAGTCTTCTTATCGTGCACAAGACGTAGTTGGATTAGTTTGGGAGACAGGTCAAACTCTAAGAAAGCCGAGAGTAATGTCCTGCACTTGAAGACTCAAACTGTATATAGATTGTGGTGTAGATATTATGTGAGTGCACGTGCATACTTAGATGGTACGTAGTTAGGAGATTGCTTCGGGTTCCTCATAGAATTGTGTGGATGAAGTGAGGGTTCAATGGGGTGAAAAATATTATCGATGTTGAGGAGAAGTACACTTGAAGGCTTCTTGAGACATTATTCATGCTTTTGTCAATAGGATGTAGGATAATTGAGCTCATTGATGTCGAGATTAGATTTGATCGGGTAGTGGGGGCCTCCGATGTCGGTGGTAGTTGATCACCATTGTTGAGTATACCTAAAAAAAGAAAAAGAAAGTGCGCTACTTGGGGGTGCATCTCCCTCACTAAACATTGTTGCATGGTGTCCATGCTAGTAAAACGGGGAGTTGGGTCGAACCTCAGGAAAGCTTATGGTGTTGTTCCACACTTGAGGACCCAGTTTGTGTACAGGGGAGGTGCTGTGGGTGTCACTTAGGGAGATAGATCTAACCATAGGCAAGCACAAACTCCCTAGGTGTGTCTTTCCCTTGATGTTTCTTAAGTATGAAGTGGGGGAACATGAAGGGCTAGGGGGTTAGGCACAGAGCTGGCTGTCCCAGGCCACGAGTCATGCCTAACCTGAGGATCCCTAGGTGCAATGTTTGTGGCACTTTGATATACATGGGAAAGCTCATTGTTTCTTTCCTTTTTCTTTGTGCGAGTCTTTGTTTGTTTACTCTTTTTTTTTTCTTTCTTACTCTTTTTTTCTTTCTCCTTTTTTTTTGGAGATGCATTGGGAGGGGGACATGCTAGAAGTCATCTTGATGCTCTACAGTAGTTACATTTTGAGGGGGCCTAAGAGATTTACCAAGGAATACACTCTTTCTCTTCTAACAATACTTGTTGTGGCCACAGAGGGGCTTGGTTCTTGCACTCTTTCTTTCTTTTGTTGATTTGATTTAGAGTCATGCCCTTCTTCGTGGACCAGCTTCGGTGGCTCCTATTGAGGTAGCTGCATTTGCTATTTTGGCTCCCCAAACTGCTAGCAGGGAGAGTTCCTGTGAGGTTCATCTAGTTGAGATTAGGGAAGCACATTTCTCCTCTATTCCTAAGCCAATGTTAGGCTTAGGTGTCATGGTATGGAGTCCATGTTGTAGCGATGTGCCATCTTGTAGGCTAAATCTTTGATTCCTTCTTCATTAGAGTAATCTCCTCCTCCCTTTTGCCTTAGTAGTTCTTACTCCTCTTCTGGCATTTGCTTGTGCCTTATTCTAATCTCTTTGATTCCTCCTCCACCCTTTGCAACTCTCGATTTTCTTTGGAGGTGGATCGAGTTCTTCTTACAGGGTTTTTGAGAGTGTGATCTTTCCTTTCGTGTGACTCGATAATTTTTGAGCCTTGCTGCTCATGAATTGTCCTCTTGCTCTCTTACTCTGTTGAGAAGGTTGGTAATTCCCCTTCTTATTAGTAACTCTCTCCATGTTGTCTTGCTATTCCTTGTGAACTTTGTCTCTCTCTTATTCTTGGATTGGTGACAGCTCACCCCTAGCATATTATACACATCCCTCCTTGGTTGTTTCTCAATCCTGCTACTAGCTAATAAACCTAGGGCCTTCTCCACCGTCGTAGCGCTCAACTCCACCTCTACTTGACGAGCTTCTTCTCCTCTTGTTATTGCCACCATGCCATAGTTTCTTTCAACATCGAAGCTCCTCAAAAATTTTGTGCACTTGTTGTAATCGATAGCCTGCCCAACCCTCTCTACATGCTTCTGTAGACTGCACTGGTCCAAGAGTTGTTTTACAGTTGGCTCCTCCATGGTGGCATCTTTTAGGTTTAGGGTAAGTTTGAATGTAAACTAGTTGAAAACCCTCGCTTCCACCATTGAGCCGTACTTTGCTTGCTCTTTTTCCGCCGTGAACGGGAGCTTGCTACCTTAATCTTGCCTTGGATGTAGAGTCTTCCAAGAAAGAGCAAGAGCAGCCAATGACTATGCTTTGGGCCATGCTAAAATGTGTGTGCTTTTTGTAGGGGTGACTTTCTTTTCCAGCAACGAGGCTTCCATCATGGCTCTTTGTTCTTAGTATTTATGCCGCTTTCCCCATAATGGTTCTTTGTAGGGTTGGTGGCCTTGTGGTGACTTGGACATTGAACACTTTTGTACAGAGACCTATGTCGACTTGCATTCACTTGGCAACTCATGAGAGTACATGCAAGTCATATGCTTCAACCACCATAATGAACAAGTGCTTCTCAAAGAGACATCACTTATCTGAATCCCATGGTGTTGACTTTGATGTACATCACCTGCGCTTGATTATCATTGCTTGTGTGTGTGTTGGCTTTGCTTTTTTGGTATTATTTATACACAGTCACAAAACTCATTGTTTATTTATGTACACGTTTATGAATCCATGTCACTTTGTGAGGATAAAAACCAATTGTAGAATTCAGGATTGTACTGGAGCGTGGCACATATCCAATACTCATGGCAGCCTACTCAATACCAATAGATATTTTGCAACATTGAGTAGCAAGGTACCTTGTTCGAGTCTACTGGCAACACGTAGCTCCTCCTCAGTGAGAATTTTATCAATCAGAGAGTTCTCTTGGCTAGCTCCGGCTAAGTCCATACCCGGAACGGTAGTTAGTACTCAAAAAGAAGTTGGCGCCACATAGGTTGGGTCTCTTTGAGACCACCATTTGGCCAATCGCTTCTCTGAGACTGTCATAATCTAGGCTCCTAGTTCAGCCATTGTAACGCGGTTTTCAAACCAACATTTTTTGAATTGACTTCGACCCTCTGATTGTTGCTTTAGTTTCTCTATCTCTAAGAGATTTGGTTGGCAAAGCGCTTTGTTGAATGTCACAGTTAAGCGCAGTTCGTCGGTCTCCTTGTCAGAGATGAGTTGCATGCACTTATGTAGGAGCGTGTCATAGTGGTCGTTAAGATATATTCTTGCTCTTCCCAGGATAGATGACATGGCAAATATTCTTCTCAAGCTACTCACTAGGGAATGTGCCCATGTCTACAAGGATGCAGACACGTGCAAATAATTTGAGTTTAGTTTCCAACTCAGTCAAGCACTCTGTGATACTTCTATGTTCTATGAAGGCTTGCTCGATTGCTATCTCACACAAGGTTCTAGGAGTTTCCCTAGGCTTTAGCATAGTTGGAGGCTCATGCCTAGATGAGCAAGATTGGTCAATGCTAGGATTGGCTTTGTCCTCGGGATTTTCATGTTTCTCTTGAGACTTTGTTGCTATTGTGTCATGGTTCTCCTCGGATGTGATTGGTATAGTCTTGTCACCCTATTGTGACAGTGTTGTATCCACTCTTGATTAGTCAATGCGAGCTCTATTGTCGGTGGATTGAGTGTTGCAAGCAACCGTTGATGGTAGTGGTTGCTTTGATTTTTCAAAACACATGGACGTGTTTGAGGTTTCACCGCTGTTGGGAGAGATGGCAATGGGTTCATTGGCGGATGGACTCGATCCTTTATTCCTAAGCTCTTCAATGCTATTGCTCTCAAGTTTCATCATGTCTACAGCCACTAGCAAGTGCCGCTATTTTCATTGTTTTCTCCTCCTTTTCTTGGGAAATTGCGGATGTATCTCTTAAGGACTTAGGACCCTAAACTAGGTCAGATGTTGATGCGCTTGGTTGGACCTCAGTTTTCTCTTCTTCTAGCATGTCCTTATGGGACATAGCCATGGCCTATTGAACAACCTCGCGAGGTTGTGAGGGTACAACTACCTCTCTTCTTGGAGAGTCTAGCTCTTCAGCTAATTCCTCAGCGTTTAGCCCCTCATCCAATTGCATTGGTAGTTGCTCTTGGTCGGGGGGGTGTTTGCTCTAGGCTCTTGCCCTTACCCATTGGAATATGCCTCCATTGCTTCTTATCAGAGCGGGTGTTGTGTTTAGAGCTGTTTTTCTATTGCTCTAGGGGTTCAGGTGACTGTAGAGTAGAGCTAGGAGATGGTTTAGGGTTCCTACCATATAAGCTTGGATGAAACTAGCTGAAGAAGTTAGGGTTGTATTGATGGGAAGTATAAAGATCTAGGATTGCTAGGACTTGAGTGAGGCAAAAGACATATGCACTAACATCAAGAACCATGCTCCCTACTCCTAGCCTGCTAGCCACGTGTAGATCTTCTTCTAGAAGTAGTTTATCATACATGGGATGTTTTTGGACAGTGGTAGAAATTTGGCCCTCATGGACCATTGCCAACACTCTTAATGAGGTTGGGGCAACGTATGTGGGATCATGTATTGATGTCCAAAGGGATTTCCTTTGCTCAGCGAGTGACATTAGTTGGTGGCCGAATTTTGGCTACCAAACTCTACTTGGAGTACCATTTTTGCACAAAGTTGCCTTGTCCTTTCCCTTTTCGTTTGATTGCTTTGAGCTTTTCCTTGTTTGTCTCACATTGGGCAGTGTAGAGTGAGGGCATCAAGCACAATTCTTGGAGCCCTAAGAGGAACACCAAGGAAAAGGGAATTCTCTTGCAAGAAAATCTATCTTGTAACATCAACAAGCTTTTATTTCATTCTTTTGATCATCAAAACAAAGAAAACAACAATTCTTCACGCAGCATCATAGTAGATATCTCCCACAGATTTGATAGAATCAACCATAATCTTCAACATCTTCACAAAATTCTTCAATATAACAAAGAACACAAAAGAATACACCATCTTTGAATGGAAATCAATCACACATTATCCTTCTTCAATGTCTTCATAGTTCTCTCTCTCTTCCTCTAATATATAGTTACACAGTTTTGATAAAATTGACTATCTCTGACTCTCTCTCTCTCTCTCTCCATCAATAATACATCATATCCTCACTACAATTCTCTCATAATAACCCTCAATAACCCTTCTTAAGTCGTGGATGCACCTCCCAAGAGGTATGTCTGATATGAAGAGTCACCAGAGCCAATACAGTGTCTTTTCACAGCTCACTACTATCACTGTCACTTAGTCTTCTCTTCAGTCTTCAGCAGCTGCTTCTTCCACTTGTTTTAGCTCTTTTGAACTTAGATTCATCCTTTCCAAAGGTTAGAAAACTTTCCCAAAGTCACATATACATTCTACAGAACACCTACAAAAGGTCTACAGAACAGTTACAGTACATCTCCAGAATAACTACAGTACAGTTACAGTATAGAGACAGAGCAGAGACAGTGCAGAGACAGAGCAGAGATAGAGGCTCTACAGAGGGTTACAGAAGGTCATAAAAACCTCATAACTCATACTCAAACCATTCCAAACTCTCAAAAACTATTTAATAAGCTTTCAAAAGATCTCAATCTTCATCAATCATCAATCAATGCTTCATACAGAAGATAATCAGAACAAAACAGAAGCTATATAGAAGGTATACAGAACTAATAAGAACCTATCAGAACATCACAGAACCTCATATCTCCATTGAGAATCATCATGAACTTCCAAAACATAATCAATATCATCCAAAAAACTCTCAAATACTTCCCTTACAACCATACATCACTCTAAATCCATAAAAAATCAATCATTCAAACCTCAAAATCAATAAAAATTAGTCAAAAATTCAGTCTTTTTCCACTCTCAACATATCCCTACACTTAGAAAGGAAGCGTCCTCGTGACCTAAGGAAAAGAAGAATATAAGTTCACTAAAGAGGTCAATTTTATCTTCTGTCAGATCTTCAATAATCTCTCCAACCTGTATCTGATAGAAAATACTACTAAAGGAAAACTTCCATTATTCATTAACTCTTCTGATTAATCATTTAAAAGCCACAACAAATTTGTAAAGGATATAAGAGGTTCTCTTCAGCTTTCCACCATAGGCTTTTCTTCCACCAGCAATCTTTTGAAAAGAGCTCTCGAACAAGTTATTCGCAATCAACACGAACTCATCACATACAATCAATACAATACATACACAAACACTAACACAACCATCTGAATGACACCTCCAAAAAGATATATATCATTAAGAATCATCCAAGATACATTGCAAAGGCATCAATGAAGATGATCCCTTTTAAAGGCCTGGTGGTTTCGAAAGCGATCCATGGAGAAGGATTCATCTACAAATGTCTTTGGAGGATTTTGAAAGAATTGCAAGCAGCACATCCTTTCTAGCAAGACAATGTATCTTTTAGGGAGACATAGGGCATGAAAATATAGGACATCCAACTGGTGGGAGTCAATGTTCACATTGACATTCATACAAAGTTTTGGAATGGCCTTTTGATCATTATGGGAATGCCTATGCATGTATGCTAGATATCAAGCAAAATGAGCTGTCAATCTCACCAAAGGATCCAGAGATTGTGAATATTGGTGAGCAATATGAAGGTAGTTCTAGTATGCTTGACTGGCAATTGTCCAATCTCCTGGAATTATTGGCCAATTGATCTAAGGTCCTGTAAGAGAATAATTCGAGCTCCATCCTCGTCTTCTGGGAATTTGCTGATCAAATCCTTCATATTCACTAACCAACCGAGGGGGTTGAGAGATAGAAGTGGCAGGAGATGGAAGTGGAATAAGTAAAAGTGGATGAAGAGATGGGTAGGCAAAATCATAAAAGGAGGAATAGGTTAAAGAAGGAGTGGCTGAAAATTTTAGGGAATCAGTTAGGAAGGGTGTTAATTGATAAATAGAAAATGTAGAAGGTATACGAATGGATGGAGAAGGGCATGGTGGAGAAGGGGAAAATACTCTATCTTCGATAAAAGAGCAATATGTAAATATTGGAATTTGAGGAAAAGATTGAGGGTGGAAAAGAAGGGGTAAGATTGCTGTGGAATTGGTTTGATAGAGGGAAAGATATGTATCATAACGGTGAGCCATTTGTTGGTAATACAGTAGGCTAGGAATAGAGGGACCTAAGATAGATTGTCTTTGATAGGCATAAAAAAAGGTGGAATCAAATGGATTATTTTTGGAAAGGTGAGCTAAGAGATCCACCCTCAATTGGTTAGTGCTCTGTACATAGGTAGAAGCTATGTTTTGTCGTTGATTCAAGACCACAGAATCAATCCTTGAGTGCCAGGAATTATCAGGACAAGTAGCCACTTTTGAGGAGTAACTCTGGAACATGTCATCTATTCGCAACTCCAAATAGTTGATATACAAAACAACTTGTAAAACCACGTCTCCCACATACCAGGCCATATCCACTTCATCTGGAATCAACAAGTCTCCCCGTAGATACATATATGGCAGCAACATGGTATCTGTCATGACAGAATCTTCAAACACCATACGGACCACTTCTGTTAGCAACTCAGGAGACCAAGCCCCACTCCAACCATTCTCTAGAAGAGGAAGATCCATCATTGAAAGCTTCATGTAAAAGGCCAACTTTTGCAATTGATAGTGGACAAAGAAAGAATGGTCCGGAGGAACATATTCCTGGAAATGCTCAAAGGTAGACCATAGCATATCCATCTTGGACTGCAATTGTTCCACTTTATCTTGGAATAAAGGACACAAGGTAGCCAATCTCTGGAGAACTGCCAAGTCCTGCTGTGAGAGAGAAGGAATCATTGGAATATTAGGGCTTGGAGGAACAGACCGTCACTGTGCTAGTTGGTCTTGCAGCTGCTTGATTTGGGAAGCTTGTGATTCCACTGTGTCATTAGCAGTTTGTAAGGCTAAAAGTTTTGCCAAGATTGTGGGAGAGAAGGAAGGAGTCTCACTTGTAGCTTTCTTGCTTGCACAAAGGGGGAATACACACAAGGGTGGAGGCTGAAAACAGTTTTCCTCTTCTTAGTTGTGTAAGCCAAAAAGAACTCAAGTACAAAAGAAATAGAAGAACCCTATATATGGGTTTCAAACCAAACTCAACTAACTAAGGTGGGATACTAATTGAGCCACGAACTAGAGTAGATAAGGATAGCTGTCATCTAGCTATTATTCATGAGCGGGGTGTACCAACCGCATCTGCAAACTGACAAGTTGGTGACATAAATGCGCAACGGTCACCCTGGCATATCACGAGTGGAGCTCGATATCTCAACACTCCCCCTCGAGCTCAATCCCAATTCCTGCACACCAAGCAGGTCTCTGAACTTACGCAGCTTCTCTACGTCCAATGCCTTCGTGAATATGTCAGCTACCTGATCCTCTATGCTGACATAAACTAGATCAATAAGACTTAGTAAAACCCTCTCCTGCACATAGTGATAATGCACCTCAATGTGCTTTGTTCTAGCATGATAGACTGGGTTATTTGCCAAGTGTATACTACTCATGTTGTCACAATAAATGACAACTGGCCCATCTGTAGACTGATACATATCATAAAGTAGCTTATGCAACCAAGCTACCTCACATGCAGCCATTGCTGCACCCCTGTACTCAGCCTCTGTGCTCGACAAGGCAACTGTAGGTTGTTTCTTGCTGCTCCAAGTGACTGCAGCACTCCCAAAAGAGAACACATATCCACTGGTAGATCGTCTATCAGAAATACTACCAGCCCAATCAGCATCAGTGTATCCATGCAACTGTATCTGGACCCCAGTCTCATAAAACAGTCCATACTACAATGTGGACTTCACATACCTGAGTATGCGTCTAGCCGCATCCAAATGCGGTTTCCTTGGAGCCTGCATAAACTGACTTACCAATCCAACAGCATAGCTCAAATCTAGCCTGGTAATAGTCATATAAATCAAACTTCCTACTATGCGTATGTACATAGTAGGGTCTTCCAGAAGTTCACCTGCATCTACGCTCAGCTTCACATTCTGCTCCAAAGGAACTTAAATAGGCTTATAGCCTGTCATCCCATATTTGGACAGTATGTCCAATCCATACTGCCTCTGCAAGAGCTGTATCCCACTTGGTGATCTAATCACCTCAATGCCCAAGAAATAACGCAGCTCTCCCAAATCCTTCATCTCAAACTTCTGCTTCAATAGCATTTTCACATGAAGGATATCTTCATCACTGTCACTGTCATAATCAAATCATCAACATAAAAGACAAGTAGCATAATATCTTTCTCTGTTTTTCTCACATAAAGTGAGAAATCTGCCTTGGAAATATGAAAACCAATAGTGACAAGATACTGTCCTATATTGTCAGACATGCTCTAGGTGTTTGCTTCAAGCCATACAATGCTTTCTTCAACCTGCAAACAAACTCAGGATGAACAACATGCACATAACCTGGTGGCTGCTCCATATATACCTCTTCTTGCAAATCACCATGCAAGAAGACATTCTTTACATCCATCTGATGTAAAGACCATTCCTTTGATGCAGCCATAGCAATGACTGCTCTTACGGTTGCCATCCTTGCAACCAGACTGAATGTTTCTTCATAGTCAATGCCATATATTTGTGCATACCCCTTGACTACTAATCTTGACTTGTATCTGTTCACAGAACCATCTGCATTGTGCTTCACCTTATAAACCCACTTACAACCAATTGCATTCTTACCTTTAGGCAAAGGTACTAACTCCCATGTAGCATTTGCTTCCAAGGCATCCATTTCTTCATCCATGGCTTTCTCCCATATTTCTTCATCCATGGATTTCTCCCATTTTTCTTTTCCCAAGGCTTACTCAAAGGAAGTGGGTTCTGGTTCCTGTATCACTTTGACCATATATGCATAGTGAATGGCTGTAAATCCATCATATTTCAGCCTATCCACAGGATACCTAGCTCTCGTAGACCTGCGCAAAATAGGTTCACTCCCAGGTGCTCTCAAAACATCCCTGGTCTTCCTTACTCCAGGTGTAACAATAGAAGGAATACCCAACTCATCATCAATGCTCTGTTCTGAGCCACTGGATTCACCATCCACAAAAGAGTGACCTGCATTCACATCAAACATGGGTTGATCTACCTTCTCTTTTCCTTTTCGTGATACCTGCATACCACTATCTGCATTGCTTTGAGAAGATTCTCCTGATCTCAATCTTCCTGTCCATGGCGAAGAATGTGAACCACTGCTAGAGGACGCTCCACGTCCACTAATATTTTGTGACTGCTGCTGTGAATTCTGTGCAGCATTACCATTTTGTGCATCTACATCATCAATCACATTTACTAGTTTATACCAGCTACTCATCTCATCAAAAACATCTCTGCTCACTGTAAACTTACGAGTAGAAGGGTTATAGCATCTATATCCTTTTTGCTGCAGAGAGTAACCAATAAAGATGCACTTCTCAGCTTTTGGATCCAACTTGGATCTCAACTCATCTGGCACATGTACATAGGCAATGCAACCAAAAATTTTCAAATGAGAAATATCTGGTTTCCTACCAGTATACCTCTCCTCTGGAGTCATCCCATGTATTGCTGCAGTGGGAGTCCTGTTCATTATGTAGACTGCTGTAGCAACTGCCTCAGTCCAATAAAAATCTGGAAAGTCTTTTTCGTTGAGCATGGCACGAGATACCTCTCGAATATGCATGTTTTTTCTTTCTGCAATTCCATTTTGTTGTGGGGTATGACTGCATGATTATTGCTGCTTTATACCATGCTCCTGCAGGAACCTTGCAAACTCATTTGAGAGGTACTCTCCCCCTCCATCTGACCTTAGGCATTTTATTTGCAGGCCTGTTTCTTTTTCAACCATAGCTTTAAGAGTTTTGAAATGCCCAAAAACTTCACTTTTCTTTTTCATAAAATACACCCAAACTTTTCTGCTATAGTCATCAATAAAAGTGACAAAATAATGACAGCCTCCAAGAGAGGTAGCTTTAGTAGTCCACACATCAGAGTGGATTAATTCCAATGGCTTCTTACTCTCTTGAACATGTCTAGGAAATGGTTTCCTTACTTGTTTTCCAAACTGATAGGCTTCACATACCTTATGCATTTCTGCAACCTTGAATTTAGGCAATCCTGCAACAATATTTTGGGCTTGCATTGATTTAAGTCGTTGTACATTAACATGACCAATGCATTTATGCCAGATATCAATATCTGCAACCGGTCCCATGTGCAAACATTGCTGTACTCAATTCAGGCATGTCTGCATCCAACGTAAACATTCTGCCCTTCTTCTTTCCTTTTGCTATCAAGCGACCTTTATTTTTCATATCCTCAACAAAGCATCCATGAGGATTATATCTGACCTGCAAGCCCTGCTCAACCATTTGAGCAACAGAAACCAGATTCTTGGTGATATTCGGGACATGAAATACATCTGATAGGTATTTCTTTTTCCCATCCTGCATAGACAAAGGAATTTTTCCAATCTGCATAATAGGATGTGCAGTATCATCACCAGTCTCCACAAATCCTGGTTTTTTCATTTTCCTTGCATCCTCCATCCATTCTGCATGACCTGTCATGTGGTTTGATGCACCTGAGTCAACATACCATACATCATTGCTTTCTTCTGCACTTGTCACAGAATTGTTCATGTGCTGCACCATAAACAAATGCTCATTTCTGTCATCACCCTGTCTACTAGAAGATGCATAATTTCCTTGTTGCAATTTTCCATTCATGATGTCATTCTACTTTTTATAGCAGTCTTTAGCCATATGACCCATTTTACCACAGTAGTAGCATTCAACATTACTGTTTGCATTTTGGTCTCTTTGCCATCCACCACGACCTCTTTGGATACCCCTGCCTCTAGAGTTATCACATCCTCCTCCATAGGACTGGTTTTCTTGAGTTTGCTGCATATTCTGATTTCTAGCCTCCAGATCGGCCTCCTCTACCTCTACCTCTACCTCTTCCAGCATTTGAGTAGAAGACAGCTTCTTTTGAAGTTCCTCCTGACGAAGATGCACCACCATTTCTCTGCTCCTCAGAAATTAGAAGAGCAATTAACTCCTCAAAATTAGAAAATCTTTCATGGACGGAAATGGATGTTCGGAACTGTGCATAATCCTTTCCCAGACCATTCAAGGTCACAGAAACTAAATCATCATCTTCCACTGGCGACCCAACGGAAGCAAGTGCATCTGCAATCTTCTTCACCTTCATGTGGTAGTCATTGATGCTCATACTTTCTCTTTGCACATTATGCAACTCTTGCTTGAGCTGCATTTTTGTGGCTTGCGTATTTGTGCTATATATTTTTGACAAAGTATCCCATGCCTCCTTTGGCATACTTGCATCCTGAATATGCACAATCATAGAGTCTGAAATACTGATAGACAGCCAGTACATAACTTTCCTGGCTCTCTCATGCCATGCTTTAAATGCCTGCATTTGCTGTTGATTGGGAACATCAGGAAGAACTCGTTCTTCTTCATTTCCTGCAACAAATTCCCAATATCCTTTTCCCATAAGGAAATTCGTCATTCTAAACTTCCATGCTTGGAAGTTGTTCTTGTCAAGCTTTTCAGTTATAATCTGTGAAAAAGAATCAGACGCCATTACAGAACACTGCAAAAAATTCTGTCATTGCAAAAAGCACAGCTTCACCCTCACAAGGGTAAATCTGCAAAACTGGCGAAAGTGGTATTTGACCACACAGTCACTTCCTAGAGTGACGATTTTGCATAAACAGGAGCCAAGGATGATTCTGTAACTCCCAATGCCTCTGCATACAAGCATACGATGCAATTTTTGTGGTAACTTTTCACCGACCTGTAGAACAGTGGTCGCACAGCATAAAACAAGGCCTTTTCCTGAGTGCGTGTAGAAAACTTCCGCCTCCAAAACAGGCCCTGAAATGGCCTCAAATAAAAAAAACAGGGTCATCAAGGGCTAAAGGTCTGTCCTGCAACATATACTGCCCTCTTGCTTCACCGCGAAGGGCGTCTCAACCTGAGACAATGCACTCTTGCACTTTCCGGCTGTGCTACCTGCAGAGACTTGCTCCCAAACAGAAAAATGAAAGCAACACTGGTCCTCTTACCAGAACGCTGCGAGCTTGGCTTGCTTTCTTGAGCTCCTTACCACGAACAAGGCTCTGATACCATGTCAAGATTGTGGGAGAGAAGGAAGGAGTCTCACTTGTAGCTTTCTTGCTTGCACAATGGGGGAATACACACAAGGGTGGAGGTTGAAAACAGTTTTCCTCTTCTTAGTTGTGTAAGCGAAAAAGAACTCAAGTACAAAAGAAATAGAAGAACCCTATATATGGGTTTCAAACCAAACTCAACTAACTAAGGTGGTATACTAACTGAGCCACGAACTAGAGTAGATAAGGATAGCTGCCATCTAGCTATTATTCATGAGCGGTGTACCAACCGCATCTGCAAACTGACAAGTCGGTGACATAAATGCACAACGGTCACCCTGGCATATCACAAGTGGAGCTCGATATCTCAACAAGTTTTACATCTAAGAGAGTTTGAAACTCTTGCGCTTCTTTGGACATCCTCTCCTTCTCCTCTGAGATTCTAGTGACCTCTGAGTGAGCTTCTGTTAACTGAATCTTCAAAGAAGATATCTCTTCTTTTTGTGTCTCAATCATGTGGGTTTGTTACTCCATTTGCTTAAACAGATTTGCCAGTGTGTCCTTAGCAGAGGCTAACTCTGATGTTGCCTTATGCAACTGGTCTTTGGACTGCATCAGTTTTTCATAAAAGGAAGCATACAACTGTTGAACACAGGCTGTCACGGAAAGTTCAATTGAACTCTGGATGTCTTTACATAGGAATGGAATGGCATCTCCCGAGACTAGACTGTTTAGTGAAGGGACTGATATGTCCAAGGAACCTTCTCTATGTGCTCGGAACAGGTTGTTACATGTGAGATAAGCAGGGAGATCACTACCAGATTATCTGCTACCCGCTTCAAGCATTTGCGCTGTATGACCAGGGGAGGAGGAGAATCCAGATCCTCTATATCAATTGGTTTTGACTCTTCTAAAGGTGGAGGGGGAGGTACTGGATCAGATGGAGGAGGCGGAGGCACACTCTTTTTTAAACCTGAGTATGTTAAGAAGGCAGACAGGTAGGATCCATATGTGACGTTTGTGACATTGCCCCTGGTTACTTTAACGAAATGTTGATCCATCTTTGTGAGTAGGTAAGTGCTCCAATCAATAGCTACTCCTTTTAACACCATCCTTGAAGCTGTAAAGAGCTCTTTGAACAAGTAATGGGATGGCGTTTTGGCAGGCATAAACCTGTCTTGGAGGAATTGGCAGACCATCTTCCACACAGGATCAGTGATCATGGAAAAGGAAACTTGTGAAGTGTTGATCACTTTCTTGACATCTACAATTCCTTGGTCTGTTTTTGTAACAGCTTTAAAATCTCATCGTTGGAGAATAGTTGGCGAGCTGTAACAAAAGGCTCTCCTTTGTAGGGAAGAGACAAAGCCTTCCCTAACCCTTGGGGGGTCAATGTCATGCTCGGGGTGTCAATGTCATGGAAGTACCATGGACCAGTCCCGACTTCTTGCTGTATGAGGCAAGGAACTCATCACACATCGATGGATCTTCTGGAATCAAGGGGAAGGAGGCAGCCACGAAAGTCGCGAGTCCCGCCTTCGTGAGAGGCTCAAAAGCGAGGAGGAAAGAGTAATCCCTACTAACCAGTGGGACATACTGGATAGGGGGAGGAGCGTGAGGCACCATTCAGATGGTAAACACACACATCACAACACAGACAGTCACAAAGAATGCCTGCAAAACAACCAAAGGGCTATAAAAAAGGAATCAATCCAAAAAGAAGGACACACATACAGACAGATGTAACTAACCCAGTTACCACTCCAGACAATACACATCCTAGAAAAATTTCGGCATGACCTCTACACATATGTGACCAAAAGCTTCATGCAATGCAACATTCAAGCACCCAAATCCCCGTATTAGGCAAGAAAGAAAAAAACTACACACCGTACCCGTAATCGTAACACATAGACAAATCAGACTACCAGAAAAATGTACATCAAGACTTAACCATAACCTGGACCATCAGTGTCAACTAATAGACTTTGACATGCCCATCCCATGAAGCGAGTTTATTAAAAAGGGGGAAAATGAGTGCAGTGAGGGGGAATTACGTTAATGAAGGGCTCATTTTAATAAATTATTAACAATGGGTGACATTTTATTAGGTTATAAACCTTAATAAGAAAACGGGGGTTTCTTCTTAAAATTTTAATTAAAAATTATTAAGGTGAAACGGTGCTTTAATGCAACCCGGACTACGATGCCCAGACTGGGTCTCTAAATGCAAATTCCTTAATTAAAAATTAATAGTGATGTGGAGCGCTTTTGTGTCAGCGCGTGCTCTTGTGACGGCTAGTTCATTTTTATTACAAATTAAAGTGCCTCTTAAGCACACGTAGCGTGTGCAAAGTGAACGGCTGGTTGATTTTTAAAATTATGAAATTGTGTGTTTAGCACGAATGCACATGGAAAATGTGGGTGAATATATAGTTCATTTTAACAATTAATTTGTGATTAAGGGGAAAATAAAAATAAATAAATCTCACAAAATAAATACTTGAAAGAGATGTGTATGCAATGATCGGAAGGCGCACGTAAGAATCCCCAAAAGTAATGAATCCAGTCAAACAAAATCAAAGACCACTGACTAAACAACAAAGACAACACCTTAGTGGGTTTGTCGATTGTTATTATTATTATTTTTATCTTTTTTTAATCATTAATTTTTTTAATTTTTTATTTTGATGATTTGGTATTTTAGGTGTGTTAGTTTTGTGTTTTATAATGTAGTTTGGTTAATTTATTGTATTATGTGTGTTTGTTTGGGTTATGTGTGTTTTTCTGGTTTTGTTTGTTAATAAATTGTATGTGGTTGTTTTTTTTAAAAAAAAATCAAAAGGAATAATAATTAAATATGGATATGTGATGAAGGAAAAATAAAATTATAGCCATTTAGGAAATATCCACAATTTATGTTAGGAAAATAAAATTTAGATTTTATGTTTTATTTTGTTTTTTAAAATAAAAATAGTGGTGCCTAGTAAGAAAAATTTTTAAAGGGAAAAATAAATGGAAAAAGGTTAGGGGGTGGGTGGAAATTTCTAGAATTTTTTTTAAATTTTTTGTATTTTTTACTAATGTTAAATGAATTTTCTGCATTTTGTAGGTAATTTTGAATAAATTGTCAAATATTTAATTTTCTATAATTTTAGTGGTAGAAATTTCCACCTGAAAAATTTTCACAAATTTGCAAAAATATAAGGGAATTTTTAGAAATTTTGCTGAGTTGAAATGAATTTATAAATTAACTAAATCAATTAAATCAGGAAAAGCAGGTTAGTTTGGTAAGTAAGGTCAAATCAAGTCAGCTAAGTCTTGTTAGGCTGGGTAAGTCAGGTAAGTCAGACTAAGTCAAGTCAGGCGAGTCAAGGGGGACTAGATTAGTCTGGGTTAGTCTAGGTTAGTTAGGTAGGCTAAGTCAAGTCAGGTTAGGTTAGTCTAGGTTAGTCTAGGTTAGTTAGGTAGGCTAAGTCAAGTCTAACTAACCTAGATTAGGCTAACTAACCTAGGGTTAGTTAGTAAGGTGGGGATTAACCTGAGGTAGGTTAGGTAGATTAAGGTTAGGTTAACTAGACTAGGGTTAATTAACTAGACTAGGTTATGTTAACTAGACTAGGGTTAATTAACTAAACTAAGGTTACGTTAACTAACTTAAGGTTAGATGAACCTAAGTAAGGTTAAATTAACCTAATTAAGGTTAGATTAACCTAATTAAATTAATTGAACTAATTGAAGGTTAGTGTAACTAGCTTGTGGTTAGTTTAACCAAATGAAGGTTAGTGTAACTAACCTGTGGGGACAGTTAGGGAGGAGGAGGAGGAGCGTGAGGAGGAGGAGGTGGTGGAGGAGGGGCGTGAAGAGGAGCGAGTGGAGACGGCGGAGGAGAGGGCCGCTGGGGGCGAAGGTGGCCACTGTAGAGGGGAGGTTGAGGAGGAGGGGAGGGCCGTTGGGGGCGAAGGCGACTGCTGCAGAGGGGAGGTCGAGGAGGTTGAGGAAGAAGGAGGGGTGGAGGGAGGAGAGAGAGAAGAGAGGGAGGGAAAGAGAGGTGGAGGGAGAAGGAGAGAGAAGAAGAAGAAGAAGAAGAAGAAGGAGGGGTAGGAGAAAGGAGAGGGAAGAGGAGGAGAAGAAAGGAGAGGAGGCACGACAGCAGCAACATGTACGTAATTATTTAAAAAAAGGTCTGTAGTGTTTTTTGTTTTTTTTTATAAAATGCAATTTTGTTTTCTAATGGATTGTTTTTTGGTTTTGTTTTTTTTGTTTTTTTCTTTTTGTTTTCTTTAACAAAATAGAAATGTTCTTGTTTATGTGTATGTGTGTGTTTGGTTTGCCGTTTTTTTTTCTCCCTTTTTTTTTCTTTTTTTTTGTTCTCCTCTGTCTTTGTTTTCCCTTTTTGTTTTTTTAAATAAAGTTAGATTTTTTAATGTTTATTTTTAAGATTATTTTTTATTAGTTTTTTATTTGGATTTTTTATTGTATTTGTTTTTGTTCGAAACGGTGTGTATAGTTTTTTTTTAAATTTGTTTTTCTGGTGATATTACATAATGAAAAAATAAGAAAAGAACACATCCTCGGCCCATGTGCATGCGCGGGGAGGGGTAATTTTTTTTTTTGCAATGACGGATTCAAATGGACAGGGTCGGGGATGTGCGAGCCACGGGCGCCACGGGGGTGTCCCGGGGCACGTAAAACAAAAAATAGGCGCGTTCACGCGCGAAGTGAGAAACACTGTTAACGGGAAAAATAAAGAAAAATTAATAAAAACCAAACTGTTTGTCGGATCAAAAATCCGTAAAAAGGAAAAATAGGCCGAGGGATGAGAGGAAAATATTGGAAACATGTAACATGGGTTTTGGGATAAAATCAGGGTGTTTACATGGGAAAAACGCAAAAAACAAACCCGAAAACACATACAAGCATTAATATCGGAAAATTCGCGCATTGGAACGAAGTGCAAAAAGAAGAAAAAGTGTGCAAAACAATGTTTTCAACGACCCTATCATGTCAAAACACAATTCCGATCGACATAGGATGCGTTCGCATGGAAAAAACCCTAGAAATGGGCCGAAAAATGGACTCGAAAAGTAATACGGGAAAAATCGTGCGTCGGAATAGCAAGCGGTGAAAAGGAAAAATGTCTGAGAAAAAGGAATTCACAGGACTGGAACATCAGAGCTCTGTTTGGGGGAAATTCGGAAGGGTTCACATGAAAAAAACACAAAAAATGGATCCGAAAACACTCGAAAAAATTAATAACTAAAAATCCGGCAGTTGGAAAAGGAGGGAGGGAAAAGTAAAAAGTGGGGGAAAGGCTGGTAGGACACGGCTCTCAAATCAAACTGGAGTTCCGGTAAAAAATAGGGCAGGTTCACATGGAAAAATGTGAAAAAGAGACACGAAAAAGGTCCGAAAACCCGCAACAATTAATAACGGATGAACCGTGCATCGAAAGGAGACAGAGTAAAAAGGAAAAATATCAGGGAGAAAGGGTAGGACATGCTAACTCATCAAATCAGGATTTCGAAGCAATAAAGATGCGTTCACATGGAACACTGTCCATTTTACGGGAATTACTTCAAAAAGTAATAACTTGAAAATCGTCTGGTGGAACAGGGGTCGGTAAAAAGGAAAAATAGGCAGTTCAAAGGGACAAACAAGGATGTAAGGTTGGATGGAGTTTTTGGTAAGCATAAGGTCCGTTCACATGAAATAAGCACAAAACCAAGAATAAGGGCAAACAGTCACGGAACAACCCCTAAGACACGGTGAAATAGAACGTAAGGGTGGGGAAGGGACCCCATCACGGTAAAATAAAATCACAGCATAGATGCATGATTAGAACAGGGTGTATGCATGGGGGTATGCAACATAGACGCGTAGGGACACGTCCCCACACTTAAAACCTTAACAGGAATGATAAACCAAACTTCAAAGACTTGGTACATCACATCAGACCAACCACGACGTCCCCACACTTAAGACATGACCATCACTGAGAAACAAAAGTTATAGGGTTAGAAAAACTTGGCCCATATTGCCGAGAAGGAATGTCGACTATCGAGGTTGCATCTGGAGGCGTCGTCAGTCGTAGGAGGTAACAAAGTGTCTTCACAACGCACATTCTTCGGCCTTCATGGTAGGGACCAAGTGGCATCACCCAGGGAGGTGAAGGAATAGCAGGAAATTCTCGCTGGCGAGGAATATTGCACTTAACTCACGATCACTCAAATGGATTGAAAGAGCAGTCACTCGCCCCATGACTAATATCACTCGAGGAAATCACGATGAAAACCCAGAGCTCACACCCGGTTTAGGAATCGACAAATGAATGGTGCAGAGGGAGTATGCCAGGGTGCACAATTGATGGTGCATCGGTGCGTTCAACCCATTTGGCATAGGTGCAAGGACAAAGGCAAGGGAGCCTTGTAGGACAGTGTATAGAACAAAGTGATGTGCCCTGTGCTGATGGCAGAAACCCAGCCCGTGGGTGCATAGGGAAATGGGAACGTACCTGACTCCAAAGTTCATAACGTCCCTTAATCCTCACCTCTTGGTAAGTGATTGAAGAAACTCGAGTCACACTCAACCCACCCTCTGTCTCACGCTCTGTTGAAAGATACAAAGGGCAGCCATGTCCTAAAACCTGTTGATGTAATCCTCACAGTCACTTGTGCAAAGGTTGTATGCCTTGTGCGCATTTGATGGTGCAACTGTGTATCCCGCCCTATGCTGGCATACAATGCAAGAAGGAAGGCCAGGGAGCCTTATAGTGCAGTACACAAGAACAAATCGTGCTTTGTGCATTGAGAGGCCCTTCCCGTGCGTGCAACAATCCATTCACACATCTCACCTCTCATTTGATTTAAAGGGAAAGATTGGTCACTCACCCCACCCTCTATCGCACTCTCTGATAGATACAGAGGGCAGCCCATACTCACATCCCCATCCGGTTACGATGAAAGCTCATATCACTCAAGGGGTTGGTGATGAAGATCATATCGGCTGTTGGTGTCATCAGGATCTTGAGGGTGAGGTGTACCCAGGGAGGCAGCCTACAAATCTCATACTTCAATGATTTGTAAGAAGAGTTGTTTGTTAAGAAGGGCAGTCGGATTGATATTACAACAACAGCACACCAAGGGAGGTGGCTTCAAATTGCTTGCTGAAAAGGTTTTGCTGGTGAGTCAGCTATCCGGAGCTGCGGGGTGTTACCACCTTTTCCACAGTCAGCTTCTCGCCCAAGGGTGTTTCCACCTTTTCTTGGAACGAGGCCTGTTATGACAGGGAATTTCTTCCTTTTCTCCCATAACAGTTTCGTTTGTTTTCTTTTTTTTTTCTTCTTTTACTTTTACTTTTCTTTGTCTCTTTTTTTTTCTTGTGTTTTTTTTAAAAAAAAAGAAAGAGAATGGTAGACATACCATATAACAGGACCAACCTTGCCACCATTGTTGGATCAGATGAGAAGAGAATAATGTCGGATTAAGATGTTTTTGTGAGGGGGTAGCAGAACGAGACCGCCTCATGAGGAGAATCATAATGGCTATCAGAAGCACGACAAGAAGGATAGTGCGACGTCCAAAAGGGAAAGGGTAGATCAACTGTGATTGTCAAGATCCCCAGGGAGGGAAGTACTTCTTCAGGCGATATCCATTAATCAGGAAAGGATCATCAGAGGCATCAATGGTCTGCACCTGAACAGAGTCGTTAGGATTGACGGCCAGTACCTTGTACGGGCCCATCCACCATTGTTGAAGCTTGCCAGGAAACTTGCCAAATCTCGAATCATAGGCTAGAACAAGATCATCTTCTTTGAACTCCTTGTGCTTGATGAAACTGTCATGATAAGCCTTGTGTCGCGCTTGAGTGGTTTCCATGCACTGTAGGGCTATCCGTCGAATCTCATCCAAGCATTCCAAGTGCAGGAGACAGGGTTGCAGTGACTCACTATCTTCCAAGTGTTCTTTAACTGCCACTCGCAAAGAGGGCAATTCCAGCTCAACAAGGAAGATGGCTTCTGTACCATACACTAGCTGGAAAGGGGCCTGTCCTGTAGCTGCCTTATGAGAGGTTCTGTATTGCCAGAGGGCCTCTATAAGTCGATCATCCTAGTCGCGACGATGTGCGGCAATCGTTCTTCTCAGAATCGAGTAAAGCATGCGATTGGTGACTTCAACTTGGCCGTTGGCTCTGGGGTAGTAGGGAGTGGACTTACGATGGCAGATCTTATACAATTCCGTCAGCTCCTCCATGATTTTGTTAAGGAAATGAGTACCTCTGCCACTTACTAGCTCAAGGGGATTGCGAAAACGGGTGATAATCTCTTGTACATGAACAGTGCGACACTATTACCATCGTCCCGCTTTAGGTCTTTAGCTTCACACCACTTTGTGACATAATCAGTACATACTAAGATGTATCTGTTCTGCTTCCGTCTGGTAGGTGGATCAATGGGACCCACGAAATCAATCCCCCACTTCTCAAACGGCTTTAGGGGAAGAATGGGTTGAAGTGGCATGGCACTTGTTTTAGTAGGTTTTCCATTTGTTGACAAGCATCACATCTTTTACAGTAATCATATGCATCCTTGTGGAGGGTCGGCCACCAGTATCCTGCTAATAAAGCCTTCCTGGCTGTCGCTTCTCCTGCGAAGTGTCCACCACATGGTTGGTCATGGCATTCTTTCAATACTATGCCAATTTCATCTCCTGCAACACATCTTCGTAGCACTTCATCTTTGCCTTTCTTGTACAGTGCACCGCCTAGCAAAGTGTAGGGGGTTGATTCTAAGAGAAGCTTCTTCCACTCATGACTTGAGATGCCAGGAGGATGCTGTTGAGTTGCCAAGAGGTTGGCTATGTCTACATACCAGGGAGTAACTGTTTCAACTAGAAACAAGGAAGCGTCACAAAGGTCTGGATCATCCTGTTCATCTTCTTTTGTTTGAGGGATCCGTGATAGATGATCGGCTAGGACATGGGAATGGCCAAGCTTAGTGACTACTTCAAAGTCGAACTCCTGGAATAGGAGCAACCATCTCATCAGTCGTCCTTTAACATCTGCTTTGTTCATCAAGAAGGACAGGGCTTCATGATCCACATAGAACTTGAAATGTGTTGACAGTAGATAGTGTCGAAACTTCTCTAGTGCAAACACCATTGCCAAGCACTCAAGCTCTGTCACTGTATAGTTCCGTTCCCTATCAGTGACCTTTCGGCTTGCATAATATATCGGTTGATATAATTTAGAAGGGCCCTTTTGACATAGGACATCACCTAGCCCTTCAACTGATGCATCTGTGTGCACATGGAACTCCTTCGTCCAATCAGGAGGCTGTAAAATAGGTGCTTGAACCAGGCACTGTTTTAGGGTATTAAAGGCTTCTTCACAGTCATCCATCCAAAGAAAATCTGCCTCTTTCCTTAGGAGCTTGTGCAGAGGGGCTACCTTAGTTGCAAAATGTGCAATAAATCTTCTGTAATAGCCCACATGGCCAAGAAATCCTCTCAATTGCTTGAGGTTTGTTGGTGCTGTTAAGGCGGCAATCTTTTCAATCTTTGCCGGGTCTGTTGCAATCCCTTGTGCAGAGACAATATGGCCCAAAAGAACTCCTAAGGAGATGCCAAAGACACATTTTTCGGGGTTGAGAGAAATCCCATACTCTCGGCATCTGTCAAAACATTGCTCTAGGTGTCCCCAGTGTTCACGGATCAAACTATAGACACAAAAGTCATCAAGATACACCTCAATGAAATCATGCAGATGATTCTGGAAGGCAGCCATCATTACTTGTTGGAAGGTGGCATAAGCATTACAGAGCCCGAATGGCATCACTCTATAGGCATAGGTCCCCCATTCTGTGGTGAAGGTTGTTTTGGATTGGCCCTCTTCTGCGATTTGGACTTGGTTATATCCACTGAATCCATCCAAGAGGGAATACAGCTCATGGCCTGGCATTGTGTCCAACAGTTGGTCTATAAAAGGGATAGGAAAATGATCCTTCTTTGTCTTCGAATTGAGCTTTTGAAAGCCAACACATATTGGAAGTTTCCCGTTCTTCTTGGGTACTACCATAATGGGCAAAACCCATTCACTGTTAGCCACGGGATAAATGAACTCAGCTTCAAGCAGTTTCAATAATTCGGCCTTCAACAGAGTGGAATAATTAGGATTCATCCATCTTTGTCTTTGCCTTACAGGTTTGGCATCGGGCTCTAGGTCAATGTGATGTTGACAGATTGTGGGATCAATTCCCTTTAGGTCATTGTAGGACCAAGCAAACACATCTAAGTTCTCCTTGAGTAAGTCTCGCAGGATCACTATTTCTTCTTCTGGAAGATTGAGACCCACTTTCAGGTGACGTTCGGTACCTTCAGTATCCAGGAACGTCACTTTTCTTTCACCTTCCACTTCACGGATAAACGTCCCACGAATTGCTTCGTCTGATGTCCCACTAGAACTAGTGTCCTCCTTCTAAACAGATGACACATTCGTCTGTTTAGGTTGCTGGAAGGGTATCAGAGCTTTGTTTGTTTCGATGTGAGTGGTAATTTCTTGTGGACTTAGGGATTCATCTTCGAAGGATACGTCCAGAAATGTCACGTAGCACGGACCTCCTAGAGGCAGTGGCTTTGAGGGCTTTGGCTTCTCTTGGCAAGGGGCATCATCATCATCTTTTCTTTGGATTGAACAGTCAGGGCGACAGGAGCCACTGGTGAACTTAATTTTTATGCTTTTAATCCATTGCTTATACAGATTCTGCATACTTTGTAGTCCATTAATCAACCCAAATGGAACCATGGTTTTTCCATCCAGTACCGTGAGATATTCGGCCTCTAAGGTCTCTATAGGGACATCAACTAGATCATCCTCTATCAGAGGGAATTCTTCATCTGCACTTTCATAGCCTGCTTCTGTAGAGGCTCTGTAGGAGAAGAACAAATCTTCTGCCTCTGCATCTGCTTCTGCTTCTGTCACCAGTTCTGACTCCGCTTCTGCCTCTGACTTTGGCTCTGTATCTGTTACTGTCTCTGTATTCGCTCTGTCTCTGTACTATCTCTACTCTGTAACTGTACTGTCTCTACTCTGTCTCTGCGACTGTCATGTAACAGGGAGAACAGTACATCCATGCTTCTATTTCACTGTTAGAGGCGATTTCAGAAGTTAATTCTAGTTGAGGCAGGAGGTATTTACCCATGGACAAGGATTTTACTTCCCTTGGCAATTGGCTTACAATGCCCACTGTAAGGGACTATGCCTCTATTTTCTTAAGAAAGATTTGCTTAACAGCTTCTTCATCTCCTAATGTACCATCTGTTGCCTCGTTAGAGGAGCCGGTTATGACTTCAATAGATGTGGATCCATTGCCTTTTTGAATCCATACAACTTTAACACCGCTTTGTTGGGTCCTCTGCCTAGGGTTAGGGTTCCTTTGAACCAATCTGTCCTGGCTCTTGCTTCAAAAAGCCAAGGTCTTCCCAACAACAGAGGATATGAAGTCCCATAAGAATTTAGTTTAACCACCAGATATGTCAACCAATAATCTCTTCTTGCAAGGGTTGTTTTTACGTATGGGAGGATGCCCAACGGTTTGACTCTACTTTGGTCTGCCAATCTGATAAGCCACTGTGTAGGTTGAATTCCTTGCAACCCTAAGTCCTTCATTGTGACATCAGTCATTATGTTTACTGATGAGCCTCCATCAATCAATGCATCTGAAATGAAGCATCCTTCTATCCATACACTAATCTCTGGGGTTCCACGATCTAAGAAGGCATTAGCCACATCTACTTCCTTTATAGGCTCCGGGGCCTTATTGGTCTTGGTCGCTGTTGAAGGAGCAATCCTTAGTCCACGCCTTCGTGTCAAGATTCTTTTGAATCTCTTTCGGCAGCTGGGAGATAGCATCAGCAACTGGCGGAATGTTAGGTTTGGTTTAAAAGTGTTTAGGTCCTTGACCAAGTCATACCTTTAATAGAATCCACAGGCTTCTCCAGCCGGCTGGGGAATGGGGCTACACCCATTTTCATCTTTTCTTTTTCTTCTAACAATTGCAACATCGGCACTTCTTCTATTTCTGGAAGTGCTTCTGTATCTTCTATCTCTTGGGCCTCTGGTCCTGTCTCTGGAACTGTCTCTATATCCCTCTGTGGCACTGTAGTGCTCTGTACTGTACTGTTCTGTTCTGTACTGCTCTGTCCCTCTGTAGGTAGGTTGAACTTCATAGTCTTGGTAGGAGAGTTATTTTCATTTTGAACCACTGGTTCCTTCTTCCTAGTGCGCGTAACAGCAGCAACTTCCAACTCTACCAAATTGGAAGCAGGCTCTTGTACCTTCTGTTGGCTATCAGTGGCATTGGCCTTTACAGGGGTTGGATTGGGACAATCCTTTGCAGTGTGGCCTTCACCTTTGCATCGGCTGCATAAGGGCTTGTAATCCACAGATCGTCTAGGGTTTGGACAATTTGGGGAGATATGTCCCTTTTCTCCACACCTGTAACATAACAGTAGCCACTTCCAACTCTACCAAATTGGAGGCAGGATCTTGTACCTTCTATTGGCTATTAGTGGCATTGGCCTTTACAAGGGCTGGATTGGGACAATCCTTTATAGTGTGGCCTTCACCTTTACATCGGCTGCATAAGGGATTGTAATCCACAGATTGTCTAGGGTTTGGACAATTTGGGGAGATATGTCCCTTTTCTCCACACCTGTAACATTCCACCTCTGATCTCTGTCCACCATCAGACTATCATCCTCTGTAACTTTGAAAGGGAAACCTCCTTGGACCGAAATTAGGACCAAACTCTCTAGGCTTTGGTCCAATATCCTGTGTTGTCATTTTGGATTCTAGCAAGTTGAATCTTACAGTTTCATCCTTCTGTCTTCGTTCATGCATCTCTTTCAGAGAGCAAATATCCTCTATATGGTTCTTTCGCAAACAATAAGAACAGAAGGCTCCAGGAATGGTTGGTTTTCATGTACATTCAGTAGCTAAATGTCTCACTTGATGACACTTTTTGCACCATGTATTAGAGCGCATCACATCTCTTCCAGCTCCCGCAGGAGTGGATATATTGGCGGTATTCACCTTCAGCATCTATAGCTGCTCTGTAATCACATCCAAAAGCTCTTTCTTGATACTTGCAACTGAGTTGGATAAGTAGTCCTTCAGATTTTCACCTCCTGAAGTGCTTGTAGTAGGGTTTTGGGAAGCGTATGTAATTACTGCATAAACTGGTTGGGTAGATCCAGAAGGTCCTCTGCTCTAGCTCTGATTTAGAGCTCCTGTTGAGACTTTGGGTTATTGATTCCAATTGGTAGGATTCCACTGTTGTTGATTCGCCATTGGAGGAATTGTTTGAGACCACTGTTATTGTGGTTGAACCATCATTTGAGGCACTATCGTCTGCGGTGACCATACTGGATTAGGTGCACTATACTGCGGCACTGTTTGCATCTGGGGATAAGGGTAGGGAACTGTCCCTGGGACTGCATTTGGTGGGTATACCATTCCAAACATAGGAGGAGGTAAGACTCCCCTTCCTGGAGTCATTGACAGCCTTGCTTCAACTTCATCATACAATCTTGCACCTTCCACTGCAGCTTGCAGATTGACTGGTCTTCTCAATTTCACGAACTTACGAACTTCTGGTTGTAGGCCCCTGAGAAACACTCCTTTCTAGATATCTTCGTCCAAATGATAGTTAGTCCATCTCTTCAGGATGGATTCCATTCGCGAGACATAAGCTTCTACTCTTTCTCTAGAGGACTGACTTAGGTTCACGAACTCCTCTCGCATCCGCTCTTCAAAACCTTCTCGCTTGAATTTAGTGAGGAAGGCCAACTTCAGGTCGTCCCATGTGCCAAAAGTTCCTGCTGCTTGTCTCTCATACCACTGAAACGCTGCGCCCTTGAAAGTGGCGAGGAAGATTGCTAACTAATGCTCAGGGGTTCTGGCATTGTTAGCTACACATGCTACCATAAACTCTGCTACATGAAGATCAGGGTCTTCATTGTACTCTCCCTTAAAAACTGACAATGGAACTACATTTGCTAGCATGTCGTCAATATTTCCAAGACGAATCTGACTAGGAAGGGGACCTTGAGTCACCATGGGGACTTCTGTAAATAGTGCTTTTAGGGTGTCAAAGGAGGTTTCTGCTGCGAGCTCATTCTTAGCTTTGATTTTTGCCTTCTCTCTTCTCACATACCTTTGGACTCGTTCCAACGCTTGCCTCTTTATTGCGTCATTCATCAGGGGGTTGGCTTCAACCAGTTGGTCTAGACTCAACAGGATAGTATCAGAGAGGGCTTCATTCTCTGATGGATTCTCTGGCCAACATCTCCTCTACTTCCTTCTTTTCAACATCTCTGAATTCAGCTTTCAAACCACTACAGAGGGGAAGATATTCCATTCTGAAAGTATCAAAACTTATTCTTCTTAGGATTGTTGTTGCATCATTATAATAATGCCATCTTCTGAGGGTTTCAACAGTGTATGTTGTGAAAAACACTCTGTCTACCAACTTCCAGTGGGTTGCTAATTGGACAAACAGAAGATTGTCAGTGCACCAAGCATCCCATGTATCTTGCTGTTGAGCATCCACAAACAAATTCCAACTCTTTTCCTTCTTGTCTTCGTGAACCTCTACAGACCAAGACTCATGAAGCTTCTTCACAATCTCCCACTTGATGATGTCTGAAAACTTCTCAATGAATGCCAAATCTTCCATGGATGGTCATTCTCTCTGTTTCTGCTCTTCAGTTTGTTCCCAAACAGTTTGCCACCAAGATGCAAGTTTCTGATGCTTCCACAGGAAGAGGAAACAGTCCACCACATAGAGCATGCATCATAATGGTGATATGTTTCCGCCATTGTGGGATGAACTTCTTGTGGAAAGTGGCTTTGATTATGAGAAATTCCAACTCTTCAGTGGAAGAAGGAACTTTGCAAACATCCATTGAATTCTTCTCTTCTTGGCAATACCATTTTCTTCATTTTCAGCCTCTTCTGGTGCTTGTGGATGGCAAGTTTCCCCGGCTGCGCACCAAAAACATGGAGCCCCAAGAAGAACACCAAGGAAAAGGGAATTCTCTTGCAAGAAAATCTATCTTGTAACATCAACAAGCTTTTATTTCATTCTTTTGATCATCAAAACAAAGAAAACAGCAATTCTTCACACAGCATCATAGTAGATATCTCCCACGGATTTGATAGAATCAACCATAATCTTCAACATCTTCAAAAAATTCTTCGATATAACAAAGAACACAAAAGAATACACCATCTTTGAATGGAAATCAATCACATATTATCCTTATTCAATGTCTTCATAGTTCTCTCTCTCTCCCTCTCATATACAATTACACTGTTTTGATAAAATTGACTATCTCCGACTCTCTCTCTCTCTCTCTCCATCAATAATATATCATATCCTCACTACAATGCTCTCATTATAACCCTCAATAATCCTTCTTAGGTCGTGGATGCACCTCCCAAGAGGTATGTTTGATATGAAGAGTCACCAGAGCTAGTATAGTGTCTTTTCACAGCTCACTATTGTCACTGTCACTTAGTCTTCTCTTCAGTCTTCAGAAGCTGCTTCTTCCACTTGTTTTAGCTCTTTTGAACTTAGATTCATCCTTTCCAAAGGTTAGAAAACTTTCCCAAAGTCACACATACATTCTACAGAATACCTACAGAAGGTCTACAGAACAGTTACAATACAGCACTAGAACAGCTACAGTACAGTTACAGTACAGAGACAGAGCAGAGACAAAGCAGAGACAGAGGATCTACAAAGGGTTACAGAAGGTCATCAAAACCTCATAACTCATACTCAAACAATTCCAAACTCTCAAAAACTATTCAATAAGCTTTCAAAAGATCTCAATCTTTATCAATCAATCCATGCTTCATACAGAAGATAATCAGAACAAAATAGAAGCTATATAGAAGGTATATAGAACCAGTAAGAACCTATCAAAACATCACAGAACCTCATATCTCCACTGAGAATCATCATGAACTTCCAAAAAATAATCAATATAATTCAAAACACTCTCAAATACTTCCCTTACAACCATACACCACTCTAAATCCATAAAAAATCAATCATTCAGACCTCAAAATCAATAAAAATTAGTCAAAAATTCAGTCTTTTTCCACTCTCAACAATTCTCTAGTTGTGGCTTTTGGGATGTCCTTTATGACTTCCTCAGCAATAGCTTCATAGCGGGAGCAAACATGTTGTTTCTCATCCAAGTTAGGGGTTCGGCTATGAGCTTCACGAGCTCTAGTGTTGGCCTTCCCATGTCCTCATGGACGTATGCACGTGTGATGGTTGTCAGCTTGTGATCAAGCTTCATCATGCACTTTATCTTTGGTTCATTGGTCAGATGCGCCATCTCCTTGGCCAAACAAATATTCGAGAGATTTCTCCTCAAGCCTAGATTTTAGGTGCTTTGAAAGTGTTGGAGGTATCAAGGATGTTGGTTGTGACAGCTCTTTTGCATGTGAATTGCTAAAGACACATTTTGCAAGGGGCATCGTCACAGCCAAAGGCTGTAACTGCTGTGATTCCTGATTGGAAGTAATAGCAGCTAGTTCAGTGGACCAGCTACTATTAGTTGATTGCGGTGTCAAGTCCTTAGGTAGATTGGAAGTAGTCGTGTCTTTCGTTGCCCTTTGAGCATTCACTTGTGCAGATCGAGCATCAATTGAGCTAGTCATAATGGATTGCATAGGCATACCCTTAGGCTGAGAGCTAAGGGTGGTGTCATGTCCCACCTCTTGGGTTAGATGGAGATAGAGATTGGGATTGAGCAGTTGCAGTTGATGATTGTTGTTGTTTCTTGTGTCCATTTAGGGAAAGACGGTGTAGGAGATTTGGGACTCCTAGGTGGACTTGGCACACACTGAGACTGGATTTACTCATGGTTGTTAGACGATTCTTCCATTTGCTTTGTTGAGTAATCAGCCTTATCATGAGCAGCATTGTGCATGTGGTGCTCCTTATCCTCTTGGGAAGTCAAAGGCTCCTTGGGAACTAGTGGCCTTTGTGCTCACTCGACGGTTATACCTGACATCCACTTGTTAGGTATGCTAGGCTGAGGATCTACCTTTCAAATAGTTATGGTTGGGTTCTTGCCTCAAGACTTAGTTTTTCATTTAGATTTCCTCCTGTGCTTCTTTTCTTTTGATACGGTTTGGCCTTCAATTGATAGAGGCAGTTTAGCAGGAGGTTTTGATACCTAAATCCATTGGTTACCTGCATAATACCCTTGTGCACGTAGTAATGCTTTGGATTTCCATTGCGGCATTGTGCAAGCTCTCCATCGATGCCTTTGTCTATAAGGATTGGGCTTCTTTTTTGGTCTTTTACGATATTTGTAAGTCCAAAGCCTATCATTGGCATTGTCTCGTGACCTTCTTGTTTCCGGCATGGCCTTGCTCACTGGTTCTCTCTATTTAACATGTGCTTCTATCAACTCTTTCAACAAGTCCTTGCTCTTATTACTAGGATTGCTTGATATGTCAGAACATTTCTTGTCTTTCCCTCGAGGCTTGATGAGGTCACCCTTGCTAAAGATTGTGACTATGCTCACACCCGATAGTGTCAAGTGTATCCTCTATGCTACATAATCAGCCTCACACTTTGTTGCCCTTTTGAAGGGTCGTCCTAGGAGGGTTTCCTTTCCACAATTAGAACTATTTGGAGGAACATGGAATAGGATAGAAAAGATTTCAGTTTCAATAGTTACAAGGATTTTGCACTTCCCTATAAGTGCTTGTGGATGTCCCCCATAAGGATTAAGAGTTGCATTAGTTGATGTGAGCTCTGGTTGGCCTAGTAGGGTCCATGCTTCATAGGTTAAGATATTAAAATTAGCTTCTTCATCAATGAGAGCATCGACAGCGTGCTCTCTTTTTGCAGTGAGTTTGACCCTATGATAAGTAGGCGGTACTATCTATTCATCTTCTGGATCTTGGATTGTAAATTCAAGCCTTCTGATACATGCCTTTGACTCCCCGACTGCACAACCAGATGTGGATTCTCTATTGATGTCTTGGGTCATCTGTGCAGTGCCATTCAAGGTGCATCTATCATCAGTACTATCATGTCTAGTCATCCTTGCAGTTGTATCTTGATGTTGTTTTGGTTGTTGTTTTGCAAGTGAGATTCTATGCTTGTGCAAAGCCATTACTACACTAGAATCTAATTTGGAGGACCTATCGCGGTGCAGGTTTTCTCTCTAACCTACTTGGGGGAGGTGCGGAGGGGGCAGAGCCCCCTCTGTGGGGTTCCGGGGAGAGGGGGGTAGTCCCCCCTGGCCCGCAGGGCCGTTACACTAAATACCATGTGTGATTTGAAGGACCATTCGTAGCCAAGTTTTAAACTAATTGCTCCGTATTTTAGCTCAGTGATAGATCTATGATGTGCTTTTGGCTCTATATGGTCTTTGGTCGGTTTCAGAATCTACAGGTTAGAATTTTGAAAAAATCCAAATTCGGCCCAGTAGGTCCAAATTGCAAGGGCCAAATATCCAATTTGGCCCATCTGAATGGCCGAGGGACGAATGCAACCGGTCCGAATGTCAAATTCAGCCAGTCCAAGTGTGGTTGTCCAAGGGTCGAGTGGCTGAACAGTAGTGGGCTGAATTGACCGGGCCGAGGGCCGAGTGTTTCGTCCAAATGGGTTTGGGCCGAACGACTGAGGGCGGATTTTTGACGTGTCTGAGTCGAGTGGTTTGAGTCAGGTAGTCTGAGTGGTTGGTGTCTGAGTGATAGTGGACCGAGGGCCAATTCTAGGACTCGGCCCAGAATTTCCGTTACTCAAACGAGCCAAACGTGGCACGATTTTGGTCGACACAACAATAAATCACTCAAATCACACGAATTAGGTCATGGCCTATCGTATGCACCTCCAGATCAAAGCAATGGGTGGAGAGGAAGAGTTGTATATACCTGGAATAACAAATAAACTCCAAAATGCAAATCGACAAACAAATCAAAACCTCATGCCCTGCTATGACAACGAAAACCCTATTGCTTATTTTTCTTTGTTTTTGTGTGTTTTTTCCTACCCTAATGCATCTAGATTACAAATAAGTTACCTACACTACTCCAACATGCTTTTCCAAATCCAAAAAACCAAAAACCTACTTGCTAAGGAGATCGAATACCTCTTCAAACTCCCTCACTTCCTACCTATCTACCTCAAGCATCAGTTTGGGAAAAATCCTACTTCAATGCTCGATTCAAAGCACACAAATACTCAAGGCTTGAATCCGTTGGTCTCGGCAATGGAATCAAAATGTGGAGGTGGTCAACCATTGAGACCCACGGACCACTTATTGCTTCAAGCGTTCCAAGCCAGAGCACTAATGGCTACCTCTCACATAGCCGACATGCCATCCATCTGTACGGGTGTAGTGAGCTTACCTCCATGCCCGATCGAGTTACCTCCTCTCCTGAGCACTCCGGTAGCTCCACAATCCAAGTGCAAGCTTCAAGCAAGTTGCATCCTCAAGCTCCACGCTCCAAGCTCCATTGCCACGAGCAAGAGAAGAGAACAAAAGAGAACAGAAGAAGAGAGGAGAAGATGGAGAGCTTTTTCTCCACTGTCCCTCACCCTCACACACTCACTCCCTCACACTCTCACACTCCCTCTCTCAAGTAGAAGCTCAAGCGAGCAAGAAAGAAGAAGAAGAAGAAGAAGAAGAAGAAGAAGAAGAAGAAGAGAGCTACTTTTGGCCACACACAAGAATGAGCTTCTCATTTACTTTTCAACTTTATATACAAAATCCTAAATCCCTTTTGGGCAGTCATCTCCTTATCCCCCTTTTTTACATGGCAGCAATGGCCTTGACCCTTTTTTCCATTGTCCTCCTATCTTCCTATCTTCCTTCCTACCACCCATCTACCTTTACAATTTGCATGGGTGAGAGCCCGATGCTCTTAAAATAAATCATGGTGCGCCTTGTGCTCTTTTACAAAAGTATTGACTTGAGCTTTTTCTTATGCACCTTTCTCCTTGATTTAGGACTTTTCTGCACTTGTGTTTCCAGATTCTTCTTGGTGCACCTTCGTCTTCCATTTCACTTTTGCCTTGGTCTTGTCTTCTGCTTTAGATTTTCCGGATTCTCCACCTTGTTCGTCTAAGGGTTACCCCTTTGCGTGGGTCTGGGGAGGGCGGCAGTTCCCTCCTGACCTGTAGGGCCATTACACTAAACACCATGCATGATTTGAAGGACAGTTTGTAGCCAAGTTTTGAACTACTTGCTCTAGATTTTAGCTCAATGATAGATCTATGATGTGCTTTCGGCTCTATATGATCTCTGGGTCGATTTCATGGTTTAGATGTGTCAAATTTGTATTCTATTCACCTGTCCGATTTTGACAGTTTTCTATCCAATTCTCAGGAGTCTGATTATCAGAATCGGATGTCTGATTTTGGGTTGCTCCAATCCATCGATCGACCGATTGGTTCTAGTGGTTCGATTATGGGTTGGTCTAATTTTTCTGCATCCGAATCCTAGGTGTCCAATTATTAGAATCGAACGTTCGATTCTAGGTTGGTCTAATTGGTTGATTGGATGCGAGTGGTCCGATTATGGGTTGGTCCGATTTTCGTATGTTCGATTCCTAGGTAGTCCAATTCTGGGTCCAATTTGATAGGTGTTTGATTTTGGAGTGTCCGATTTGTTAGAATATCAAGCTCTTTCATATGTGTTTGACCGGCATGAGCTGGACACAGCTAGTCTAGCTATATTAATCAGGTATATTAAATAAGTCGGTACTCTAGTCTTTATGGTTGGTGTGAATGGTCCTTCTGGACTTGTAAATACTTGACTTATGTTCTTTCAGTAAAAGAGGAGAATAAGAGAGGAAGCATATTGCTTCACTCTATGTGTTGCTCTCTATCTGCATCCATGAAAGCTAACATGGTATCAGAGCCATGAATGGACTCACTGGTGGAATGCACTGAAGAAGAAGACTTGAAGACTGACCTGAAGGGCTGGAAAAAGAAGAGGACTGACTGTCATTTCCATCTCACCAAGGCTCCATTGAGCATCAACAAGTGGGCATTCATCATCATTACCATCAAATCTGATCTGAATATACTCTGAACTATTTGCGTGGACTACGCTTGTGAACAGGCAGCTCTCATTGGCAGAGATTTAAGGTGAAAATCACTTGTCAAGTGGCATAGAGCATGGATGCATACCAAGGAAGGTTCTTGAAGGATATACTTTGCTATTGCCCCTGTGGGAGCTCATGTGTGAGCTGTAATAGAGTTGTATAGATCTGAATACACAGGGCTGAACTATTATTGGAGTTACAGGGACATTATACACTTGTAGTGTCTGCATTTTGGATGCTCTTTGGCATGTAGATTGAACTTGAATGTAGCACATGATGCTTGGTAGAAGACATGTCATATTTCTTGGGTATTTTGACATAAATTTGGAGCTTGGAATGGCCTGATCTGAGAGCTTGTGACAGGCTGAAAACTATAAAAATTGCAGACATAAAGCACTAATTGGTTACTCCTGTTCTTGGAAGAACTAGTCGATTTGGCTAGCCACACAGGTCTTTGAAGACTTGGTTTGTGACTATTAAATGCTTGAGCATTGGAAACGAAAGTGATGCAAATGTTTTATGGTTTTTTGGGACTGAAATCAATCCCTGTTGCCAGTGCATTGGTTGTTTGAAATCTGGGAATGTATTTATGACATTCACATCTGCTGGTTATATACTATTTTGTGCTTCTATGCCTATGTATGGCTTGACACATGTACTAGTAGCTATCTATGAAATTTTGGGACATGTATGACATGTATACCACTCAGTTTTGGGCTTGAAACCACTGCTAGTCACTCACAGAATTACAGTTTTTAGACTCCATGTATGTACCCTGGCAGTGAGATTGTAGGAGTTCAAACCGAAGTAAATACATAGCATTTGTACTGATTGTTTTACCTACAGGTTAGGCCACTTGTTTGTGGGCTGTTTTGGGTTGTCACTGGGCTGAAATACCCTAGTTTTTTACTGTAATTAATTACAGAAAACGGTCATAAATAGTTGCGGGCTGAAGTTGAATTGTTAAGAAGATCTTTGTTTGCAAGTAGTCAGGCAAGGTCTACAACATGGCAAATGCTGATAGAACTGATAACATAACCCAGATTGTGGGAGAAAAGCTTGATAGCAACAATTATGCAATATGGAAGTTCCGCATGGAGAACTTTCTGATAGGCAAAGGATACTATGACTTAGTGACAGGTGTTGAGGCTGAACCTGAAGTTCCAGAAAGGAATCCTACAGCTGATCAAAGACGAGCGCATAGAGCTTGGACGGAAAGAGCTCGCAGGGTTTTACATTGGCTGTCATTATGTATCCCGGATGCTATGGTGATGCAGATCATGAACTGTAAATCCCCAACAGATGCATGGAATATATTGGTCAAATACTATGGCACAACCACAAGTTCTAGGAAGATACAATTGAAGCAGAAATTCAATAACATAGAGAGGAAGAGCAGATCCATACAGGATTATGTCACAGAGGTTAAGACCATAGCAGATCAGCTGGCATCTGTTGGTTCGCAGGTTACAGATGAAGATATGTTTTCCATGACTTTGAATGGCTTGGGTCCTGAATACAAGTCTTTTGACACTTCAGTGTCTGTGCGGGTTGAAATGCCTGACTTTAATGAGCTGGTTGCATTATTGATTCATGAATAGGTGAAGCTTGGCTTAGCTATAAGATCAAGCAGTTCAAAGAATAAGGATGCAGTTTTTTACTCGAATCAGTGCAGCCCTAGCAGCCGTGGTTCGGGTTATGGATCTGGCAGAGGAGGCCATCAGAATGCATCCTATGGTAATAGCAATCAGCAGTCATCAAATGCAAGAGGTGGTGGAAATTTTCGAGGTAGGGGGAGATCTAACTCCCATGGCAGAGGCTCATGGCAGCAGCAGCGTCAGTCAGACAATCCAAATAAAGATAAGGATTGTCACTACTGTGAAAAGTATGGGCATATTGCGAAGGACTGCTGGAAGAAGCAAGGAAACCAGAAGGGCAAATAGCATGGACACTATACTATGTCCAGTCAGGTAGATGACTCTGGTGATAGACTGTTTGCCATGCAATATGTCAAAGATAAGGCTACTGAAAAATCATCTGATGATGTAGTGTGATACATTGAGTTAGGGGCATTGAATCACATGACCCCTCACGGTGATTGCTTCACGGATATGGTGGCTGAAAAGCATGGCTATGTATGCACAAGTGATGACACGCATCATAGCATTGAGCATAAAGGCAAAGTGCCTCTTGTGGTTCATGATGGCAGAAAGAAAAATTTGCATGATGTATTGCATGTCCCATCGATTACGAAGAACCTACTATCTGTCGGGAGCAAAACTTGTAGGTTAGATTCAATAAAAATGGCTGCTTTATTGAAGAGTTTGGCAATGGATGCAAGTTGATAGCTCATGGTCACAGGAATGGCCGAATGTTTACTCTTGATGCTTCTTTGCCAGAGCTGAATTCAGCTATGTTTGCCCATGGTTCTGGCACTGTTAGGGATTTGGAAATATGGCACAAGAGAGTGGGGCATGTCAATTTGCAAAGGCTGCAAATTATGCAGAAGAAACAGCTGGTTATAGGTTTAACCAAGTTCCAATATTCAGATATTGGTCATGCATGCGATGCTTGCCAGTTTGGTAAGCAGTCTAGACTGGCAGAGTACACGTCCATTGCAGTTAGTGCACTCTGATGTTTGGGGGCCAGCTCATAATGCATCTATGGGAGGTTCCAGATATTATGTATCTTTCATTGACGACTACAGTCGCTATACCTGGCTTTACATATTGAAAACAAAAGATGAGATCCTTTCTATTTTTCAGCAATTTAAAGCACAGGTTGAGAAGGAGTTTGAATGCTACATCTCTTGCTTGAGATCTGACAGTGGTGGAGAGTATGTATCAAATGAATTTGATGATTTCTTGGCTGAAAATGGCATTCGTAGGCAACTAACCTGCAGCTACACTCCGCAGCAGAACGGAGTAGCTGAAAGAAAGAACAGGGTTCTGATGGAAGCTGCTAGGGCCATGATGAACGAAAAGCATATGCCGCTTTATTATTGGGTAGAGGCTGTTACGACAGTCGTATACATTCTGAATAGGACTCCCACTGCAGGTATTCACGAGATGACGCCATTTGAGAGGTTGTATGGCTATAAGCCGGATGTAAGTCACATGAAGTCTTTGGCTATCTTGCTTATGTGCATATTCCAGATGAGAAAAGAAAGAAGCTGAATCCAAAAGCGCATAAGTGTGTTTTCATTGGATATTCGCAGCAGAAGAAGGCATACAAATGTTATGATCCCTCTACCAGGGAGACTTTGGTGAGTAGGGATGTCATCGTTGATGAGATGGGCTCTTGGTATGTATCATCAGTTGCAGTGCTATCTGATATGCCTTCCACTCATGTATCCACAGTTGATTTGCAGCAGAGCACTGCTATGATAGGACCTAGTAGTCAGACAGTAACCCCATGGACAGGGAGATTGAGGAGCTCACCGTCCACTAACACCAGTATGTCAGTGAGGGGGAGACATGATGTCTTGGATAGCAAAGGAAAAGAGAAAGCTATTGAGGATGCATCTGGTATGATGACACCTGGCAGAATGACTTCTGGCTATGAGTTTGCTGATACTTTAGACAGCGAACTTGGTATTCCGACTGTCTATACACCTGGCACGAGGCAGAGCAGGTACATTCCGCCTCATGAGAGACGGGAATTGAGTAGTGCACCACAGCCTAGATGCTCGCAGAGGGTCAAATACCCTGTTGACAGGTTGACATACAGTGGATACTTTGCAAAGCATTATGCTTACATGACAAAAGTGACGGAGATCAAAGAACCAGGTATGTATGCTGAAGCAGTGAAAGATGAGAACTGGTGTGTAGCCATGGACGAAGAAATGAATGCCTTGGCTGAAAATAAGACATGGGATCTAGTGCCACTGCCTGAAGGGAAAAAGACCATTGGCTGCAAATGGGTCTACAAAATCAAATGCAAGTCAGATGGAAGTGTGGAGAGATACAAAGCCAGGCTGGTCGCAAAGGGGTATGCCCAACAGTATAGACTTGATTATGAGGAAACATTCAGCCCTATTGCCAAGATGGCAACCATTCGCACTGTGATTGCCTTGGCTGCTGCTAAAGGCTGGAAATTATAGTAGATGGACGTTAAGAATGCATTTCTTAACGGTGACCTAGCAGGGGATGTTTATATGGTTCAGCCGGAAGGGTATATTCACCCTGATTTTCAGCATTATGTATGCAAGCTGAAAAAGGCACTGTATGGGCTGAAGCATGCTCTGAGAGCTTGGCATGCTAGGATTAGTAACTACTTGCAGAGATTGGGTTTTGCTGCTGTCAGGGCTGATCACAGCCTCTTTACAAAGAAGACTGACAGTGGCTTGGTAGTGCTGGTCATATATGTTGATGATTTGATAATCATTGGTGATGATGACTTGGGCATACAATATGTAATGAAGATGCTGAAATCTGAATTTGACATGAAAGACCTAGGAGAACTGAAGTATTTCTTGGGCATTGAGGTAGTTGTAGTTGAAAATGGTTTATGGCTGATGCAGAAGCACTATGCCATGGAGATGCTAAAGAAGTATGGCATAGTTGAATGCAAACCATTGGATACACCTCTTGATCAGAATGTCAAGCTAGACATGAACACTGGGGCTGAAGTAGAGGATGTGACTATGTACAGGTAGATGGTTGGCAGCTTGATTTACTTGACCATCACTAGGCCTGACTTGAGCTATGCTGTAGGGCTCATAAGCCAGTTTATGCAGAAGCCTAGAAAGCCGTACTTGGATGCAGTTAGACGCATTATGAGATATGTTAAGTCCACTATAAAGTATGGGTTGTTCTATGTTAGAGATAAGCCCTTGATATTGACTGGATACACAGATGTAGATTGGGCAGGTTGCTCATATGACCGTGGATCTATGAGTGGATATGCATTTGGATTTGGTAGTGGCATGATTAGCTGGAGCAGCAAGAAGCAGCCTACGGTTGCTTTGTCGAGTATTGAGGCAGAGTACAGGGGGCTGCATTGGCAGCATGCGAGATTTCATGGCTGCTCAAGCTTATGGCTGATTTGGACATACAGGTAGATGCTCCAGTGAAGTTACTATGTGATAATCTGAGTAGTGTACTCCTAGCTATGAATTCAGTCTATCATGCCAGGACGAAACACATATATAGAGGTAAACTACCATTTCATCAAAGAGATGGTTCTTGCAGGACGAGTGGATCTTATGCATGTAAAGACAGATGAACAGGTTGCAGATATCTTTACCAAGTCTTTGGGTAAAGATAAGTTCTGTGGTTTTAGACAGTTGCTTGGAGTACAGATGTTGTCTTTAGCTTGAGGGGGAGTATTAGAATATCAAGCTCTTTCATATGTGTTTGACCAACATGAGCTGGACACAGCTAGTCTAGCTATATTAATCAGGTATATTAAATAAATCGGTACTCTAGTCTTTATGGTTGGTGTGAATGGTCCTTCTGGACTTGTAAATACTTGACTTATGTTCTTTCAGTAAAAGAGGAGAATAAGAGAGGAATCATGTTGCTTCACTCTGTGTGTTGCTCTCTATCTGCATCCATGAAAGCTAACACGATTCTGGGTAGTCCAATTTTGAGCGTCAGATTGTGGATGGTCCGATTTTCGTGCGTTCGTCTGATTTTGGAAATCAGACCATCCATGCCTGATTCTGGGAATCGGACCATCCGAGTCCAATTTTGGGAATCAGACTTTGGTAACAGTGTCCGATTCCTGCGGACAAGTTTCCAAGGATGACGAAAATCACTTGATTCTAATGATTTTGGTTATGAGGGGTCGCACAAACTTTCAGAATGTAAGAATAGATCCTAATAAAGGATTGTATATACCTGGAATAGCAAATAAACTCCAAAATACAAATTGGCAAGCAAATCAAACCCTGTTGCCCTATTATGACAGCAAAATTCCCAATGCTTGTTTTTCTTATTTTTTCTTTGTTTTTTCCTACCCTAATTCATCCAAATCACAAAGCAAACATCTATACTAGTCCAACTTACCTTTCCAAATCCAAAACCAAAAACTTACCTACTAAGGAGATTGAATACCTCTTCAAACTCTCTTGCTTCCTTCCTATCTACCTCAAGCACCGGTTTGGGAAAAACCCTACTTATATGCTCGATTCGAAGTGCACAAGCACTCAATGCTTGAATCTGTTGGTCCCGACAATGGAATCAAAATGTAGAGGTAAAGCTCAAGCTCACCGCCAAGACCCACGTACTGCTTATTGTTCAAGCGTTCCAAGCCGAGCACTAATGGCTAATTCTCGCATAGCCGACGCACTATCCATCTCTACGAGTGTAGTGAGCTTACCTCCATGCCCAATTGAGTTGCCTTCTCTTCCAAGCACTCCGGTAGCTCCACAATCCAAGTGCAAGCTTCAAGCAAGCTCCATCCTTAAGCTCCATGCTCCAAGCTCCATTTTTGTGAGCAAGAGAAGAGAAGAGAAGAGAAGAGAAGAAGAGAGGAGAAGATGGAGAGCTTCTCCACCATGGTCCCTCAGCCTCACACACTCACTCCCTCACACTCTCACACTCCCTCCCTCAAGCCCAAGTTCAAGCAAGCAAGAAGAAGAAGAAAAAGAGAGCTACTTTTGGCCATGCATAAGAATGAGCTTCTCATTCACTTTTCAACTTTATATATTAAACCCTAAATCCCTTTTGGGCGGTCATCCCCTTAACCCCTTTTTTATATATGCGACCATGGCTTAGGACCCTTTTTCCCATTGTCCTCCTATCTTCCTAGCTTCCTTCATACCACCCATCTACCTTTACAATTTGCATGGCAGGTGAGAGCCCGACGCTCTTATAATAAATCATGATTCGCCTTGCGATCTTCTACAAAGGTATTGACTTGCGCTTTTTCGTGTGTGCCTTTCTTCTTGATTTAAGACTTTTCTACACTTCTTGTGTTTCCATATTTTTCTTGGCACGTCTTCGTCTTCCTTTTCACTTTTTCATTAGCCTTGTCTTTTGCTTTAGATTTTCACCAATCTACATGATGGTAGTAAGCCTCCAGGGAAGGCCTAAGCCTATTACCTTCCAAGTGCCATCCAACAAAAGGGAACTTCATGGGGTACTGGAATACCTAGCGGACCAGCTAGCAGGCAACCCGGCTGCCAACTTCGAACCGCTCCAGGATCTCTTAAAGGATCCTAAGTGGCAATGGACTAGGGTGCACGAGCTGAACCTCATGTATAACTGGGCCCTGGTTCTAGACCAACGACACGGGGCATACCAAGCCCTTAGATGGGAGCAAGGAGTCATGCACATGAAATGTGATTGTGCATGGTTGGAATGTATAGGGGCCATAGACCTTGAGTAAGCAGGCCTAGAATAATCAGGAACGACATCAATACTTAGAACCAAATCACCATCCGAATTGAGGCCACCAGGGGAGACCACCTCTTCTAGCGAAGATGGAGGGTTTGACTCTGAATCAAAAGCTACTTCGGATAGCGACCCAAAGATCCCTAGGCTGCCCATGACCAGACGCACCAAGGGGGACTTACCTGTCCACCTGAGACGCAGACGGTCAAAGCAGGATAGGGCAAAGCACCCCAGGGATGCACGATCAGAAGAACAGCGAAAGCCGCAAGACCTTCCTAAACGCTTCACTAGATTCAAAAAAGGGGATAGGGTAGTGGTTCTGCTAGGTGCCAAGCATCAAGGGCAGACGAGCAAACCAATCGAAGGACCAGCCAAGGTCAAGGAGGTAAACCTAGCCTTGGAAGGGGAGATACCCCGACCAGTGTTCATTGCCGATGACTTGACTGGTAAAGAAGAGTTGAGTCTTGTCGCTCTCTTGCGGGAGTACATAGACGTATTTTCATGGTCCTTAGAAGAGCTACGGGGGGTAGATCCGAGTGTTGGGACTCACAACATACCCATGTCATCGGATGCAATGTCGGTCAAGCAGCGACCATACCCCATGAATCCAAAACACGCTCATGCTGTCAAAGAGGAAATTGACAAGCTGATGAGAGCTGGATTCATCTACGAAATTGAGTACATAGACTGGGTGTCACCCATAGTCATTGTGATGAAGAAGAATGGCAAAATTCGAGTGTGCGTCAATTACAAGAAGGTGAATGCTGCTACAAAGAGAGACAACTATCCCTTGCCATATACCGAGCATATGCTTGAGAGGTTGGCATGCAAGGAAGCCTACAGTTTCCTGGATGGCTTCTCAGGGTACAACCAGGTGCAAGTGCATCCTGTAGACAGGCACAAGACCACCTTTGCCACTGAGTGGGGTGTCTTTGCATACATAGTCATGCCCTTCGGATTGACCAATGCCCTTGCCACTTTCCAATGCCTCATGTGCACCATCTTCAAAGACATGCTTCGCAAGGATTTAGAGGTCTTTGTAGACGATCTATGTGTCCATTCGACCTGGATCGAACACTTAAACAAACTCCAAGCAGTCTTTGAATGGTGCCGCTTATATCGTCTCTCCTTGAACCCCTTAAAGTGCCAGTTCTGGGTGAAACACGGATGCATCTTAGGGCACGTAATGTCAAAGAACGGCATTGCCACTGACTTTTCTAAAGTCAGAGTCATTGTTGACTTACCACCACCAGATAACTACAAGGGAGTGCAGTGCTTCTTAGGACACACTGGATATTATCGACGCTTTGTACTAAATTACGCACTAATTGCTAGACCATTGTACAAGCCGTTGATAGTGTTTGAGTGGATTGAGGAATGCTAGCGTGCATATGAGGAGTTGAAAAAGGCTCTCACTACTGCACCAATCTTACGAGCCCTAGACTGGAACATAACGTTTCATGTACACATAGATGCCTCTAAGTTTGCTATTGGAGCCGTGCTATGCCAGCTTGGTGAACATAATTTAGACTACCCGGTGAGTTTTGCCAGCAAGCAGCTCACAGAGACCGAGATGAACTATTCCACGATGGAAAGGGAAGGGTTGGCCATAGTATTTGCGGTAAAGAAATTCATGCATTACATGTTGGCCACTCCCTTTGTCTTCTTTGTTGACCATCAGGCCTTGCTGTATCTTGTGAACAAGTCTTGCACTACGGGACGCATAACTAGATGGTTACTCCTGCTACTGGAGTTTGACTTCTCTGTGGTTGTACGCAAAGGAAAGCAGCATTACATGGCTAACCACATGTCCCGCATACCCACAGGAGAAGCCGCTAGATAAGGCATACCTGACGATTTGCCGGATGCTCATCTCTTTAACCTGTCTAGCGAGAAAGAATTATTTAAAGCTAACAGTGCGAGTAGTAGAGAACGGACTACCTGAGCGACCCATTGAAAAGGCCAGGCTGAGAAGACTTATCCTGAAAATTCAGCCATACCAACTGATAGCCAGCCAACTCTACAGGTTGGGACAAGACGGTTTATTGTGCAAATGCGTATGTTAGCACGAGATGCACGATGCATTGAACAAAGCACATGGCGAAATCGTTGGAGGACACTTTAGCGGGGATACAACAGCCCGAAAGGTGCTACAATCTCAACTATGGTGGCCCACCCTCTTCCGTGATGCAGCTAAATTCATAAAGCACTGCGATGAGTGCCAAAGGACCAAAGTGCTTGTGCGTAAGGACAAGATGGAGTTGAACCCTGTCATAGCCCGACAACCCTTTGAAAAATGGGGCATCGATTTTATTGGACCTATCAGTCCTGCGTCACAATATTCCCAAGCTCGCTACATCATAGTGGCAACCGACTATCTAACAAAATGGGCCGAGGCACGAGCCACGAGGAAGAATGATGCTAGGACCACTTCAAAGTTCTTGTGGGAGCAGGTCATTTCACAGTTTGGCTGTCCAATCGAACTTGTAAGCGACCAAGGCACATACTTCGTTAATGAAGTAATTGCCCACCTACTCTCTACCTTCCTAATAATTCATCGGAAGTCCTCTCCCTATTACCCTCAGGCTAATGGCCAAGCCAAATCCACAAATAAAATCTTAGTCAATGTGCTTACAAAAGTCGTGTCTACTTAAAAAAGTGACTGGGACAACAAGCTAATGGCGGCCTTGTGGGCCTATCGCACAGCTTATAAAACAGTTGGACAGATGCCTTTTAGGCTGACGTACGGAACTGAAGCCATATTGCCCTTAGAATTCTTCATCCCTAGCTTGAGGCTAGCAGTCCAGGAGTGTTGGGAGGGAAGAGAGGCTTGGACCAATCGCTTAGTGGAGCTAGAGCACTTAACGGAGACCCGACTCCTCGCCACTCACTCTTTGATTTGCGAAAAGGCTCGACGAAAGATGTGGTTTGACAAGCATGTCAAACAGCGAGACTTCAAACAAGGGGACCTTGTTCTGCTATATTTGGTAAAAGGACATAAACAAAAGATGAAGTTTCGGGGGCTAGGGCCTTTCAGAGTACGCATGATTGGTAGAACAGGGAATGTTGAGTTGGAGACACTTGACGGTGAAGGAATAGGCTTTTTTAACAACAGCCGCATAAAGAAGTACTATCCTCCTTCCCATCCATTACATTGCCACCCATGCTAGAACCCCCACTGAACGTCCGCATGGCTACTATAACCGACCTTACAAATCAGGAAGAAGAAGCAGTGGCACCAGCGTATCTACGAATCACAATCGCAGCAAGAGCGATGTATTCTTTCGATGCCTTGATTGATGAAGGGGCCGACTACAACATCTTGACACATGACCATTGGACACGCATTGGTCAACCCCGACACTACAGCCCACTAATGCCAACCTCACCCCATTTGGGGGTGCTACTTATTCACTCCTGGGGAACTGCAAGGTACTCATTTCCATCGAGTCTAAAAGTTTACCAACTTTCTTCCATGTGTTGCCTGACACTAAAGGAGCTGGTAACGTGTTGCTATTGGGTTGCACTTTCAAGAAGCAAATGAATTGTAATGTGGATTACAACCTAAACCACATTCATCTTGCTATCGGCAATGTCCGTATAGTGACGACTTTCAGCAGCAAGGGCTGTCATGATTCCTCCACCATTACGAAGCCACCGGTAGAAACCCCTAGGACCACACTCCAGCCCAAGTCTAAATTGGCGAAAACTACGGCCTCGTGCCAGGCCCTCGACCCTAGGCCCAAACCCACCAAGAGTGCTCACAAGGCCAAGGAGTCCAAGCTTATGTGGGTGCCAAAATGGCAAAAACCACATCCGGATACACCACCCAAACGTGATCCTAACCGCCAAAATCATCAGCTGCCGTCACGGCCTAAGAGGCAATCTAGATGCTATCGACGTAGACACACAACCACACTGCGATGGATTCCCAAAGATCTCTTGCGAGCACAAGGATACTACAAGGGAAACCCCTGGATTTGGGTGCCTAAAAATGGTGAGCTAAAAAGCTCATCTACAAGCAATCTCACCCCAGTGAGGGAGGCTTGCACATGTGGTGCCCAGAACTATCGACCAAAGCAAACGCCACATGCCTTAAACCTACCTAATCCAGAGACCTTAAAAACCCCTATGACTGCTCACTCAGAACCTAGCACAACCCCCATGCCCCCAGAGCTTCCTACAGCAGCTCAAAGGGCTTTGGAGTGAAAAGCCCAACCTATGACACCGATGATGAAGTCACCACTATCCAGTCCAGTTGCACCATCCCCACCAGCAGGTCTTAAACCTTCATACGCGATATGACCTTTCCTCTCCTTGACTAAGGACCTTGCTGCGACTTCTGGGGATGACTTAATAACCTGCATCAAGATGTTGGACGAAACTTTCACTACATTCGCTAGAAGTTATGAGCGGCTAGACCTAGGCCTTCTTGACAAAACCCTTGCTTCGGATGTTCGTGCATTACCATGCACTTGGGAGAATACGAACTTATGACTACTAAATTTCCCAAAATCGCTGCCGAACTAATAGCAAACGACGAAAACTCAAAGGAGCAAGCTGCCCTCAGATGCCTAGTCACTTCATATCGTAAGCCTCCTCGTTCTATTCCTGAACACAAGATGCAAGAGCTCACGCAGATGGCAAGCTCGTCTTCCACGTTCTTGCAGCAGTGGTTTGCTCTAAGAATCCAATGGGAGAAAAAAGGATGCCGAATAATGACCAATGCTGAGCAATGCAGGGCAGTTAAAACCATCGAATATGACCCCACTTATGTGGCACCTATCTTGTTTAGGATTTTGTCCATCACCCTCAATCAGCATTTGGACGAGACCATGTGCTCGCCCACCCCTATATTGACCAATTCCTCACGGAAGAGGAATTACATGTTGCCAGTCGCCTTAATACTGGAGATCTCTTTCACGATGTCTTGACTACATCTCCCAAGTCTCTATCCAACCATCTGCTCTTGATTATCATGCTCAACTGGAATACAATCCCAAAATTCTACACGTGGCTTCTTCACACGTAAAGTTCTACCCCAACACGACCAACTCCCTTCACCTTTAGACCCCCAATCCTAGGAAGGATTCTTCTCTCAGCCGGAAGAGGAGGGGGTATGTGGGTATGTATGTGGGTATGTGGTGAAGGTGAAAAGAATCAGATAGGAAATTAATAAAAAGGGGGTACAGTAAAGTAAAGGTAGTGAAAAGCATAAGCATTAGTATGAGAAAAATGGCTTCCTAAAAAATTCAGTCAAGAGTTTTTATTCTCGCATAAACAGCAAAGTGCTATGTAGAAAATACTAACAGAAGTTACGAATTATGGCAGGAGTAGAAAATGTCGTAGCAAGACCGTGCCCATCGACTCCCCTTCACTGACGAGGAAAGGGAGCAGTATAGCATCCAATTGAAGAACCATGCCTTCAGCCAGCTCAATTTTTGAACCATCCACAACATCGAAGTCGTGGTGGCGAAGGAGGAGGCAGCCAGGAGGGTAGTGGAACAGTGCAACCTTACAAAGTACATTGAAAAATTCTCGCAAGAGCCGAATCACTTTAAATGCATAGAATTCCTCAGAACATACAATCCGGACCAGGAAGGTGGCATTGTAACAGTGGGCCAAGGAGAGGGTGCAAAGCAGGTGCAAGTCCGGTTGGATATAGCCCTGGTGGAAAAGGCTTTGGGATTGGTATCTAGGAGAGAAAGGCGACAAAAAAGGGATGTTTATGCCTTGCTAAAAATGAAGAAGGAAGAGGTGCTCACGAATGACGGCATAAGCATCGAGGACATCCCTGACATAGACGCCAGGTTGCAGGCCAAGTTGGTGCACGTGCTCTTCTCCAGCCAACGTTACAATTCCTTAATGCATCGAATTAGCATGCCAATGCTGGAGAATGTATCAGCACACACTCTAGACAAGGTAGATTGGAATGGCTACGTGTGGAAGATGATTGATCAAGCGGCCAAGGCACTATCCCTGGGAAGTGCACCAACAGGAGGAGAATCTCCAGCTTCTAAGGTGACAGAAAGGAAGAAAGCCTCCTCCAAGGCCTCTTTCATTGGCTACGGAGGAGTCTTGACTGCACTCATTCAAGAGGCAGTAAAGGCAACACAAGAGTCGGAGGAGGGAGAAGGAGAAACCCCGAAGAGGCCGCCCCCTTGACAGGACAAAGACAGGTCCACCGACAGAACGGAAACAGAATAAGAAGGGGAGGGACAAACTAGTAAGAAGGCAACCAGGACAACGAAGAAGAAGGCGGCGCAGGGGAAGAAGAAGAGTAATGAAGGCAGTAAGAAAGAAAGGGAAGACTTGGAAAGGGCGAAGAAGGAATCCCTGAAAGAAGCAAAGGAGAGAGAGAGAGAGAGAGAACAAAGAGACATGAGGAGCAGAGGGAAAAAGAGAAGTTATAGAAAGCCAAGGAGGCATCAAAACGAGAAGCTGAAGCGGAGAAAAGGAGGGAAAAAGAGCAGAAAGGGAAAAAGCAAGAGGAGCAAAAGAAAAGGGAGGAGGAAAGGAAGAGAAAAGCGGAGGAGGAAGAGGAGGAGCTACGAAGAAAGGAGGAAGAGGACCTGGCGGAGGCCACCGGACGGTCCATCGGATAGCAATGCCGAGCAGACGAACTAAGGAACCTAAGCCCATGCAGAGAAGAGGGGCTAGGATCCAGCATGCAGGTGCCAAAGTTCGTGCCACCTTCAGTCTCCAAAGGCAAAGGCAAGGCCCCGCTCCATCCGATCCCTACCCTCTTAGTACCTCCCGCGGAACTCACCACCATCACCCCCATCATCCCCACTAGCGCAGATGTGTCAAACTTCGTGGCGTGGATGCAGTATTTTATCAACAAGGAATGGGCCAGGGGCAGAGCACAGAGACTACGGCCACAGGACAGAAGAGGCTAGCCATGGATGCAGAGTCCAGGCAAGAGCCCAAAAAGCAAAAATTCGAAGCCTCTACCTTGCCCATTCACGCAACGATGATGCCACCGGCCAATTACGATGAATACGTCGCCGAGTCTCTCTCCCAATTGGAGAGAGCAAAGGAGGAACGCAAAATAGTTGTGGCTGAGTTGGCAGTCGAGAAGGAAATCGTGGCCGCCTTCCAACTGGACAAGACAAGAATGATAGCCTTGCAGCACGCGAGATTGCAGATTTGAAACAAGAACTGAAGGCTAGGGATGAGAGGGAGGAACATTGGAGGCAGCTACTCAAAAACGAGACGCAAGAGTTAGTAAACATGCAAAGAGAGCACAAGCTCCTAATATTGCAGTACCAGGAGCAGCTGCGAAATCTGCTGAGATTGATGCACTCGTGGTGGAGTTGAATGCCAGGAATGAAGAAAGACAACGAGGCATGGAGGAGTAGGAGGAGGAACTCAAGCGCCTAACAAATCAGCTGACCTCTGAAAGAGAAGAACAAGAGAGGCTAGTTAGGGAACTAGAGGATTATGAGCAGAAAATCATGATGCTGACCTTGAGATAGGAAGAGGGCCTGGAAGTAATGAACAAAAGGGCAGAGGAGTGGGCCGCGCACAACGAGAAGAGGGTGAAGACACTGGTGCACCACCTTGCTCTAACAGAAAAAGAGAAAATCATCGCAGAGAGCAAGGCGGAAGCAGCCCAAGTGGCCTTCAGCACACTCAACAGAAGGCCTTTCTCGGCACCATCTTGGACGCCACCCACGCAGCACAAGGAGAGCCACTAGAAGCAGTGCAAAGGAAGCTCGGCATGGCAAGAAGAACCCTACACGCTGGACTACAAATGCCACCATTACCGGCGGAGCTTAGGCTGAGTTTGGAGGAACAGTGGAAATACCTAATGTGGGCCGGCTTAACCCCCCATGAGATAGATGCCCTCGGGTTCGAGGAAGAAGCAGTACACGCACAACGGCAGGGAGAAGAAGCAGAGCTGGAAATTGATGTGAATCAATTCAGGGAAGTCGTAGTCCCGCAACCCCCCTCGCCATAGGCCCAAGACAAGCCACAAGAAGATCCAACTGTCTGCAGAAAGAAAAGCCATCTCTAAAGAAAGACAAAAAAAGCTGGTGGAGGGGGCCCGACAGAAACTGAGAGCCAAACCAGCCGTGCTACCGTCCGCGCCTCTCCCTCCGTGCCCAAATGATCTTCCCGCAGGATTCTACGCAGAACTGGTGGTGTGGGAGGTACAGGAACTAGGAAAGGAGCCATTCTCCTTCGGTTTCCTCCTATCCAACAGTCTGTGGAGGGTCTTGTCTCTCAAAGTGATGGAGGAGGTGATCGCGGTCGGTGGCCGGTTGGGGAAAAAATGGCTGGAGGAGCGGGAAAATACCCCAACCTCTTGGAGCACCGAAGCGGCCGACTACTGGCAAGATAAAATTTTTGAAATCCCCCACACTGTACAAAACTATAGGAGCCAACCCCTGTGGAGGAGGCGAGTATGTGACATAAGCATGCTCTCCTGGATGGCTTTTTGTAATACCCTACCGTTCGAGTGGAACGACCCTACTTACATGGCGTACCCTCGAAGGGTAGGCGTAGATTTTGATGCCACCCTCCACGGGCGGTATGACTTTCCCGTTATTTATAACTCCACTGTAGCATCCTTTGACTGTTGGATATGATCAATGCCCCACCCTCATTAGGTGCTACCAATGATCCATAGTGCTCAAAGTTGTAAGGCCCCCATTATGAGGAGAAGCCAAATGTGAGCCCAGTCCTGACTTGTATATCACATGAGGTCTATGTGACCGGATGGCAAAAAGGTGATTGTTGTGGGTCTAATCTTTGGGTTAGACGGAGTGGTTAAGCTAGTAGCAACTCGAGGCACATTGCATTGAGTTGCGTGGTAAGGGAGTTAAAAGGGGCCCCTATTGTGGGGTCCGAGGGCCGCGGAAGCGGCCCCTGGCTAGGGGGTCCCAGGGGGGCCAGCGGCCCCCCTGGCGGGGGTCCAGGGGCAACGCCCCCGGCTCGATGGTAAAGGGAATATTCCCTGAAATATTCCCTGGCCGACTAGTGGAGGCTCATATGGTAGGTCGGCCGGCCAACCTAACGACCTTCGCAGGCTATAAAAGCTAAACCCCTTCGCAGCCATCACTCACTCATCTTTCACCCAGTCAGAGTTGTTGTTCCAGCTAGCCTTAAGCTCTTCACCTATCTTCTGTCTAGATCGCCATCTAAGCTTCACACAGTGGAAGCGCACGGGTGGATAGAGCCATCTTTGTATCAGTTGTTTGGAGTTAAAGAATTTACTGATTCTCCTCTTATCTGTTGTGTACTCTCTATCTCTTTCTCAAATTCTGTTCGCTGCGCCGTGTAATATTTTACATGGTATCAGAGCCCAGGGGGCTCTAGAGATCGGAGAGCGTGCAAGAGGCAAAGGCTTCAACAGCAAAGAGAAATGATGTCGACTCCGGGAAGCGGTTCTGGCGCATCAGGAAGCGGTGCAGGAGGTGGTGCTACTGTACCGGCTATTCAAACACTGAGGATTCGTCCACCAACCTTCAGCGAAGGCAAGTTAGATGGTACAAACTACACCTTGTGGAAGTTCAAAATTACAACTATCCTTGATTCTTATGAGCTTCTGGAGACTGTGCTGGGGACTGACGCAGAACCACAGCCTACCCCCGACCCATCAAATCCTAGTGTGATGATTCCTCCGAATGCAGATCTTCTACGAGCTTGGAAACGAAGGAATGCAGATGCATTGTGTGCCTTAATTACAAGCTATTCTGACAGTGTTTTGACTCTGATTCAACATACAACCAAAGCGTCAGAGGCTTGGAATGTACTAAGGAGTCAGTATGAAACATGAAACCAAACAAGGATTCAAAACTTGGAGAATCAACTAGCAGCGGAGAAGTTTGCTAGCGCTAGGATACAAAAGACTAGCGAAGAGCTAGCTCGGAGGTGTCTTCGGATTTTTTCACAAAAGTTTGATGGACTAGTAACTGCCCTTAATACTCAGGTGAGACCTCAAGCTTTGACTTTTGAGGAGTTTTGTGCATTATTAATGGAGGAGGAGTTGAGGCTAAAAGCCCGAGAAGGAAGCAACAATGGAGATGTTGCATTCTCTGCCAATGCAAAAGGCAAAGGTGTTTCCTCCACCAAAAATGATGGTGACAAAAAGAAGAAGGGCGGCAAGAAGAAGTTTCAAGGAGAGTGCTTCTACTGTAAGAAGAAAGGACATGCAATTGCAGATTGTCGTGCCAAGAAGGCAGATGAAAAGAATGGTACCCTTAAAAGTAAAGGGAAAGAGACAGCCAATACGGTTGAAGCAGAGTTGGAATTATTCATGGCGACCATTGAGGAAGTGTGCTCCTCGGCACAAGAAGAATCTACCACTGACTCTTGGGTGTTGGATAGTGGGGCCTCCCGTCACATGACCAACAAGAAAGGTCTATACAGTTCTATGCAGCCTCTACAAGAATCCATCACTGTGACGGTTGGAAATGATGCTAAATGCCCTGCTGCGGGCACATGTACTATTTCTTTTGTTGCTGCAAATGGTGAAGTCAAAAAGCTTTCAAATGTGTTGTATGTTCCCGAAATCAGGAGAAATCTCTTATCAGTTGCTGCCATAACTGATCTTGGTCATGAAGTGAGGTTCAAGAAGATAGGTGCAGAAATTATTGATAGTGCTGGCACAATTGTTGGCAAAGGAGAAAGAAGGAACAACCTATATGAGCTAAGTGCTCTTACAGCCACCGCTGGAGTGGGCACAAGTAAGATTTGGCATGAAAGGTTTGGACACATTGGATTTGCAGTATTGAAGGAGATGCAAAAGCAAGGTATGGTTGCTCACCTACCTACAATAACTGAATTGAAGGAACCATGTGAAGCTTGTATGATGGGCAAGCAACAAAGAAAGGCATTTCCACAAGAAAGCAAGAATAGAGCACAGGCTCCTCTAGAGTTGGTGCATGCTGACTTGTGTGGTAAGATGCCTACACAGGCCTTGGGAGGATCTTCTTATTTTATATTGATTGTCGACGACTACAGTAGGAAGATGTGGGTGTACTTCCTTCGTGATAAGGCTCAAGCTTTTGGTAAGTTTAAAGAATGGCTAATACTTGTTGAGAATGAAACAGGGAAAAGTGTGAAGAAATTTAGAACAGATGGTGGTGGTGAGTTCAACTCAAAGGAGTTTGAAGGCTTTTGCAAGAGCAAAGTGATCAAGCGTCAATTGACGACGCCTCACACACCTCAGTAGAACGGTGTTGTGGAACGCAGGAATCGCACCATTGTGGAGATGGCAAGATGCATGCTAAAGGGCAAGGGATTGCCTAACCATTTTTGGGCTGAAGCTGTTAATACTGCAGTCTACATTCTAAATCGGAGCTATACAAAGGCTCTCAAGGGAAAAACACCTCATGAGGCTTACACTGGTAAGAAACCATCTGTCTCACATTTCAGAATTTTTGGATGTGAATGTTATGCACATGTTCCAGATGAGAAGAGAAACAAGTTACAACCAAAAAGTAGAAAATGCATCTTCTTGGGTTATAGTGATGAGCAGAAGGCTTACAAATTATATGACCAAGAGGCAAAGAAGATCATCGCGAGCCGTGATGTGGTGTTCAAGGAGGAGCCGCATACAGTGGAGGAGGAGAAGGCAAGTTCTTCCACTTTATCATCAAGCGAAGAAGTAGTCCACTATGAACCTGTCCCGAGAGCTATCCCTATCCTTAAGGAGGAGGAAGCATCATCTTCAAATGATGAGAAAAAAGTTCACCAACCTGACATCACCCCACCAGAAAAGCCATTGCCGCGCTGGGTGAAGCAGCTCTATGACCACAATAATCCTATGCCTGCATCTGTTGAGGAGAAGGCAGACGGACCAAGGAGGTCTCAGAGAATAGAGGAGCAAAGGAGGGCTTCTGCTCACATAGTCAATATGGCCTTGATGGTTGAGATTATGAGAGAAGTAAAGGATCCAACTGACTTAGAAGAAGCACTTGCAGATCCATCATGGAAGGCTGCTATGCAGGCGGAGTATGACAGCATAATGAAGAATGACACTTGGGAGCTAGTGGATCGACCAGCAAAGCGAAAGGTTATTGGCACCAAGTGGATCTGGAAGGTAAAGTACAAGGCTGATGGTACCTTAGAAAAGTACAAAGCTAGAATGGTTGCCCAAGGATTTTCACAAGTTGAAGGGTTTGATTTTCAAGAGTCATTTGCCCCAACTGCCAGAATGACCACTATTCGCACGGTACTTGCAGTGGCTGCCCATGAGAAGTGGCCAGTGTACCAAATGGATGTTAAGTCAGCGTTCTTAAATGGTGACCTCAAGGAGGAGGTGTACGTGGCTCAGCCACCAGGGTTTGAGGCCCCCCATTCTGAGAACAAAGTGTGTAAACTGAAGAAGGCATTGTATGGGCTGAAACAAGCCCCCAGAGCATGGTACCAGAGGATAGATAGGTTCTTTTTAAACCTAAACTTCAAAAGATGTGCCTCAGATGCTAACTTGTATGTTTACAGGGATGGTAAAAACTCTGTAGTGATTGTCCTATATGTGGACGACCTTCTTATTACAGGTGACTATGAAGATATGATCAACCAAACTCAAAAGGCTTTGAGTTCTGAGTTTGAAATGACAGACTTGGGCTTGCTACACTATTGTTTGGGGATTGAAGTCTGGCAAGAGCCAGGAAAGATCTTCATCTCTCAGAAGAAGTATGCATGGGAGATCTTGAAGGAATTTGGCATGACCGAGTGCAAGGAGATAGCTACACCTATGGAGGTGAATGCAAAGTTATCCGTCGAGGATACATCAGCACTAGCAGACATTGGAAGGTATAGGAGGTTGGCAGTCTGATCTACTTGTGTAACACTAGACCAGATATCAGTTTTGCTGTTGGTGTTTTGAGCAGGTTCTCAAACAAACCTCATGAGACTCATTGGAAGGCTGGGATGCGGGTGCTCAGATACTTGAAGAAAACTCTTGACTATGGTATCACATACAGTTTCGGAACTTCTCTTGTGGGGAATTGTGACTCAGATTGGGCAGGAGACATTGATTCAAGGAAGTCAATTTCTGGTTATTGTTTCTCTTTGGGTTCAGGAATTTTCTCTTAGATTAGTAAGAAGCAACCAATAGTGGCATTGTCTTCTACGGAAGCAGAGTACAAGGCAGCTTGTTTTACTGCATGTGAGGCCGTATGGTTGAGAAGGATTCTATGGCATATGGGAGTGCAGGATGAAGAACCAACTGTGCTGAGATGTGACAATCAGAGTTGCATCACCATTGCCAAAAATCCAGTGTTTCATGCACGCACCAAACATATAGAGATCCAGTATCACTATGTGCATGATTTGATGGAGGATGGGATAGTGGAATTGGTCTACTGTCCAACAGAGGAGAATGGAGCAGATATCTTCACCAAAGCACTTACGAAGGATCTGCTTCAAGTTCATCTTCAGAGACTCGGCATTGGGCCGAGGAGATAGTTCACCTATGGGTGGACATTGAGGGGGGGTGTTGGATATGATCAATGCCCCACCCTCATTAGGTGCTACCAATGATCCATGGTGCTCAAAGTTGTAAGGCCCCCATTATGAGGAGAAGCCAAATGTGAGCCCGGACATTGGTTGAGTCCTGACTTGTATATCAGATGAGGTCTATGTGACCGGATGGCAAAAAGGTGACTATTGTGGGTCTAATCTTTGGGTTAGACGGAGTGGTTAAGCTGGTAGCAACTCGAGGCACATTGCATTGAGTTGCATGGTAAGGGAGTTAAAAGGGGCCCCTATTGTGGGGTCCGGGGGCCGCGGAAGCAGCCCCTAGCTGGGGGGTCCTAGGGGGGCCAGCGGCCCCCCTGGCGGGGGTCCAGGGGCAGCGCCCCCGGCCCGATGGTAAAGGGAATATTCCCTAAAATATTCCCTAGCCGACTAGTGGAGGCTCATATGGTAGGTCGGCCGACCTAACGACCTTCGCAGGCTATAAAAGCTAAACCCCTTCGCAGCCATCACTCACTCATCTTTCACCCAATCAGAGTTGTTGTTCCAGCTAGCCTTAAGCTCTTCACCTATCTTTTGTCTAGATCGCCATCTAAGCTTCACACAGTGGAAGCGCACGGGTGGACAGAGCCATCTTTGTATCAGTTGTTTGGAGTTAAAGAATTTACTGATTCTCCTCTTATCTGTTGTGTACTCTCTATCTCTTTCTCAAATTATGTTCGCTGCGCCGTGTAATATTTTACATTGACAACACCCTTCTTTTTACCGCTGAAAGCCTAGACGAGTCTATGATGCGCTTCCTTGCAGACTTTTCCTCATGTCCTGACCCCACTTTTATAACCACTTGTGATTATCTTAAGATACTTAGGCTACTTCTTAAGCAGGACCCGACTCCACAAGAGCACGGCCTGCCTCCCCTATTCTTTGACCCTAACACTATAGATAATTGTGTCATGGCTCGTCTCATGATGAGGGCTAGTCTCCTTCCCTCTTTTTGCCTAGCCCTCCTAGAGGACATGAACGACAGCCGGTTCACTAGATGCAACCACCCCTTTCTCTCCACTACCTCCCTTCATGTCTGCATGAATCTAAAAGATTACATGCAGAGTTGCCAATTTTTGAGCAAGTCTCTCCACCTCCCTTCTCCTCCTCATTCCGACCAAGACACTTAGGCCTATGTATCATTTCAAAAACAAACAAAAAAAGCACCACAGTCACTGCACCTAGGGTTCTCCCTAGCCCCCTCCCCCACTTCATGCTTAGGGCACATCAAGGGCAAGACTTTCAGACCTGTCACCCTAAGGCTCGCACCGCACCTCCAACGAAGCACAAGCTGGGTCCTCAAGTGTGGGACGTTACCAAGGGCTTGCCCAAGGTTAGACCCCATCTCCCAGTTCCACTTCCACGAGCACCACACACCACACGGCAAGCAGACACATCCCTTAGGGAGGGCACAACTTTTCTTGTAGGTTATGTTCGACTCTTAAGACATGGCTAGCCGCGGAAGACCATCACCCACGGCACCCTTTAATGACCCAAACGTGCCGGCATCCAGCCATCCGCCTGCTGATGGCCACCATGATCGAACCTGGGCAACGTAGAACTACCATTGGCATAGATCTTGGAACCGCATCGTCCAATGATCCATGCCCAATGCCTCAAGATCCACGGATCGCTTATTGATTCCACCGGCCTGAAGACCTTCAACTCAAAACTGAAGATCTTCAACTCAAAGACAAGGATACTCAATCGAAGCCACGGGATTTCAAGCCAAACAGCGTTCGAGGGGTTTCTCTAGAATAAATCCCTCCAATACCATCATCCTCAGGGATTGCTTATTGCTTCAAGTGTTTCTCATACTCAAAAGACGACCGACTATATAACCAATGCCACAACTGTGTGACAGATGCCGAGCATCTTCATGGAGCCTAAAGCACGTCGGCATCTCTCCTGGTCATCATCCCCAACCACCCACCTACCTTTTCTGCCTAACAGCTGACCTAACTAGCCACTATGTCCCACCGCAGTGCCATGGGACTGGCACTTGGCTAGGAGGGGGGTAATGTTACCGTGTTTCCGACCGTGTCTCCGCAGCACAAAGGAGCGGAAAATGGAAAAAAGAGAAAATAACAAAAAAGGCATAGGATAAAAGCAGAAAAAGATAAAAGCAGAAAAAGACGCCTTGATCGGCAACCAATCCCTGAAAATTTCAAATGTTCGGACACGACCCTCAAGAAGCTTCGGTGTCGGGTCAAGAAGCTCATTCTTTGGTGTGTGGGCAAAAGAGTCTTCTTCTTCCTCTCTTCCTCTCTCCTTCTTGCTTGTGTGTGCTCTTGAGAGAGGGAGTGTGAGAGTGTGAGGGAGTGAGTGTGTGTGCGCGGCTATGGAGGATGGAGCTTGGAGATGGAGGAGGCTTGAGGATGCTTGAGCTAGCATCAAGAATCGTGGAGCTACCGGAGTGCAAGAGAGAGAAGGGTACTCTATTGGGCATCAAGGTAAGCTCACTACACTCGTAGGATCGACGGCGAGTCGGCTAGGTGAGAGATAGCCATTAGAGCTCACTTGGAACGCTTGAAACAATAAGCGGTCCGTGGGTCTTGGCGGTCGAGTGAAAGCTCCCACATCTAAGCCTTCAAATTGGTCGTTGTCAAAACTACGACCAGATTTGGGAAAATGCAAATGTCGGGCATGGTGTGCATCAATCTCCTTGATTTTTGTACCAAAAAGTTATTCCTTGATCTAAAGAACAACTCTTGAGAAGAAAGCTTGAAGAGATATGGCCTGGTTGATGAGATATGACTGCTCCAATAGAGGTAGGTAGGTGTTGTCCACAGACATAGTTATGGCAGTGACTCTGAAAAGTGCAATGTTGAAGCTATAGTTGCCCAATCTCAATGATTGAGGTGCCAGCAAGGAGCTATGGAAGTAGAGAAACACTTCTCTAGAAGGAAGTTTAGAGATATTTGGCCTATGGAGAGAGATATGAAAGCTTCAAGCTAACAGGGTGCTGCTGGCTATGGCTGCCATGGAAGCTTCATTGAAGGTAGGAATGCAAATGAAGTTGGAGATAGGGTCCAGTACTCAAACTAAGCTAAGCAGAGATGGAAAGGAGCTGAGAGGAGTGAAATGAGAGTTGGACCATACTTAGATGAGATCTGATACCATGTGAAAAGCACGGATTTAGAGCATGGCAGGAGCTATGGAGGATGGAAGATGAAGACAATACTCATGTTGACATAGACAAGGAGAGACCAACTGTTACACAAGTGAATAAAGTTCCAAGATGGAAGCTTGGACTCATAAAGGAAATCTTGTGTAATCAAGTGACAATGACAAAGACACTAAGTGAAAGTACAAAGCATCGTGATATTGTATTCATTCCATATGAAAGTGATAGTCAAGTACAATGTTATATAGAAGCTGGATGGGTCTACTCAGCACCACTTGGGATTCAGGATGCTTGCATGTCCTAAGCCCAGAACTACCTCATACAAAGAGGCCATAGTAGGTGTGATTGCAAATATCTCAACAAGATCTTGGCTTCTTCCTTCTCCCAAGACCTTCAAAGGATCAAATGGCCTACAAGACGGGAATCTTCAGTGTGTGTAAGTTCTCAATAGAGTAGCTTATTGCTTAGCTTAGGTACTTCTCATTTTCTAGTACAAGAGGAGGTGTTTGCGATGTTTGCGTTGAACACACTTCCTCCTCCTCCACGAAAAAATTCAGACAAGTTACTATTAGCTATGGCTAATCCAAGCTTTCACAAAGGCTATTCAAGCTCCATCAAGTATTCAATTACATTTCCCACTCTCTTGATCATTCTTGACCTCCCAAACCCTGGCTATGGCAAATTTATGATAGCAGTGAGTTTTCTTTGAAATTTCTTCAAAAGATCAAATGGCTTTTACTTTATCAAGCTTCCTAGATCTTTTTAATACTCATTGGACCGACATTGAAGATTTCTTGCAAGGTTGGAGCATTTTCTTCTCTTGAATTGAGTCAAAACAGGGCAGCCACTTGATTATTTTAAAATTTTTTATTCTTTAAGGTTGGAATCATGGGGCTTTTGGTTCTTGATGCCTCCTGCGGCTTCTATGCATTGGATCTTGTCAAGATTTGATGGTCTTGCTTCAACATTGCAAGAATAAGGCTTGTTCTTGGCATTGCAAGTGTATGGACAGCTTATGTAAGCTTATGTGCTACAACGGAAGAGCTCTCTATCAAGGAGTGAAGTCTTCTATCCTTTTGGATGCTCATCGTTGATTCCCTTTCAAAATTTTAGCCACATTTGGAGCTACAAGTATCACTTCTATCAAGTTTATGGATATTGAAGCTTTCTTGAAGGAGAAATTGGAGTCGATGAGCTACATATTCATCATGGAATTGCAATTTGAGGATATTCTTGGCTACATCAAGCGAGAGATCAAGAATTTCAAGTCTTAAACAGTTTTTGGAGCTTCCATAATCATCTACTTCAACAATGAGAGAGGTATTTCTAAATTTTGCTCTTAATCCCCTTAAAATCCAATTGTTGAAAAGGGAGAATTAAGAGTAATCCCATTTTGGAATTGCCAATAGAATGCATATAGACCTAACGTAGGGCTAAATGATGTTATGCTGAATTCTTTTCATCCTAGTCAATAAAAATTAGTAGCCAATTGTTGCTAATTTCTTCCATTTATTGGAGACTTTATGCCTAATCCTAACCTTGGTTGCTTGATGTGATTGATTGCAATTTGGCTGAAAGTAAACTCAAGTGGTAACTGGAATAAAATTGTAAAGCAGTGCGTCATTGCTGTAGGTATTCCTTACATATCCCCATTTCATTTTCAACCTTATTCCATTCCAATTCTTGCATATCATGAAATGGCAAAATTTTGCTTCAACCATGCATATCATGCTTTGATTGTTAGAATAATAGCTTTGCCATGTATATTCCGACCAAGGAAAAATGTCGAAGTTGGACGAGATAGCAAGACAATAGTGAGGCGACCCTCCCTTGCTATTTATGACTTCGTAGGGGTGCACAACTTGGCACTGAAGGAACTTTGCACACCTTCCAGAGTTTCAAAGCCCATTTAGGTGCCCATTCTGTTGTTTTATCCCTCACCACAAGTGGTGGACCACGGAAGATCACTTGGGAAAGAGTGGATGAAGACTTGAAAATGGATGGTACCAAACAAGGCAAAACATGGTAGTTTGTGACATCTTTGAATAGATATACATGTCTTTCCAAGAAGTACCAATCAGTTGCAGGTATTTCCTGGATACCTACTACAGGTTCCCTATAGCCCATCACAGGTCTATTAGTTTTTTTGGGGAGTCTACAAGTACTACAAGACCCATTTCAGGGTGAAACAGGACTTTCATAAGGTGTTTATAGGGTGTAGGAATTCACATGACAGGTTCACATTTTCTATTATAGAAACTTTGTCATGATCTGATTTGGGAGCTTGATAGCTTCATTCAAAGAGGGGATATCAAACTTTGATTTGAATAAAAATTTTCAATAATAAAACTCCGGGAGAAAAAGTTATAGCAATTTTTCTGATAGGGGGTCTAGTGGGACTACACTTAGACAAGCTGATAAGGGTGCACTGTTTGAGTTCATTTCATCCATTTACCCTATTGCAAGCTAAGATCTTAATAAATTTAAAGTATCCCTACTATATAAGCTCCCTTTCAATCAAGAAACCATTGGGATTGGTGCAATACTAAGCAAGATATTGACAGTTTTCTTCCCTATAGTCATCTGTGACAACACTTATCCATAATGGCAAAAAATAAAAGGAAAGATCAAGTCATGGAGACCATTCAAGAAGACATCAGAGAATATATCAATGATCAAAACAACACTAATGAAGCCCTCAATCATGACCAACAAGATGATGTTGTAAGTGTTGGTAATGCTCATAGTGCACGAGTGGGTAAAGATGGAAATCCATTGTCTCACGAACCTTTTGAAGACACTATGCTTTCAAGAGAGATGTGTATGCTAAACACGAGGATGCATGATACTTATGAGAAACTATCCAAATCCTTGGGAAAGGTTGAGAACACATCCAACCAAGTGAATGAGAACTTCAGTTGGTTAGGTTTATGAAGAGTGGATTTGAAGATGTAGTAGTAGCTATCAAGGACTTGAAGACTCAAACCACATCTTTTACACCAAATGTACCCACTTCTCATATTAAAAACACTTCAGCTAGCCCTCCAATATGAAATGAAAGGGGATTGATCAGCCTATAATGTCAACCTTTGAGAAAGGAGAGCCATTAACATTGAGGAGTGCTCATTATCAGCCACTAATGTCATCAAAGCATCATGCTCGTCCTCAATTCAATTTAAGACATGAGGCTACTTATGAAGAAGAGGAGGACCTAAGAGAAGAAGAGAATGAAGAGTTTCATGGATGTGACCCCTTATACAAATATTTTCCCTCTCAATCTATCACCAAGCAAAAAGAATCAAACTTTCATGATAAGAGTGGAAGATTTGATGAAAGAAGGTCATTTCATGATATCACCAACAAAGATAAGTCATTTCATGGTTAGCCCACTAATGGACAACATCATTATTTTGGATTGGGACAACCAAATCATGGTGGTAATAATTCTATACTAAACTCTTTTGGAAGAGATTCAATGAATAGAGATTCTTGGAGACAATTATCTTTTGGGCAGCACTCCAACAATTTCCAGCCAACCTCAAATGAAAGGGAGTACAAAGAAAAGATTACCATTTCCAACTTCAAGGGGGATAATGCATCTCCAATGGAGTGGGAAGAATGGCTAAAAAAATTAGAGATGTAATCCACACTTTTCCCTCGCCATGATGAAGCCAAGAGCTATTTTGTGGCACTCCATCTTGAAGGCTGTGCGCATACATGGTGGAGATATATGCAAAGAGTTGGTTACAATTTTGCTTCTTGGGAGGATTTTAAGAAGGCAACGTTGGAGGTGTTTGTCTCTCCAAAGGAGAAAGAAAGATTGCAAAGAAGATGGTATGGTCTTCAACAAAGGGGCATGTCTGTTCACGATTACTCTAATATGTTCCTTAATCTTTCTATGTACATTGAAGGAATTGATGATTTGGCAAAGTTAAACAAATACATTTTTGGTCTAGATTCAGCCCTCTCTTCGGAAGTAGGTGCAATGTAGCCTAAGACAATTCATGAAGCCATTTTATATGCTCAAATGTATGGGTAGAAATATAGAAGAGACTCAATGGGGGTTCAACTAAAAAGTACAAGGTATTCATTACCTAATCAGCCTTCAAGGGTTGGAGCACATTTCAGCCAGTAAAGGGATGTTTATAGGCAAGAAGGCAAGGGAACTAGTACCTACAACTGTAATCATAGCAAGTTGCCTACATATCCAATGGTCTATGGATCAAAACCAAGTGGAGGAAATGGTTATAGGCCAATGGTTGAAGCAAAACAAAGCTTTGCAAGGGCTGAAAATGCTCAAAAGGGATCTCAAAACAACACTTACAGCAAGGTCATTTCAAATGATCAAATACAAGACATGAGGGCCAAAGGGTTATGTTTCAAGTGTAGAGAAAAGTGGACACAAGACCATAGGCTGAAATGCAAATCCAAAAATAGCAAGCTCAACTTTGTCATCATTGATGAGCCAAATGAAGATGAAAGTGAAGAGGGGAATATATTTCATGTGGAAGCAAACCCTATGGTTGAAGAAATGCATGATGAGGATGAAGGAAATAATGATGAATTTTATGATATTGTGGACAACTTTCCTTTTGATTTGGGTGGTTCTTTATATACAAATTCTCATGATGCATGAACCAGTTGTAAGGGAGAAAACACCCTTAGACTTGAGGGGATGATCAATGGAAGAATGGTTCACCTTTTGATTGGTACAGGCATCACCCATAGCTTCATCAATACCAAATATTTGCATGGTCTAAAATTGCTTCCTCAACAAATGCAAGTGTTGTTGAAGATCCAAGTGGCTAATGGAGCTTATGAATCAAGTAATGAATTATGCCTACACACTTCTATCACTCTATCTCCTTCATGTACTTTGGAAGTGGATTTGATCACTTTGGAAATAGGACCCCTAGTATTGTCATTGGCTGTGATTGGTTGAAAACCATTGGAAATTTTTCTTTGGACTTGGAAAACATGCTAACGGAGTTCAAATGGAATGGACATCATATAATATTGAAGGGGATTGGTCAAAAGCAAATGGAACTCATCTCTATGAAGAAGATGAAGTAGAATACTCGGGTCACATTGTAGGAGAGCAAGGCATTTGTGTGGATCCTAACAAGGTGAAATGTGTCAAAGAGTGGCCTACTCTTACGAATTATGATCATGTGATAGCTCCTTTGACTGATAGCCTAAAGAAAGAAGCTTTCTTTTTGGACTCCATAGCCGACAAGAGCTTCAATGAGCTAAGATCTCTCTTAGTTTCAGCACCTATTCTTGTATGCCCGGATTTCTCAAAGGAATTCATTATATGTGCGGATGCTAGTGCAAGAGGAGTTGGGACTGTTTTGTATCAAGACCATGGAGTTATAGCCTATGAAAGTCACAAGCTTGATGACAGGGAGAGTCAATTACATGTCTATGAATAAGAGATGTTGGCAATTTTGCATGCTATCAAAAAGTGGCATCACTATATATATGGCACCCATTTCAAGGTGAAGAGTGATCACCGTGTGCTGAAATACTTCCTTTCCCAACCAAATTTGTCCCCTAAACAAAAGAGGTGGCTAGCTACTCTTCAAAGCTATGATTTTGAAATATCCTACACGGTTGGAAAAGATAATGTTGTGGTAGATACTTTATCACATATGTGGGCTTGTTCTACATCTTCAATTTCAATTGTACATAAGGATTGGATTCATGACATTCAAGAAGAATATTTGTTTGCTGAGCAAGCATCAAAGACGATGAAGGAATTTCAGCAAGGTAAAGGAGAAGAGTATCCCAATTTTAATTGGCACAACGGTCTTTTATGGTATCATGTTAGAGTCTACTTGACACCACAATCCTCTTTCAAAGACCATATTTTGCATGAGATGCATTCTTCACCTTTAGCGGGCCATCATGGGCTATTCAAAACATTTGACAACATCCATAAGAGCTTCTATTGGAAGGGCATTTGGTGAGATGTCAAGGATTATGTGATGCAATGTCTTCCGTGTCAACAAAATAAAGACTCATCTCTTCTACCTGCCGCTGGCTTACTTCAGCCACTCCCTATTCCTCAAGGCAAGTGGATTGATATCTCTATGGATTTTATTGTGGGATTGCCTATAACTAAGCATGGGTGGAATAGCGTTTAAGTAGTTGATCGGTTGACTAAATCAGCCCATTTCATCCCAACTAAGGCCCAATTTACAACAAAGTAAGTGGCTCAACAATTCATGGAATGTATTTTCAAGCTTCATAGTATGCCAATGAAGATTGTGTCCTATCACAACACTAAGTTTATGGTCGGATTTTGGACGAGTTTGTTCTCTTCAATGGGGACTCTTTTGACTCCTAGTACCACATATCACCCACAAATGGATGGGCAAACCGAAAGAGTTAACAAATGGCTAGAAGTTTATTTGAGGCACTTTTTCCATGAGACACAAAATGCATGGGACCAATGGCTCCATCTTGCGGATTTTTGTTACAACAATACTTACCATATGAGCATTGGAATGTCTCTTTTTGAAGCTTTATATGGCTACAAAGTACAAGTACCCTCCGCATTGTTTCATGAAGATGTAAATCCACAAGCTCGTGAGGATTTGGAAAATATGGAGGCTCTTATGAAGTAATGCAAGGACAATGTTCATAAAGCTCAAGACACAATGAAGGTCTATGCAGATGAGAAAAGAAGACATGTGGAGCTTAAGGAAGATGAATGGGTATTTTTGAAGGTTTCCAAGTCACGTTATGCTTCTCTTAAAGAAGGACACAACAAACTTGCTCATAGGTTTTATGGTCCTTACCGTATTGTCAAGAGAGTTGTGAGGTGCCCGCCCATCGGCGTTCCAGGCACTCTTTTAGCAGTCTATCGAGAAACAAATCTAAGCGTCGCTGCCTGGCACTCCCAAGGAATGTTCCGAGTTTTGTCACCTAGGGTTTCCCGAATCCGCCTCGCAACAGAACGTTCACGACCGAACCCACTAGGATCGATCTGAAATTCGGGTTCCTAGTTGTCAAGGTCTCCTATTAGTATTCTAGCATCGGGTTTTGGACATCCTACTTTACGCAGAGATACCCAACCCGAAGCAGATCTATGCCGCACTTGGTTCAAAGAGAATGGGAAACGAGAGGGATGCGTTGCTCAACCTCTCTGCCCATAGGGCATAGTCCCATTCTGGTCTCCTAAAACGGCATGAATCGGGTTCTAACCTATCAATACCTAAAGGTCGAATGAGGATAAAAACTTGTGAGAAGCCTCCCAGTTCTCTGGGACCACCCTGCCATGGGATGGACCCGTCGGGGGTTCCACCCACCCGCTTCCCTTAATAGCTTTAGTTTTCTAATTAGGTCCTACCACATTTATGTGTGACACTTAAAATCAGCTTCATTAATTAAGCCTTTTAGGGAACAAGGTTCGTTCACGTAAATTATAGCACAAACACGAAAACAGAGCAAAGCAATCTATTGACAAACAAGATCAAACAAGTTCCTTAACTTATCTTCAAGTTAATCTTTGTCTCCCGCCCATACAAGAGAAATTATGTTTCGCTTCTGTCCAACAGAAGTATCCCTTCTGCCCTGCAGAAGTAACTGGTCCAATTCACATGGCACCAAAACTCAATCCTTTATCTAGAATAGGATCTCCCAACATGCCCAGATGTTGGGGGCCACGGAGGTCTTCAACTCCATTCTAGACCTAGCAAGGGGTGTTCAGAGCTCCAACTGACCCGCAAGCTGTCTAGGAGTGAAACATCATTCCTGTGGTTGGCCTTTTCACCACTCGACCTTCGGCCCATGAATCGAGCAATGCCCTCTCGGGTTACTACGCAGTGTGACCATGGAGGTGATCCACCCGTACAATATATCCTTCCTTAATTAAATCCTTTAAGAATCAAGCACAAACAAGGCATTCAACCTAATATCATTTTCCAAGAAAATATTCCTTTATTCCCATGGCCACTTTTCATCACAGACCCTTGCCATGCATTTACCATAAATCACAAGCACTTGGAATAATCATCCAAACAACAACTAACAACCAGTTGAATGTAAAAGCATTTAGGATATTGTTTGATCAATCAACAAATCCAATCGCATTCTTTCCAAAACAATGCAAGAGTAGATGAAATAGTATTTTCCATTGCATAATTGCTCTCCCCCTTGGGATCTAAGAGCAATATTATGCAAAAATGTTCTTAACACTTCCTTCCTTTGGCTAGGGCATATGTTAAGGGTTCAAACACTATTCATGATGTAAGTTCTATAGGTCACTTACCTTGATTGATAACCCAACCCTGAATTTGGATTGGCAAAAGTCATCCTTATCCAACGGATCTCAAGATATCTTAGTTTTAACCCTTATGATTAATTTCTTGTACTAGCTCTTAGTCAAGTCATGAGGCAAATAGAAATTTATCCTCATATATCAAACATGTTATAGGCATAACATATAAATACTTGATAAGATAAGTGCGAGATGATCTCAAGTAATAGGCCTCGCATTGACCTAGAATCTAGTTTTTCTTAATATTTGGCCTGTTAGGCTAAGTACTTTTGAGGTATCTAAACTTTAAACTAGTACTTCTCCATTCATGATTCTTAATGTCATATTCTTTTAGCAATTATGCTATTTATAACCCTTGACTATACTTTAATCTAGCACTTATATGCCCATTCTTTTAATGTCGTTCTTTTGACGACTATGCCATTCATAACGCTTGACTAATTCTTCCTTGTAATTGCTCTACTAGCAAATAAGTCATATGTAACTAGGTGCAATTATCTTCCCTTGATATATGCACTTCACAAACTCCATCTTCCGAGTAAGCGAGGTGAAATTTATCCTTTCCCATGACCTATTCTCGTGCAATAGTATGGGGCCTAACATATCTCATACAAGAACCAAAGCAAACATCTATGAATTTGAAAATACATTACTTATGACCGAAACCGCAGTTGGATTGACAGTGATGCCTTTGCCCGAAGCCTTGTTGCTGGTTGCAGGATTGTCATCCGCACGCGACATTCTTCTCTTGGAGGCCATCGTCCGCAAATAGACTCAAGAGATTAAGGACGTAGAATAGATTCAAGATGGGAGAGCGTAAGAGAAGATGGTTAAGTCGAGGATCGAGATAGAAGGAATTGAGCTAATTCTCTTCCTTGCAGCCTCTCGAGGTGACTCTCTCTCTCTCTCTCTCTCTCTCTCTCTCTCTCTCTCTCTCTCTCTCTCTCTCTCTCTCTCTCTCTCTCTCTCTCTCTCTCTCTCTCTCTCTCTCTCTCTCTCTCTCAAGCTCTCTTTCAAGCTCTTCCTCACAATCTCTTGGAGGAGTATCCTCCTCTCTACCTCTCTCTCGCAGCCTCTCGGGGTCTCCTTATGCTTCCCATATGCCTCTCCCATGCCTCGTATTTATAGTGAATTAGAGAAGAGGGCTTGTGGTTGAGAAGGGGAGCTCTTTGTGGAGGGGGATCTTGGAAAGATCACTGATCTGATGCTCAGATCATAAATCTGATGGTTCCATTAGCTCCGAAAGGGGGGTAAAACACCAAGACACTTGGTTAGAAAGCTCTCAATTCACTCCTTCTTCTTTTCTATGTTCGAAGTGCTATCTACTGCCTGTAAACTGCGATCGCGGCGCGCGCGATTTCGCCAGTCACTTTTCTTTATTTTTCATTTTATAAAATCTTCAAACTAACTAAAATATCACTTGTCTTTTCTTTTAAATGACATCTAATTCCATATCGTTTTTTTAGGATAATATCTAAAATATCTACAATTTACTAGCTTTGCCCAAAATCTAATGTTTTTGGACCTTCCAAACTATACACATGAACTTAGTGATTAATATAACTCATAAGTCTCGTTCACCTTGTAATTTACGTAAAGGGTAGCTACGGTCTTTACCAATTCGAGAAAAATATCGAATTTACGACTCTTGATTTTTCTAAATAAAATATTTTAAATTAAATAAAAATTATCAATAATTAATGTTAGTTAGTTTTTACCTTAGTTAGTCTTTAGTTAGTAATCTTACTAACTTATTAATTGACTAACTAACTTACGAACCAACCAACTAACTTTTATTATGCGAAGATATTACATGAGTTGGGGATCTTGCTTATCAACTAGACTTACCTTCAAACACAAGAATCCATAATGTATTTCATGTGTCTCAGCGTAAAAAGTATGTGGATCCTCAAATTCAAGTTCTTGAAGAACTACCTCCCTTGAATGATGATGGCCTGAGAAGATTATCGGCAAGTGGAAGAAGGTTCTAAGGAACCACATTCTTGTGGAATACCTTGTCAAATGGAAGGGTTTGCCTATCGAAGAGTCTTCATGGCAACAAGCATCATATTTGGAACAATTTCCATAGCTTAAGCAAGAGGACAGTTCATAAATAGGGAAGTAAACAACTTGTTTTATTAAATTTATGTGAGAAAGTAAATTGTCTCATCGGCATCAAAATTTGATTTTGAAGGCATGGCTGGATATTGCATGTTGTCCTCTACATTTCTATATATCGCACATGGAAATCGACCACTTCTAGATCCATATATGGCCAATTTTGTACTACATCCTGTTTTGGACAATTTATAGCAGTCTGTTCCATTTATATGGTCCTTCTTCATCAACTTCTTTGATCTTCATCAACATGGAGCTTTATTACAGCATGATTCCAAATGATTTAAGCTATCTTTGTAATTTGTTCCCAATTCATCTTTGAGGACAAAGCTCTTTTAGGCCAGGATGGCTTGTAATAAAGCATAAATGACCTTAGTTTAGAGTAGGCTAGGGTTAAGTATAAAAGGTGGAGATATAACATGTGAGGGATATTTTTGCTATTTTCAAGCAATACATGCTTTGAGGTTCCTTCCTCCCACCAACTAAGAGGGTGCCACCAAGATATGGGCTGCATACCATGTCCCATCTTGACATTAGGTGAGTATTCATGTTGTAGCATTCATCTATGATTCTCAACCTTCGATGGAAATATTATTTCATGCCTAGCTACCTTGGCTATGGCTTCCTTGCAAACATGGTGTATTTCTTGTATTTCTTTGCAAGTATGGTGTATTTCATGAATTTCTAGTTATTTGGTTTGCTGTGAGAACTAGCTATTTTACAACGGGGCCAAGAGCCGCCAAGTTAGGAGTCAGCAAGCCAAGGGTCACTAGGCTAGAAGCCACAAACAAGAGCCACTAAGTCATTGTAGATCACTGGGGCCACCATATCGAGCCATTGCTAGGAGTTGTTTGATCGTCGCGTCCTTGCGCTAGTAGCTGAGGTGATGAGAGAGAGAGAGAGAGAGAGCTAGCTATGTAAGTGAAGGATTACTATATTATTATACTATATATTATTATCAAAAGTAATGACTATTGTAATAACTACACAACAAATTTGATAATAACAAAACTAGCAAATACAATTTATTCAATTCAATAATCAACAATTGCATTGAAGAAGCATAAAAAAGTTATGAACTATTAGAAAATAAGTTTAAAAATCACATCCAATTTCTCATTATTCAATATTAAAAGAGGGACATGAAAGCATGTTATAAACTCAATTCAATGGAATAATGATATTACACATGGATGAACAATTTATAAACTAATGAAAAACATATTTAAAAATCACATTCAATTAATTATTAAAGTACAAATGGGAAAGCACATACATGCAAAGATTAAGCAAATGAAGGGATGCAAATGCAAAAGTGTGATAACTACATTTGAAAAACAATCAACAATGTACTGTTAGAGATAATATAAAAAAATAGACATATGTTAAAAAAGAAAAATATAAAACATTATAATAGTTTAAAAAGATAAAATATAACAGCAAAAATAACCAAATAAAAATATATACTTAAAATTTTTATTAAATTTATGTGGGTGAATGCAAAAATAAAATTTAAAAATGTATAATAAATTAAAAACTATTGAATTTAAATTGATAAATATAACATCAATAGATTTAAAAATATATTTTTAAAAAGAAAAAAATGCATTTACATGAAGAATGTAATACAAACATAAAAAATAAGTTTTGAAAAATAATAAATTAATTTAAAAAAGAATATATTAGTTTTATTTTCTACTACTCCTATAAGGGGAGAGAGAGAGAGAGAGAGAGAGAGAGAGAGAGAGAGAGAGAGAGAGGGAGGGAGGGAGGGAGGGAGGGAGGGAGGGAGGGAGGGAGGGAAGGAGAGAGAGAGAGAGAGAGAGAGAGAGAGAGAGAGAGAGAGAGAGAGAGAGAGAGAGAGAGAGAGAGACAGAGAGATAGAGACAGAGACAGAGAGAACTCTTTAAAAATATTAAAAATAATATAATCACAACACATATAACTAAATGAAAACATATACTATTAAAAATTCTTAATTTTTTTGGAAAATGATAAATAATAAATAAAATAAAGATAAATAAATAATTATTATTAAAATATAAAAAATATATTAACAAAGAATCTACTATAAAATAAAGCATAAGCACAAATATAAATAATAATATTAGTTTATAATAAAGCATAAGATAAACATAAAACATGAATACCATAAGATAATAGCTTAGCCAAATCATTATTTACAACAATAAAACCGTAAGCCAAGATATGATATCTCTCCACCAACTTGCCCTGCATATGAGCACTATTTAACATGTATGATTATATGATGTATGATGCACAAATATATAATAGAAAAAACTAAATAAAAACATATACAAATAAAAATCATATTATGGAATGATAGATTACAAAACAAAACATAAACTTAAACATAAATACTTGGAAGATCAAGTTGATAGAAACAACAAAGATGTACTAGCTGTACAAAAAGAAGAATCACCAATTGCAATGTAAGATATATTTAAAAACTATCTAAACTGATTTATATATGAGAATGAGAGAGAGGATTTTAAGATATATTAATATCTATACTACTTTTGAGCTGTAGGTTCGACATGCATTGAAGCACCAAAGAGCTCTCGAACCATGCTCCCATACCAAATGATATACCATTGGAAATTTGAATTGATTGAATCCTCACTAATGAAAGTGGAAAGGTGGTGATTGCTCATGATTGGGAGAGGTACATCATCTCTTTCCTCATCTCTCTCTCTCTCTCTCTCTCTCTCTCTCTCTCTCTCTCTCTCTCTCTCTCTCTCTCTCTCTCTCTCTCTCTCTCTCTCTCTCTCTCTCTCTCTCTCTCTCTCTCTCTCTCTCTCTCTCTCTCTCTCTCTCTCTCTCTCTCTCTCTCTCTCTCTCTCTCTCTCTCTCTCTCTCTAGCAATAGAGGTTGTCAAGGAGAGGGAGGAAGTTGAGGCACACAAGAGCAACAAAGAGGCGGCAAAGGTAGGCATGCAAGCAAGCAGGAGTTATCAGCATGTGAGTCCCTCCCTCCCTCCCCCCTCTCTCTCTCTCACTCTCTATATGTGTTGATGCCAATTGTTTCTTTGTAGACACTAAGCTCTCTCTCTCTCTCTCTCTCTCTCTCTCTCTCTCTCTCTCTCTCTCTCTCTCTCTCTCTCTCTCTCTCTCTCTCTCTCTCTCTCTCTCTCTCTCTCTCTCTCTCTCTCTCTCTCTCTCTCTATGTTGACGTGTCCCTGGGTTGGCAACCACTTAGTTCTTCACAGATGCGAGGTGGTCTGATGCCACGGGAGTCGATAAAGCACTAGAAGCTGCTAGTCGTGCTAGCGGGGCAAGAGCCACCAGGCTAGGAGTCACTGAGCCAAGGGTCATTAGGCCAAGAGCCACAAGCAAGAGTCACCGAGTCATTGCAAGGCATCGGAGCCACCATATCGGGTCATTGCTAGGAGCTATTTGACCGTTGTGTATTGCGCTAGTAGTCGAGGTGAGAGAGAGAGAGAGAGAGCTAGCTATGTAAGCAAAGCATTACTATATTATTATACTATACATTATTATCAAAAGTAATGACTACTGTAATAACTACACAAAAAAATCGATAATAACTCATGAACATTGGGGACACCTAGAGCAGTGCTTTGATAGATGTCAAGAGTATGGGATCTCTCTCAACCCTAACAAATGCATCTTTAGACTCTCGCCAGGGCACATGGAATAGCAACAGACGCTACAAAGATATTGAAGATTGCACCTTTAATAGCACCAACCAACCTCAAATAGTTGAGGGGATGCCTTGGCCATGTGGGCTATTACAGAAGGTTCATTGCACACTTTGCGAAAAAGGCAAGCCCCTTACATAAGCTCCTCAGAAAATATGCAGAGTTTATGTGGACCACTGATTGTGACGAAACGTTCAACACTCTAAAACAATGCGTGATTGAAGCACCCATCATGTAACCTCTTGATTGGATGAAGGAGTTCCATATGTACACTGATGCATTAGTCGAAGGCTCAGGCGTGGTCTTATGCCAAAAGGGCTCCTCAAAGTTAGATCAACCTATCTATTATGCAAGCCACAAAAAGTAAGCGATAGAGAATGAAACTACACAATGACGGAGCTTGAATGCTTGGCAATGGTATTCGCCTTAGAGAATTTTTGACACTATCTCCTAATCGATGCACTTCAAATTCTATGTGGACCATGAGGCCATGTCCTTCTTAATGAACAAAGAAGCTGTGAAGGGAAGAATGATGAGATGGCTCATTCTGTTTTAGGAGTTCAACTTTGAAGTGGTTACCAAACCCGGTCGTTCCTATGTCCTGGCTAATCATCTGTTACACGAATCCCTTAGAGCAACGAAGAAGAGCAGGACGACCTTGACCTTCTTGATGCTTCCCTATTTGTAGTCAAAACTATAACCCCATGGTACACAGACATAGCTAACCTCTTGGCAACATAATAGTATCCCCTTGGTATTTCTAGCCGTGAGAAGAAGAAGCTTCTGTTGGAATCAACCCCCTATACCTTGTTAGGGTGGTGCTTTGTACAAGAAAGGCAAAGATGAAGTCTTGTGAAGATGTATTGTGCACGAGATGAGATTGGAATAGTGCTGAAAGCATTTCATGAGGAGCCCTATGGATGACACTTTGTAGGAGAGGCAATAGCCAGAAAGGCCTTGCTCGTAGGATATTGGTGGTCAACCCTCCATAAAGATGCTTATGACTACTGTAAACATTGTGATGCTTGTCAGTGAATGGGACAGCCTACCAAATCCAATGCAATGCCATTGTAACCCATCCTTCCCCTAAATCCATTCAAGAAGTAGGGAATCAACTTTCTAGGCCCCATTGATCTGCCAACTAGAAGGAAGAAAAACAAATACATCTTGGTCTATATGGACTATGTGACAAAGCGGTGTGAAGCCAAAGCTCTTAAGTGGGACGATGGCAATAGCGTAGCCCTGTTCTTGTACAAGAACATCATTACCTGATTTGGCAGTCCCCTCGGGCTCGTAAGTGCAAGAATGCAGTCTTGACATCCATCTAATACATGTCCAAGTCAAGCTGCACAACTAAGGCCAAAACCAAGCGTAGGTCATCTTGACTATAGGAGAAAAGACTTCATCAAAGCCAACTCTGCGCTCCTGTTTAAAACCCTTGGCAACAATTCTTGCCTTATAAGCTAGCTTGGTGCCTCCAAGGGTACTTTTCAGCTTGTACACCCATTTGCATGGCAAAGCCTTCTTGCCCTGAGACAATGCAACCAAATCCCAAGTCATATTCTTATGCAAGGAGTCCATCTCAGATTGCATATCTCTCTCCCAGGAGTGACTATCACCCCTGTGCATAGCCTCATCATAGGTGAGAGGCTCTCCTACATCTAAAACTAAGATAATGCATTGAGGGCTCAAATCTATCACGCGGATGTCTATCTCTAGTACACCATCTCATTGCAGGCTCTGCTGCCTATCCAACCTGGCCATGTGTACCAACTGTTGCTGCAGGCTGTCCAACTAGCTATGCAGGAGCATGTGGCTCCTCCTGGAATATAACCCTACGTATCTCTACCACCTTCTCAGGCTGCCTATGCATCTTGTCTTCATGGAAGACTACATCATGACTGCGGATGACTTTCCACGCTTGCGGATCCCAGAGGTGGCAACCCATCTTGTCTGCATCTCCATAGCTTATGAAAATGCATTTGACACTCTTAGGATCCAACTTCGTACGCTTGTCTTTGGGCACATGGCAAAATGTCTCACATCCAAAGACACGTAGATGTGCATAACTTGGAGGTTTCCCAGTCCATACCTCCTCTGCAACTTGGAAATCCAATCTTCTAGAAGATGATCTATTTATGACATGCACAACTGTATTGACTACCTCAACCCAAAAGCTTTGTGGTAAGCTTGCATGGCTAAGCATACTGCGTACACGCTCCTGGATGGTTCTATTCATCTGCTTAGCCAAACCATTCTGGGATGGGATATAGGGGGCAGTCAATTGACACTTAATACCCCTCTCATCACATAGCTTCTCAAAATCATGTGACACGTATTCTCCCCCATTTTCAGTCCTAAGGCATTTCAGCCTATGCCCAGTTTGGTTCTCAACCAATGCAAGCCATCTTTGAAATACAACCAAGATATTTGACTTAAGCTTAATGGGATAAGCCTAGACTTTACGTGAAAAATTGTCAATGAATGTCACAAAATGCTTTGCACCACTGATAGATTGACAGGGCATGGGCCCACATACATTCGAATGTACCAATGCCAGGGGCTCACGAATGTACCAATGCCAGGGGCTCACTCATACGTGTCCTACTAGACTTCTTATGCGTATTCCTAGTCTGTTTGCCATAAAGACAATTCTCACATGAATCAAAACATGTGTAGTGAAGGGGCAGTAAGTACTATAAACCAGAAATCATTTTCATTTCCTTCAAGGACATATGGCCCAAACGGGAATTCCAAAGAGATACACATGTGGGATGGAGCTGACTGACAAAACATGGTCAATAGAGGACCCATCAACTACAAGAGGATAGAGGCTGCCAGCTTTGGAACCTCTAGCAAGCACAAGTCTACCACCACGGGTGATCTTCTAGGAAGAATCCCCAAATGAAACATGAAACCCAACATCATCAAGCTATCTTGCAGACATAAGATGGCGTGTAAGCGTAGGTACATGATGTAACAGAAAAGTACTGCTAGTAGAGAACTACAGTTGTACATCCCCAATGCCAACAATAGTAAGTGCCATGTCATCACCCAAGTGAACTGATTCAGAGACAGTGCGGTAGGAGTGGGACCACTCATGGCATGGTGTAACATGAAATGAAGCACTAGAATCCAAAATCTAGCACTGCGTATACATAGAGTGAACATCGGTCAACAATGTAGCATCACAAGAACTAGCTTCAAGTATGTACTCCCCATTGGAGTCATCATTCTGGCATGACATTTATAGTCACACTTTTATGTATACATTGCCTTTTCTCTCATCTATTTGGTGTGTGACATCAAAGCTTCCTAGTAATAAAACCCTTTGGCAAGGAAGCATTAGATATCTATTGTAATCAACTATAATAATCAAACTTTTTTATTCTCTATATTCTGTGTTTATCACTTGCTTACAAACTTCCTATACTTTGTTGCATTGTGCTTTTTGACATTTTTATAATGTCATTAAATAGAATTTTGAAGAGACTGTGATCCTTCTGTTGTTTTTGTAATGTCATTAAATTAGAATTTTGACTTCCTTTTCTTGAGAACCCTAGGTTCTTCTAACTCAAATACTTGTTGCAACCAAAAGATCATCAAGGTTCTTTAAATCATGATATTTCCTTTAAGAACCTAAGTCTCTAATCTTCCTAATTTGTGAGGGTTGTGGAGAGTGTTTCTCCCATGCAGTTTAGGAAAGGAGGTCCCTTATGCATGTGTGATTCCTTTATGTCTCCATCATATTGGCCTAGTTACTTGATTCTAACTCTTGGATGATTGGAGGGAAAGGAGTAGCATTTCCAATAGTTAAATAGAAAAGCCTATAGGTTGCTTCGGGGGGCCAAGGGGGAGATGTTGGCAGGATCATTAGCTTGGATAGGGTTACCTATGCCTTCTTTTCCTTAGGCAAAAAACTTGATAGAGATAACTCATGTCTCTATCTCAAAAGTAACTCAATATCCCCTTAATTTTTTATGTTCTGAGCCTAGTATCATTGGATCCAAGTCTCCAATGAATCTCTAATTTATTTGTCATTTATTTTCTTTCTTAACAATCATTTTAGATAGTATGAACTACTTAGCAGTTGGGAGAAGTAGGTATTTTACTAATCCTCTAATGGTAACATACTTTGACTAATGTCCCTTTACTCCATCCAATATTCATGCTACTTTTATTGTCACTAAAATTTATTGATATTATGCTACTTTAATTGTCACTAGCATTTTATCATATTATGCTCATGTTAGTTACTATAGACTTATCGCACAATTTTTGGATTCAGTCCCATCACGGGAGGGAATGCTGCTTGTAGAATCTCTTTTGGGGTGCCAAGGGGGAGGGAATAACAATGTAACTTTTGATTAAGTTATTGAAATATATTATATCACAAACAATGAGAAAAACTTGGGCTTTTCTCAATGCAGCATCATTTGTGTGCACTATCTCCCGACTTGCTCTCAGGTTTCTTTGCTTTGGGACCATCATCCACAAGCTCTAGAGCTTTGTCACACGTCCTACTCTTTATGCTCTTCAATGGTCTTAAAATTTCCATGTCCTTAGGATCTAAGGCTTGCAAAGATGATGAGGAAAAAGAAAGCTACTAGCATATAATATGGTTAAGGTAAGTAGAATCTCGTCTCAAAGGATAGTCTTGCCTCTAAGGGGTAACTCTTGGTAGGAGATAAGGAAGGAATATGATTCAAGAACTTTTGAGTGATGAATCCCTTTGCAGACTATGGAAGGGGGATCTCTTGAAGGATGATAGCCAATATGGACAAATATTAATAATGTACTCTAAGAGAAATGGTGGGTAGGATACAAGGACAAAGCTCAAGTCCTCCTCCAATGATTTGAAACTCCTTGTCTTCAACCTACTTTCTCCCAAATATATATATATATATATATATATATATCAATGCAAAAAGTTGGATAGTTTTCATAACTCACTAAAAAATGATGATGAAAAAAAAACTTAGTAGCTAAGGTAAGAAATATTATTCTAATTGCTTCATACCATTCGGGCATTCTATCAAGTATTCATAATTTTCCTCTTAATTTTATCAAGCGCATGCTAAAAGTGTTGAGCTTGATAATGTTGCTACAATTACTTATGTTATTTGGTGATCAATAATGGAAATATTGATGAGTAAAATGTGTTAAATTTGGTGGCTATTGTTAGTTTGAGATGGCCATAAGGAGATATAAAACTTAGTTTGATGGCAATCAATTAGTGATGATGGTCTACAAAACTTATGTTTGCTTGAACTAATGGTGGAGAGATAATACTGAGTTTTCTCCATGATCCCAAGTTATTGATGATGACAAATGGTTAGTTCACGATGACGACATGATCTGTTTGGTGGCTAATTAATCCCAAAAAGAGTGAGTTAATAAAATTCCCAATGTTCGTTGTATTTAATGCTTATATTTCTCCTCCTCTTCATAAGCTCCTTATTCATGTGGAGGGTTTCAAAAATCATAGATATTAAATCATCTTCCCCTTAGAGGAATCGAGATTTCCTTATCTCAAGAGAAGTTGGGTTTATTGTCCTCATTAATCCAAGTGGCATCCTCTTTGAGATAGTAATGATCTATAGGTTGAAGCTCAAGAATCTCTTTACTTGGCCTTACAAATGAAGTAGACAACTTGCTGTATAAACAGACTCTGCTGGAACGAGATCAAAGATTCTTCTCATGCTGACCTATGATAGCCTCTGGGATGTACTAAATAAGACCTTCTTCATCTCAATAGGTGGCAGCTCATTAATTATATCTACTGGATCACCATAGAAAGGATTGAGCTGACTAACATGGAAGACATTATGAATCTTTGTGGAAGAGGGCAGCTCTAATCTATATGCCAAGTCTCCAATACGCTTCAGGATCTGATAGGGGCCATAAAATTTGTGAGCAAGCTTATTACTAGATCCATCTTTCAAAGTAGAGTACCTAGACTTGGGCACCTTCAATAAGACCAACTCTCCTTCTTGAAACTCTAAAGGCTGCCTCTTCTCATTAGCATACATCTTCATTTGATCTTGAGCTTTCCTCAGATTCATCTTACATTGCTGAAGAAGGGGTTGCATTCTTTCCAACTCTTCTTTCCCATGAGGGTTGATTCTTTCATTAAAGATGATTGTGGGCTATACGTAGCCTCAAAGGGTGAAACTCCAATGCTAGCATGAGTAGAGTTGTTGTAGGCAAACTCAGCCAAGTATAACCAAGAATCCCATGAATTTTGGACATCATAGCAGAAATGGCGAAGATAAGTCTCCAACCATTTATTTACCCTTTCTATCTATCCATCAGTTTGTGGATGATAGGCTGTAGAAGGAGCCAATTTAGTGCCCATGGATTTGAATACCGCCTGCCAAAATTTAATCGTGAACTTTGAGTCTCTATCATGAACAATCACATGTGGTAATCCATGTAGTCTAAAAATATGCTCCATGAACTAACTGGGCACTTGAGAAGCAGTAAACTGGGTTTTGGTTGGAATGAAATGGGTTGCCTCAGTGAGTCTATCCACAACCACACATATACTATTCCATCCCTTTTTGGTAGTAGGAAAACTAGTAATGAAATCCATGGTAATGTGAGTCCATTTACCTATAGGAATGGGTAATGGCTGCAATAAACCACATGGCTTATGGGTGCTTTCCTTATTCTACTGACAAGGCATACATGTCATGACAAAGTCCTTGACATCTTTCCACAGCCCTTTCCAATAGAAAATTTTATTGATCCTATCATAGGTCTTGAAAACTCAAAGGTGTCCAGCTAAAGGTGAAGAATGTAGTTCCTCCATAATTTTCCATGTTTAAAAAAATGTAGAAGGAATGACAATCTTGTCATTTAACTAAACAAGGCCATTTTTAAGCTGATAATGCGAGTTATCTTCCATGAGATGATGCCAGGAGGCATATTCCACGGTGGATTCCGTGCCACGGTGGATTCCGTGAGGTTTTACGGTGGATTCCATAAACTTAGATGACCAGGGTTCATACACAAAGAGGATTCTTTGTGCGAGAAGTTGATGGGGACGCCTGTCCTTTTCGGACGTTTCATTAATTTAGTGTGTACATGGGTGATTCCATAGCGGGTGATTCCGCAAAATGCATATTAAATTAATAAACGTTTATGAGTTTAGAGTGCGCACTCGTAATAAATTAAGGTTAGGATTTATTTCTAACCAGTTGATTTATTTATGTAGCTGAAGACTGCTAGGTATTCACTTTTATCGGTTTAATTGTATTATTTTACTAACGATTGTGAATGCTTCAGTTGATATGTAGAGATAGCAGCAGTGGCGGAGGAAAGCATTGGAGTTTAGCGGGTATTCGACCTTTGGATTATATTTTGATAGGCGCCACGCCTATATTTTGGTTATGTCTATTGAGACATCGATTATTTATTATTATTTTGCATGTGCCTATGTGCACGGATATGTTATTTCTATTTGGACATTCAGATTGGGCGTGCCAGACTCTATGGGCACCGTCCATTAGCTTTATTTTCCTATTTTTGTAGAAAGCAAAAAGCTTGTCATATTTTTGTAATTGGGCTATTATTGAGCATGAAGATTGAAATATACATAAAATACATGCTTTGTGAAGCGCTCACACAAGGCATGGGGGAGATTCAACCCAATTTGTCTCTTGCTTCTTGTGGTTCAAGCTTTTACATTGTTTTTTGTGCAAAAAGGTAGAGTTCATTGTTCTTGGGGACCTTCCGGGATTCACCACGTGAGCATTCTGCCTCCGATCTGCGCTCCAGTGGTATCAGAGCGGAGCAGAGATCAAGAGCTTCCAATCGCTACCAATCTCGGGCGAAGGCGGAGCTCCAGGAACAAACGGGCTCTACAGTCAATCTCGTCGTGAACCGTCGATACAGGCAGATTTCTGGCGATCAAGAACCCCTGTTTCTACTGTCAGATCGCGAGGGACCAGGCTCTGTAGGCGGAGGACCATGCATTCATCTCCATCAACAAGTCGTGGACAAACAGTGAGGAAAATTTCATATTTCTTTTCTATCTCAAGTTTAAGCTTGAGTTAAGCTTTAGGAGAAAGCTTAATACTTCATAAACTTCATCACGAGCTGTATGAGTGGGTCCGAAATTTCCGCGACGGCATCAAATCCATACTCTTGTCCTCCACGAATTGCGTCGTTTCCTGACGATTCTCCCTCCCTAATAAGCCTAAGTTATTAAGCTTATTAAGCTTAAGCTTAATCACTTAAGCTTAAGTCACTCAATTCTCTGCAAGTCACACAGGGCAGATAAGTCAATATACTCCAGGTCCTGCGCTGCCAAAGTCAATTTCTACTAGTCAATTGGAATCAAGTCCTGTAAGTTCTACAAGTTGGCCTAAGTTCAGCAAGTCAACAACTCTGCAAGTCTGCTAAGTCTGCAACTCTGCAAGTCAGACTAAATCAGAACTGACTAGTGCTTAAAACTCCTAGAAGACTTGTTCGTATGCAAAAACTCTGAACTGGAAAGTTGTTCGTGGCAAGGTGTTCTACCTATCTACAAGTTCGTTGAAGTATTTTCAGCAAACGGCTATAGAAAAATTATAGATTTTCTGAAAATATACAAAGAAATACCCAAAAATACATAGCCTTGTAACCCCAAATTTGAGCTACGCTCATCCCGCTAACCTGATTTTGAGTGAGAAAGGTTTATTGAGTTTTACAGGATGACGACCCCACATATGGATGATCCTATGGCTGAAGATGACTTACCTGAGCCTACCATGGAACAAAAGCTGAATCTAATCATGCTACAATTGGAAGAAGAGCGAAGGGCTAGGCAAGCATTGCAAGCGCAATTGACAAAACTACAAAGAGCGTCCACCGATAAAGAAGAACCTCAAGCTGAAGATTTGATTCGCCGTACCATCGACGCCACTCTTGAAGCACAAACCATTCGCAAGGAATCCAAGATAAGTAAACGAAGTTTCAAATTTCGCACTTTCAATGGCATACGAGAAGGAAAGACTATTTTATCATTCATTAGCCAGTTTGATGACTATTTCCATGAGGAAACTTATCCCGAAAAAGATAAAATCAAGTGTGTTACTAATCATCTGATAGACAGAGCATCACTTTGGTGGACTGTAGTCCGCAAGAGCATAGAATGTCCTGCTACTTGGGAAGATTTCAAGAAGAAGTTCATGCAGAATTTCCTTCCACCGCAATTTCATGAGAAGGCTATCAAGCAATGGGATTTACTTCAACAGCGAGATCGTGAGCCTATTCCACAGTATATAGAGCGTTTTTGGAATGCACTCCTACAGCTACGCATGCTTGAAGACGTACCAGAGACGACACATAAGCGGAAGTATATGTCTGGACTTCTTGGACATTACTACGCTGAAGTGAACATGTTCAAGCCTGCTACCCTTGAAGACGCCATCTCCTTAGCTCACGACACTGAAGATAAGTTACGCGGAAGAGACAGACGACCACAGCAATTCCAAGCCAACGGTAATTATGGATCTAAACAATTCAATTCCAATTTTAGAAGGTTTAATCCAGGTCGTTTTTCATCACCATCTTTCCGCAAGAATTGGCCTAAACCACCTGCATTACCATCCACTGTCAATCCAAATTCAAGGCCTATTCCACAAGCAAATCCAAATGTACCCAGACTTCCAACCATTGCAAATAATGTAACCAAAGCCAAGCCAATAGTATGCTATAAGTGTCACCAGCCAGGGCATCTCGCAGCAAATTGTCATTCAAAGAAGCCACCAGCACATATCAACTATCTTGGAACCATGGACAAAGACGAGCATGAGGATATGCTAGATTTCACTGAAGATGAGGATGATCCTACTACTACTTCCGACACTTTACCAGGTATGCCTACTCCACATTCATTGTTGACTATGAAATGTATGGTGCATGGAAAGGAAAGAACTATCTTGCATGATGACGGTAGTACTCATGACTTTATTTTAGCAAAATTGGTAAAGGAATTGAAATTGCATACTGTACCTACGCATTATCGCATAAAAGCTGCATTTTTAGGCACTAGGTACAATGGCACACAAGAAGTACAAGATTTAGAAATTCAAATTGGTACATACATTGAAAGAAGAAATTTCTTAGTTGTCCCATTACAATCAAGTGACATTATTTTAGGAATGCCATGGAGACACCAGCATAATCCAAATATAGATTATTCCACGCACACAATGAATATAAATTTTCAAGGAAAATCTATTACATTATATGGTATGCATGCATCTAATATCTTTCCACTGCTTTCGCATACTCAAGCAAAACGTGCACTACGCAAGAATACTAAATCATATCTCATTTGGGTGAATGAATTGCACGCAAAGGAAAATCATATGCACCCTAGGCCTAAGGAATTTCTTGCATATTTTAAGGACTGTTTTGCAGAAGACCTACCACCAGGTTTACCACCTTCACGTCCAGAAGACCATAAGATTGATCTAATACCTGGCACACAACCACCTTGCAAAGCACCATATCGGCACAATCAAATAGAGCAAAAAGAAATCCAGAGTCAAGTTGAAGAATTACTAAATAGAGGCTTAATTCGACCTAGCAGTTCTCCATTCGGTGCACCTGTACTCTTAGTCAAGAAAAAGAATAATACCTATCGTATGTGTATTGACTACCGAGCATTAAATAAGATCACTGTAAAGAATAGGTATCCTATACCTAGAGTTGATGACCTTATGGACAAACTGCAAGGATCTTCTATATTTAGTAAAATTGACCTTAAGTCTGGATATCATCAGGTGAGGTTAGATAAATCCGACATATTTAAGACTGCATTCAGAACACAGTTTGGCCATTACGAATTCTTAGTCATGCCATTCGGATTGACCAATGCACCTGCTACTTTCAGTAGAATGATGAACCGTATCTTTCTGAAATATCAGTATTGTGTGATTGTTTTCTTTGATGATATTTTGGTGTTTAGTCAAAGTGAAAAAGAGCATTTATCATTAGTTTTTCAATTACTGAAAGAAAATCAATTGTTTGCAAATCCTGAAAAGAGTGAATTCTTTAAGACAGAAATAAAATATTTAGGTCATATTGTATCAAAAGAAGGAATAAAAGTTGATCCTAAGAAAATTGATGCAATATTGCATTGGCCTGTTCCTAAAAATGTACATGAATTATGCTCATTCCTTGGTCTTGCTAGTTTCTATAGGAAGTTTGTACGTAATTTTTCATTACTTGCTTTACCATTAACCAAACTTCTTAAGAAAGGAATTGTTTATCAATGGACTGAAACTCAGCAGAAATCTTTTGACTTACTGAAACGTGCATTAACTAATGCCCCTGTTCTACAATTGCCTGACTTTAATAGACCATTCTTTCTAGTTGTGACCGATGCTAGCGGATCAGGAATAGGAGCCGTACTAATGCAAGACAATCATCCAATAGCATATTCTAGTTCTAAGCTGAAACCCACTGAGCTCAAATATTCCACTTATGACAAAGAACTACTAGCAGTTGTTCAAGCATTAAAACAGTGGAAGCACTACTTAATGGGTTCAGAATTCATGATAAAGACCAACCAGCAAAGCATTAGACATCTACTTAGCCAACCCCAAATTTCTGACCGTCATATCAAATGGGCTTCCTTCATTCAAAGTTTTCATCTTATCATTCAATACCAACCTGGAAAAGAAAATGTAGTTGCTGATGCATTGAGTAGAAGACCTACAATTCATAATATTTCTATCATATCTTTTGATTCTTTGATTGCTATGAAAGATACATATCACCAGGATATTACTTTTCATTCTGATTGGCAAAAATTAGTTCAAAATAATTTTATTCCTGTTGATTCATTGTCATATAATGATGGATTTATGTTTTTTGAAAAGAGACTGTGTGTTACTATTCCATTCCAATCTTTTGTTTTGAATGAAATTCATTGTCCCCCATATCAAGGTCATAGAGGTATCATTTCTACATTACGCATGTTAACTGAAGATTTTTATTGGCCGCATATGGATGCAGATGTATCTAATTTCGTTTCTGAGTGTTTGATTTGTCAAAGAATAAAGAGACATCATGGTAAACAGTATGGATTACTAATGCCTTTATCTATTCCATCTAAACCTTGGGAACATATATCTATGGATTTCATTACTGGTTTACCAAATACTAAATCTAACCATGACATGATTTGGACAATTGTAGATAGATTTAGTAAGCAAGCATATTTCATTGCATGTAAGAAAACTTTAACAGCATCACAAGCAGCATAGTTATTTTTCAAAACTGTTTTTACTAACCATGGATTGCCAAAAGTGATTATTTCCGATTGAGATTCTAGATTTTGTAATAATTTTTGGATTACACTATTTGCAAATCTAGACAAAAAGATTGATTTCTCATCTGCATTTCATCCAGAAACAAATGGACAAACAGAAGCCACAAATAGCACCATTTTAGATCTTTTACGTGCATATACTATCTCCAAACCTCAGACATGGGATACTCATTTGCATTTATTACAGTTTGCATATAACAATACACCGCACACATCTACAAAGAAAGCACCTTTTGAAGTCATTTATGGATATAGATTATCTACACATGTTGCATCTTTGTCTAATAGAATTCAAAGTACTGATGATATTGCTACTATGCATAACAGTATTTTTGATGAGGTTAAGGATATGATTGCTAAAGCCCAACAATCATATACCAAACAAGCCAATAAGAAAAGACAAGCTATGAATTTCAAAGTTGATGATTATGTTTGGCTTAGAATAGAAAAGCGTAGACTGCAAAGTGTGGACAGACACCCAGTTGTCAAATTAGCTCCTAGATTTTATGGACCATTTAGAATCATTCATAAGATTAATGACAATGCCTTCAAGTTAGAATTGCCATCTCATTGGAAAATTCACAATACATTTCATATCAGTTTATTGAGACCATTTAGAGGCCAATTACCTATCCAACCTGTTTATGAAAACCCACCTTTACTAGAGGAAGAGACTGAAATACTTGAACCAGAAGCCATCATAGACACTGACTACATGACCACTAGAACTGGCTGAAGGTATTCTAGATATCTAGTTAAATTTAAGAACCATTCTGTAGAGGAAGCACAATGGATGCACGCTAGAGACTTAAATGCTTTCCCCACTCTGTTAGCTCCACATTGAGCTAATAGCAATTGAGGTCAATTGCTATCCCACCCCAAGGGTATGATGCCAGGAGGCATATTCCACGGTGGATTCTGTAAACTTAGATGACTGGGGTTCATACACAAAGAGGATTCTTTGTGCGAGACGTTGATGGGGACGCCTATCCTTTTCGGGCGTTTCATTAATTTAGTGTGTACATGGGTGATTCCATAGCGGGTGATTCCGCAAAATGCATATTAAATTAATAAACGTTTATGAGTTTAGAGTGCGCACTCGTAATAAATTAAGGTTAGGATTTATTTCTAACCAGTTGATTTATTTATGTAGCTGAAGACTGCTAGGTATTCACTTTTGTCGGTTGAATTGTATTATTTTACTAACGATTGTGAATGCTTCAGTTGATGTGTAGAGATAGCAGCAGTGGCGAAGGAAAGCATTGGAGTTTAGCGGGTATTCGACCTTTGGATTATATTTTGATAGGCGCCACGCCTATATTTTGGTTATGTCTATTGAGACATCGATTATTTATTATTATTTTGTATGTGCCTATGTGCACGGATATGTTATTTCTATTTGGACATTCAGATTGGGCGTGCCAGACTCTATGGGCACCGTCCATTAGCTTTATTTTCCTATTTTTGTAGAAAGCAAAAAGCTTGTCATATTTTTGTAATTGGGCTATTATTGAGCATGAAGATTAAAATATACATAAAATACATGCTTTGTGAAGCGCTCACACAAGGCATGGGGGAGATTGAACCCAATTTGTCTCTTGCTTCTTGTCGTTCAAGCTTTTACATTGTTTTTTGTGCAAAAAGGTAGAGTTCATTGTTCTTGGGGACCTTGCGGGATTCACCATGTGAGCATTCTGCGTCCGATCTGCGCTCCATGAGACCTTGCTGTAATTTCTAAAAAATATAACTGAGCTCTTCATCCAAAAGATAAGCCTCCTGTAATTCTTCAATCCAATCACCATGCAACTTAGTCATTGCTAAAACTTTACAAGCCCACATACAAGAAAGAGAATCAGCCACCATATTGTCTTTACCTCTCATATGAGTGATGTCAAAGTCATAATTCTATAGTGTAGCTACCCACCTACACTGCTTAGGAGTAAGATTAGACTGGGTAAGGAAATACTTAAGAGCCTTGTGATCACTCTGAGCCCTGAATCGACTACCATACAAATAATAGTGCCATTTCTTTATTGCTTGTAAGATAGCCAACATCTCTTGGTCATAAACATTCATGGCCATTTCTTTATCTGTAAGCTTACAGCTTTCAAAAGCAATCACTCCATGTTCCTGTAACAAAACAGCCCCAATGCCTCAGCCACCGACATCACAGTGTGTGGTAAATTCTTTCAAGAAATTCGGGCATACTAGAATAGGAGTAGAAGTAAGGAGTTCCTTTACCTAGTTGGAGCTACTATCTACAAGAGCATCCTAAAAGAAAGCCTCCTTCTTCAACCTATTAGTCAAAGGAGATGCAATAGCCTCATAATGCTTGATGAATCAGTGATAAAATGAAGATAGACCAAGAAATCCTCTAAGAGAAGTAGTAGTAAAGTAGGTGTTGGCCAATCTTTTATACATTGTACCTTCTTGGGGTCAGCCAGTATCCCTTTCTTTCTAACAATAAGTCCCAAGTATTCCACTTTAGTCTGCATGAAAGAACATTTCTTCTCCTTAGCAAAAAGCCTGTGATGTCTCAATACATCAAAAACCTTCCTCATGTGTGATAAGTGATCCTATAGAGTCTTACTATAAATCAAAATGTCATCAAAGAAGACTAAGACAAACTGAAAGAGGAAAGGCTGAAGATCTTATTCATCAGGCTCTGGAAGGTAGTTTGAGCATTTGTAAGCCCAAATGGTATCACTAACAAATGATAGAGCCCTCGATCAGTCCTAAAAGTAGTGTTGATTTCATCACCCTCTTGCATGCGGATCTAATGATACCCTAACTTCAAATCAAACTTCGTAAAGAATCGAGCCCCCTTGAGCTCATCAAGCAAATCATCAATCCTGGGTATTGGATACTTGTCCTTCACTGTGATCTTATTAAGATCCCTATAGTCAATGCACATCCTAAAAGATCCATCTTTCTTTTTTACTAACAAAACTGGAGATGCATAAGGTAAAGAACTTGGTTCAATGAATCCCATCTCAAGAAGTTCCTTGATTTTCTTGGCTACTTTCTCTCGCTCACACTTAGACAATCTGTAAGGTGGCTTATTGATTGGCTTTGAATTGGACTCCAAATCAATAGGGTGATCTACAACTCTCTTGGGAGGTAATGAAGTAGGCACCTCAAACAAATCCATATACTCCAAGAAGAGTTGTCAAGATTGGATGACTTGTTGAATTATTGGGTTGATCTTCCATCTCTTTATTCAAATGCAAAACAAATATTTGTGAACACCTCTTGTACTTCCTTTTGAGTTATTGAATAGTGATAAGCTAAAAATGTGATCTACTAGGATTCCTTGTAAATGGATGAGCTATCCTTTGAAGATAAAGTCCATATATAGATGTGAGAAATCCATAGTGATTTTTCCTAATGTCATCAACCAATGACAACCAAGTACAATATCTATAGGCCCCATTTCCAAGGTAAGCAGGTTTACTTTTGCTTCAAAATTTTCAGCCAGCTGTAAAGAAACATGTTGGCATATTTGTGTGCTGATTTCTTCTTCACCATTGGCCACTTGAACTTGTATGGGATGTTGTAAATCAGTGTGAAGACAATTGAGCTTGTCCATAATAGACTTATTCACAAAACTATGGATACTGCCACTATCTATCAGAATGAACATAGCCTTTCCATTAATGTTACCCTTCATACAGAGTGTATTAGGGCTCTTAGAACCTGTCCGAGCATCCATGGAAATAGAGCAACTAGTGGCAGCAAGTGGATCATGATAAGTCCAACTGGGATCAAAAAGAACACTCCCACATGGATCAAAAGGAAAAGAGTCAGTTGGATCATAAAAATACTCTTGCCCAACTTCTTCCTCAAGATCATCATTTTCAGCATTAGGTGTAATTGCATTAGCTTCATCAATCTCATCTTCAGGATCCTCAAAGACTAACGTACTCTAAAGTTTGGCTTTGGCATTTTTATATACACACTTTGTGGCATGATCAAGTGTATACTTTTTCCCTTACTTGAAACATAAGCCTTTTTCATTTCTTTTCTTATAGAGGTCCATAGGGATAGACTTAGGATTCATGTTGGCTGAAATGCATCTAGGCCTGTTATCCCCTTGTTTGAAGTCAACTCTAGGACTGCTTGCTGTCCTGAAATTACTTTGAGTTCTTGAAGCATTGAACGGTGGATAATTTGGCACCCTTAAACCTTCACTTAGCGCATGATTGCTGCCATAAATGTTACCAACTTGTCCCTATTTTAAAACAATCTTTGGCTATCCAAAACCAAGCTGAAATGAAGATTCTCTTCCATATTTCCTTCCATAGCGCTCCGCAAGCTCAATAGCTTTAAAAAGAGAAGTAGGGTTTTGTGCCATGACATCAGCTAATAAAGATGGCTCTAATCCATACATATACTTTGGAGCTTAGCCTCATCACTGATGCTCACTACATACATGGTTAGGTTGAGAAATTGGTTAGTGTACTCTCTTACACTTAGGCCTCTTTGCTCTAAACTATACCATCTCCGTGCCAATTTCTCTTTTTTAAGAGGGGGGACAAAGACTTCAGCCATAAGTATCTTAAAAGCTTTCCAATTCTCTACAAGTATATTTTCCTTTTTAATATACCTCCACCAAGTATACGCAAATCCCTCCAAGTGCAAGGAAGAAAAATGAATCTTCATGTCATCAGTTCTAGGAAAAATGTCAAAGTAAGATTCTATTTTGGAGATCCACTCCTCTAAATTAGATGGTAAAGATGACTGACCATTGAACTTAGCCAAAATGATATTGTATTTCAGTTCTCTTTCATGGAATAGTTGCTGTCCCAAAATAGACTGATCATGAGTGCCAGGCATTGAACCCCCAAAATGAGATGGAAATCTCCAATAGGTAGCTGAGAACCACTATGCAATCTTCCTGTTGGTAGAGGACGTCTAGGAAGTTGAGTATTCATCCCAAAAGCTTGGGAGTTGACTCCATTCAAACTGCTCAAATAGTCATCATGCCTTTGTGAAGTCTCACCTACTTCATATTGGCTATTTGGGATACCTCTTCGTCCAAAAATTCCATGATCTTGACCATTTTGGTTAGGTGGCTGAAGTGGAACTAAGGACTCATTGTTTGAATAAGCTTTCTCCTTTACTTCTTTAGATCCCATTGCATTTGCATTTGCATCCATTGGGAGAATTGAGCCATTATTTGAGCATTGGATTCCACTAACTTGTCAATAGAAGCCTTTGTTTAAGTCATTGAATCCACTAATTTCTCAATAGAAGACTTCGTTTGATCAATAGATAAAACCATCTGCTCCACTCTTGATAATAAGTCCTCATGACGTTTTTAATGCCTTTGTTCATGAAGCACACAAGGTATTATTAAGTGAACTGATTTCTCCAAGTTGTTGAGCCTCTTCAGGGTTCTCTTGGGGTACAATCTCCAACATAGAATCTCTGATTTGCTTAGCATAATCATCCTGGACCTTATTTTTGCCTTTATGCCGTGCCATAATAATGCAGTCTTGTAGTACCCCCTGTCAGAAAAATGGCTATAACTTGGGCTAGGAAACTCTGATTCCAAATTTTTTTAGTTCAAATCAAAGCTAAGAATGCCCTCTTCAAGATGAGCTATAACACACTATAATAGGTTTAGGACAAAAATTTTTGCAACTCAATCTTTGAGTCTAACTTGTCTAGGCCTACACCCTGTTTTAACTAGTGAATGCCAGTCGATTGGTTGCACCCCTTCCGGATCTTCAATAGTGAGGGAGGGTTACCTCTCTTTTGTCCCACTATCTCCCCCAGCATCCACCTTTTTCCTCGGTGGGTATATCAACATGGAAGTGGCATTCTATTCTAATCAACCAGCATGAAATGCATTTCTGAAATATTCCTTCAACCCCTTTCATGAGATGCAATTGGATGAATTCTTGAAAATTTGGATAGGAAGAGGGTCTTACCAATGCAATTCAGTGACTCGCTAATTGCCAATACTTACCCTTTCACAATGTTTCAGCTTGGGCAAAAGAATTACAACCAAACAAATCAAGGTTATGCATCAAACTCGGTAAATGATATCTATGATAAGATATGATTGAATCAATGTTGAAATTCAATGAAATGGGCTGAGATTAATAGAAATAATACTATTCTTTGATCTATTGATCAATTCAGAGAATTAACTAATTAGTAATCTCTCATCAACAAGTGGAAAAGTATTAGCAAGTGGATTATTGAGAGATTTTAGAGATTAAGCAAGAAAAGTACCTTGATTAAGCTTGAAGAGGATGGTAAATGTTAGCTCCAATCCAATTAATGGAAAATTTCTTCAAAATCCACCATAGAGCTTGAAAGATCCATGAAATCAGTCCATATGAGCTCCAATATGATCAAATCCCTGAAGAATCAAAGCCTTGAGCTTGCTTGAATGCTTGGATACCAAAGATTCAAGCCTCTTGAAGGAAAGCCCCAAAATAAACCTTTAATATGAGCTCCAATATGCTCCACGAGCTAAAATCTTTACAATGTCTTCAATCTTGGAGTCCATTTAGCTTGTAAATGGTACTAAAGAAGTCTTGGAGGTCGAGAAGATCAAAAGATTGAAGAAATTTGAGCTTCCAAGTTTATGGCTATGGTTGCCCTACTGTGTTTTAGGGTTTTCAGCAAAGAAGATGAAGATCATAGTTCCTCTCTTGCTGGAAATTGTTGAATATATGCGTGATGAAACTTCCATTTAACCTAGTTACCTCCAGATTACATGAATTTTTGATAATGACCTGCTACTTTAGTCTCTCGCTGTCATATCTAACCTTGAAGATCTCCAAATGTAGTCTCCTACTAATTGTAGATGGTCTGCAACCCTCCATTAGCCATTGTATTTATCAAGTACTTATCTGAAATTGATTTTGATGGAGAAAATTTTGACGGAAATAAAAGGAAAAATGGACCAAAGACCAAAGCTCTTATACCAATTTTCAAAGAGTGGACTGGAGAGAGAGAAGGAGGAGAGAAAAGAGTGCAGAAGAGAAAGATTTAGAGTGACGACAAGAGTGAAAGACTAGAATAGGATAGAGAAATACAGGAAAGAGAAAGAAGCCATTGAAGCTGTGAGCAAGGAGAGAGAAAAAGGACAGTAATGTATTAATGTGTCAAAAAGATTGGAAAAATTACATGTCCTCTCCTTTTATACCAATGTCAGTGTGACATGGCATAACATCAATATTATTTGCATACTAAATCCTTTTCTTCCCAGCTTCTTACAAACAAGCTGACCAAATAACCTTCCCAAGCTATAAAAGGAAGACCCTCTAAAGCCATAGTTAATCTATCATTAACCCAATCAGAGTTCTTTGAGCAACTAGCCTCAAGCTCTTCGCATATCATTTTCTAGAACATCATCTAAGCTTTATAGTGGAAGTGCATGAGTTGACAAAATCATCTTTTTATCTGGTTTGTTTGGAATTAAAGAAGTTTTTGTAATTTTTATATTTGATGTGTATTATCTACTCCTTGCTCAAATTTTGTTTGTTGCACCATATAATTTTTATAGCTCTCTCTCTCTCTCTCTCTCTCTCTCTCTCTCTCTCTCTCTCTCTCTCTCTCTCTCTCTCTCTCTCTCTCTCTCTCTCTCTCTCTCTCTCTCTCTCTCTCTCTCTCTCTCTCTCTCTCTCTCTCTCTCTCTCTCTCTCTCTCTCTCTCTCTCTCTCTCTCTCTCTCTCTCTCTCTCTCTCTCTCTCTCTCTCTCTCTCTCTCTCTCTCTCTGGCTTTGGTAGAAGCATGAAGGTAGAAGGAATCAAGAGCTCTCAAGTTTGCACACAAGAATAAGCTTTATCTTCAAGTTTACACATTACATACATAAGGGTGTGTCCCTCTCTTGTCCACTTACAATGTATAGTCTTTAGATTGGGCATTTGAAAGTTACCCCAAAGATTTTACAATGCATACATGAGATTTTTTTGTTTAGCCTAGGGAATCACTTTATGCACAAAAACTTGCTAGACATTTGACTTTTACCTATTAGTTTACACAATTTGCATAGAGAGATCGACACTCAAATTTTATAGGCATTACTTTCTACATGCTATGAATATTTTACAAATTGACTTTAAAACGTTGCATACATGTCTCAAATTGAAAATTAGAGATACAACCAATAATATATATAGGCCTTAAATATCTTTCGAATTAACTTTTTTTTTTGGATTTGCCTTGGTCTCTTCTTGTTGTTTCAAAGTGTTGATTGCCAATTACTATTTACTAATTATTATTTTTATGACGATTGCTACTTTGTTAGTAGCTTGTGAAAATGATATTTTCAATAATCGTTGTTGTCCTTTGTAGCTTCCTTCACATTTTTGGATTTTAGAACTAGTTTTTTGGTAATTGCAAATTTTTAGCAATTTTTGCAATTGGTTAACATAGACATCAAATGTTATGTCAATATAAGTGCATAGATTTATTGGAACATCTAGGGAATCCATTTGAAAAGATAGTCCTACCATTTAAAATGGCATATGATAATATTAGATATCTAGAAGGATTGGTGCCACAATTGCATGTCATTGTAGCCCATCTTTACTTTGTGCTTGATTTTAGAGGCATTGTTGGGAGACCTAGCTATCAACCTGCCAAGGCTGATGAAAATGGAGATAGTGCTCACCATAAGTTTTGGTACTTTTGAGTACCATGTTATAGTGTCCCTAAATCATGGCAAAGAATTGCATATAAGACATTGATGTTCTATCAACCAATGAGCTCAAGGACTTTATTGATGATTTTTGGGTTGCAAGCTTTAAATTTAGGGCATTTGAGATTTGTTGCAATTGTATGGAAACTCCAACTTAGAAGTTTAGGTATTGCATCCTTATAAGAAGCTAGATGGGTTACGCCTCTTATTAAATAATCTTTAACCCCACCCACTTGACCAAATGGCTTATTTTCCTTCAAGAGTTTGACTCTAAGATCAAGAGTAAGCCACGAAACCTACAACTGAATTTTGGTGAGACAAAATGAGAAATAGCAAATTTAACTAGGGTGAAGCAATATGTAGGATTGATGTAGTACCCATTTCATCTTTGGTATGCCACAAATATGCACTACCTAACAACTAAAGTTGCACCCAAATAATCCAAGTCAAAACATCATAAAATCAAGCAACAAGCAATATTTTTCCTTTAATTCTAAGAACCTTGTATCACAAGTGAGTGGATGATGTATGTCATGATGTGTAGTATTGGATGAAGTTTGTTTTGTTTTTGAAGAATGACATGATTCTACATGTAGTAGCCACTTTGCAAGTTGATTGACCACTCAAAAACCTTTATGTTGTGGGCTACTAGTAGTACATCATGTTTAAGGGTTCATTCTCTTATGTGAAACATTGTGATTTATATCAAATGTATGATGCTTGTGAGAATAGCAAAGTTCCTTTGAATCCTATTTTGGTGAACCTAGAATTTTAAGAAGTGGGTTATTGTCTTTGTTGGACCCATCCATCCATCATATTCCACATGTAGGCCTTACATTATTGTGGTCATTGTCTACTTTACAAAGTGGTTAGAAAGAGGAGCCACCAAAAGGGCAATTGTATGAAATAGCTAGTTCTTGCTTGAACAAATGTTTTGCCATTTGATCCTTCCAAATATTTTACATGTGATTATGAAACACACTTTCTAAATAAGGTTATTGCTACCCTATCCAAAGCCTTGAAAGTTAAGCATAATAAATATGCCCCATAAACCATAGGCAAAGGAAAAATTCAAGAGACTAATACGAGGGTTATTCCTACGTTTTGCATAGGAAATGTGATTGGGACAAGAATATCTACATCATTACTTGGGCATATAAATATGGCTTTGAAGTATATTGTAGACCACATGCCTTTCAAGTCAATGCATTAGGAAGAATGTTTCCTTCTTTTGCAAAACGAAATATCCACTAGCTGCTTTGCTCTAGATCATCCATTGGGAGATGAGGAAGACTTCATTGAGAGGTTGAGCTTACATGCACACATAAATAAGATATGCTTATAAGAACTACTATAGGAATGTAAGGAAACAAAAAGAGAAAAACAAAAACTTATTAGTGTGCTACAAGATATCAAATGCTATGTGAGGTTCTTGATAGGTTCCTAGGTGTAAAATAGAGCTTGGGGCAATGCTTTGGCATCTTGGGGATGGGACTTGGCTAAGGATGTGAAAAAAAAAGTTTGTTACCATGTGAGGTTCCTAGTGGAGATACCTAAGTGTTGGATACATCCTTGGTCAATGTCGTGTGGCATTGAAGACAAGACATTAAAATACAAATATAGTTAATTAAAGGGACCAAACAAGTGATAGATTACACTACCCATCTTACATGCATGTGTGAAGAGTGGAAGAGAGAGGAGACTGTATGAACTTGTCTACATGGAGTTTAAGGCTAGGATTAAAGTAGAAGAAAAAGCAAGAGAATGGAAACATTGGATTTTTTGGATTGCATGTTGCTTACTCCTTGTCTGTTGTCTATAAGTCATATTAGGTAAACTTGAGGCTAATCACCACAAGGTATGACAAGGGTTGCTTTGGGACAAAATAGGATAGATCTTGAGAGATTTTTGGGCTGACTTTTATGGCTAAAAACTGTCAAAAGTGGGTTCATCGATGGAAGCAAAGACTACTATAATAGATTGCACAATACAAAGAAAGAGAAAACATAAGAAAACAAAGGAACACTGCAAAGGGACAACTTAGAAATATGCTCAAGAAATGGAATCCACATACCAAACACCAAATAGTCATGTACAACAATGAAGTCACTAGTTGTGTGGGCACTAGCACTGGCACTAGCTCCTTCTCTTGAACAAAACTTGCACTAGGAGTTTGCAAGTGAATGATACAAATTGAGGAGGAGAGAGCCTTATTATATAGGTATAAATGCCAACAAATAATCAAGCTAACCAGCCATGCCTTATATTATCAAAATAATGACTATTAAAAAATATCTAAATTATTCTAAGTGCCTAGCCCACAAATACTCATGCAAAGCTTACTAATTTGCTAACACCCTCTCTCAAATCATGCATGATCTATAATATACTGATAATAATAACCCATGATAGTCCATACAACAAAGACCACCAAAATAGGACTATGGCAAAAAGAATAGAATAGGATGCACAATGAAAAGAGCAATGGTACAAGATATGGAGGCTCAAGAGGTTTTCTTCTTCTTCTTCTTCTTCTTCTTCTTTCTTCTCCTTCTCTTATTGTGCACTAATACACACAAGTATTCTCCAAAGTGATAGATACCTTTTGACCTTTAAGTCACTTCATGCACACAATCTCTACTTTATTTATGCATACATAGGATATGACTTATCCTAAGCCTTATTTCTCAACACTCTCCCTTAAGCTCACAATGAGCTTGCAAATACAATAATGTTGCTAATGTTATCATGATACATTATAAATCCACCAACTATCTCTATCCCCATAATATCAACCATATTTGCTCACATGCTGCCAATACAATACCTCTATACTCAGCTTCTATACTAGAAAAAGTAATTGTGGGTTACTTCTTATTGCTCCAACTTACCATAGGTGAACCAAATGAGAATGCATAGCCACTAGTGGGTCTCCTATCCATGATACTTCCTGCTGAATCTGTATCTATGTAGCTAAACAATGTAGGCACGATCCCCTTCTCATAGAGTAAGCCAAATATAACTTTCTTCTTCACATATTTCAAGACTCTCCTCACTGCATCCAAAGGTGACTTGCATGGTTCTACATGAACTAGCTAATGACTCCCACTCAGTAACTCAAGTCTTTTCTTGTTATGGTTAGGTAGGTTAAGCTACCAACTATCTTTCTAAACATAGTAACACCCTCCATATACTATTTGTGATGCACTGTCTTAATGTTTTGATCCAATGGTATATCCATTGTCTTATATCCTGTCATTCCATACTTCTCTAGCATCTCCAAAGAGTATTGTCTCTACACTAATCAAACTCCATGTGAAGTGTCAATCACCTCAATGCCAAGAAAGTGCCTCAATAAGCCAAGGTTCTTGATGTCAAACTCCTTGTGTAGCCCATGTTTTACTTCAACAATGTCTCTCTCTAGAGTACCTATAATGATGAGATCATCAATATATATGACCATAACAACCATTCCATCTTCTATATGTCAAACATAAAGTGAATAATCAACCATGCTTTGCTAAAATCCCATGCTACATAAGAACTTGATGATGCTCTCATACCAAGCTCTTGATGCTTGCTTCAATCCTCCATATGATGCCTTTCTCAATTTGCACACCTAAAATGTGGATATTTATGGTGCATAAACCCTTATAATTTATCCATTTATACTTCCTCTTCCAATGTACCATTCAAGAAAACATTATTCACATCCATTTGTTATAATTTCTAGCTATAGATAGAAGCTAAGGCAATGACCAATTTTATTGTAGCCATCTTAGCTAGTGGACAACATGTTTCTTCATAATCCAAAACATGTGTCTAAGCATAACCTTTGCAACTAACCGTGCCTTGTATCTCTCCCATGATCCATTAGATTTACACTTAACTTTATACACCCACTTGCGACCAATTGCCTTCTTGCCATAAGGAAACTCCATTAAATCCCATGTCTTGTTCTTTGTGAGTGCATCCATTTCTTCATCCATAGCAGCCTTCTAATCTTTACAAGTGTTCTCAAAATGTTAAACATATAATACTATGTATACATAATGCATCTTCATAAATCCATTATATGTCAATCTATCCACTGGATGCCTCACTATATCTGATATCCTCAACTGCAATCCACTAGATGGTGTCTCACTCATGCTTCAATTTTCTTGACATACACTATGCAACCACTACTTCAATTGTATTTTATTGGCTGTTGTTGTGCATGCCATACATCTTCTTCCTTGTACGCCTTTTTCTAATCTTCAATGGGCTCACTGAGTGATTCTGGGCATGCATCTTCACCTATAATGAGGTCCCAAGAGCCTCTCCCCATCAAGAAATTATTTTTTGTGAATTTTTTTTATATTTTTTCCTTTCCAAAACAACATCCGAAAATGGTATAAAACTAGCCTTCAACTTACAAAACAACTAGATCGACCTCCTACAGTGTGTACAGACTAATTGTGAACCAGTTTGCAAAATATCTAGCTCAATCCTCTTTGCAGTGTGAACACAAACTTCAAAGTAACCAGTTTATCTTCTTCTAAAATGTGAACACAAATCTCTAAAATAACTAGTTCACTAGTTCTAGTGTGAAAAGAGCCAATATGAAGGTTTTAATTGAAGCTTTTGAATAAGCTTTTTTTTTTAATTTAGTATTTGTATTATTTCAGCATGCACCATTTTTTTAATGGTGTTGGATCACTGAGGCCTTTTATGTGTCGTGTTGAATGTGACAAATCTAGGAAAAAATGTACTCTTAGAGTATACAGACAGCATTCAGATCTTTGAGCTCTTTGGTTTCATCAAGAATCCATGGCAAAAAACACCAACTCTTCTCTTTCTCCTCTGTGAATATGTCAAACCCCCTACTTCTCCCAATAAGCAGGGTCTATGCTTCTCAAAAGCAACCATTAAGCTTCTCCTCCACAAGCAGGCCCCCTACTTGTTAGAATATCAAGCTCCTGCTACTCTTCGGTCAGTCTATCTTTATGTGTGTGATGGACATTAGCTAGATACAACTATATACATGTGTGACATTCAATAAGTCGGTGTAGTTAGTGACTTAACCACAGTTAGTCTTGTTTAGTCATACCTATGTGTGTAAGTCTCTTTTAGTGAGTACGATGGAAGAATAATGGAAGAAGAACAACAATGAGCTCAAGCTCATCTTCTGGTCTACTCTAGCTCTCTCCGTCTCTTCCAACATGGCATCAGAGCTTGAACGCCTGAAGCATGAAGGCTTGGCAGTGGCCATTTGACATCAAGACATCCCATTTTTTTGTAGAAGCTATATCTTGCTACAAAAATGGTTTTTGGAGAAACGGCTTGTAGTTTTGACCATTTCGATGTGGTCTACAACTTTGCAGAAGAAAGTTTTTTCAAATTTCTCACAGATTTTGAGATATTCAACACATACCTATGCAGACTAGTTGTTTGCTGCAATAAACAGCAAGTGATAGCATCATTGCTTGACTGAGAGCTTGACTGAGAGCTCATCTGGGAGCTTGAAGAACTCATTCCAGATCTGAAATAATAGTGGTCTGCTGTATATAGACAACCTAGAGCATTTATGCACCTCTGACATGAGCTTGGAGCTCTCAAACTTATTCAGGAGTACCATTGAAGCATAGGTATATGTTGGAAAGTCATATGGACTTGATGTCATGCATTGGAGCTGGGATTTTATGCTGAAAAATATTCAGATCTAGAATTTTTTAATGGCTGGAAACTGTCACTAAATATAGGCAACAAGCATTGTCTCTTACTAAAGCATTACATGTCATTTTGGAGCTCCTGCCAATTGTATAGCCTAACATATGTATGTTGAATGCTTGGAAGACTAAAGAGAGCATTGGATGCAAGTGAAGATTGAAATCTGGAGATGAAACAAATGCCTTGACATCTACTTGGCTAGTCATTTACAGTAAATGCAGTGTATGACATTGCCTCTCTACACTCCTAAAGAAAATAGCATCATTTATCACTCAGGATCTCAAAGGAGTTGATTTCCTGAGTGTTAAGAAGGCACCTAAATGTCAAATTGCATGTTTTAGACTGCATATTCTCTTCACTGTAGTAAGAATACATGAGACAGAGATACAATACTTGCAAAGTCTATGTACTGACTAAAATACCAACGGGTTATCCCACATGCTTGTGGATGTTTTTGAGGTTGTAAAGGGCTGAAATACCCTGTTTCTTTGGTGCAAAAAATTGTCCTGAACTATAGGAAAATTGTTCCTGAACTGCATGAAATTGTCCTAAGTTGCAGGAAACTGCCTTGAATTGTAGGAAACTGTCCTGAATTGCAGGAAATTGCCCTGAATTGCAGGAAACTGTCTTGAATTGCAGGAAAATAGTCCTGAATTGCAGGAAACCAGTCCTGAATTGTCAAAAAAGGAGTCAGATACTTAAAGGTTATATACATCACTGAATACCTAAGCTGCAACTATGGCAAATGCTCAAGGCATTGACAATATCACTCAAATTGTGGAAGAAAAGCTGGACAGCAAAAATTTTGATTTATGGAAGTTCCATATGAAGAATTTTTTGGTTGGTAGAGATTATTGGGACTTATGTACAAGTGATGAGGTTGAATCTAAAATGCCTAAAAGGAATCCAACAAATGATCTGAAAAGGGCTCATAAGCTATGGACTGAGAGAGCATGCAAGGTGTTAAATTGGTTTTCCTTATGTATATCAGATGCTATGGTTATACAAATTACTGGATGCAGTTCTCCAAAGGATGCATGGGACATACTCATGAAGAATTATGGAAATGTAACACATGCAAGAAAGATTTAGCTGAAACAACAATCCAATAACATGTCTAGGAATGGTAGAAGCATTTAGGCCTACACTACAAAGATCAAGAACATAGTGGATCAACTTGCCACCATTGGATCTTCAGTGTCTGAGGATGATATGATTGCAGTGACATTGAATGGACTTGGCAAAGAGTATAAAGCATTTGATACGTCTACTTATGTGAGATTTGAATCCCCTGATTGGGATGAGCTAATTGCTTCTGCATGAGAAAATGAACCTTGGATGAATACCGGTTCTAGTACGTCCCAAAGCAATGACATTGTTCTTTACTCTAGCCAGCATGGCAGAGGTGGTAAAGGCCATGGCTCTTTTCGAGGTCGAGGAGACACTCGAAACACTTATAGATAGCAATAGCAGAATGCTTGGCGTGGCACGAATACACATGGCCAGCATGGATATGGCAGTTTTTGAGGCAGGGGAAGATTCCCTAAAGGCGGAGGAGGATCCTGGCAGTCAAATGATCAGTCCAATAGGGACAAGGATTCTCATTATTGTAGCAGATATGGGCATATAGCCAAAGATTGTCATAAGAAGCAGGCTGACATGAAAGCCAAGGGTAGACAATATAAAAATTATGCTTCATCTAGCAGAGTTCCTGATGATCAGGGTGATAGCTTGTTTGCCATGCAGCATGTGTCTAAGAATGCATCTAGACAGAACAGAGATGAGAGATGGTACATTGATTCAGGGGCTTCAAATCATATGACACCCATGGAGAATGGTTTGATGAGATGGTTTCAAGTTCACATGGTTATGTGTGTACTGGGGATGACACCTAGCATGACATTCAACACACAAGAATTGTTTCGTTGATGATGCCTGATGGCAAGAAAAAGAGCCTACATGATGTACTACATGTACCTACAATAACCAAGAATCTTTTGTCAGTTGGACAGATGGCAGAATAGAATCTACAAGTGAGATTTAATAGAGATGGATGATTTGTTGAAGAATATGGTAATAGTTGCAAATTGATCACTAGAGGCCGAAGAGATGGCAGAATGTTTACTCTTGATGCGTCAATTCCAGAATTGAAAGCAGCCATGTTTGCACATGATGGTGGTGCTATACGGGATATTGAGATATGGCATAATTGGATTGGCCATGTGGATGTAGAAAAGCTGAAATCTATGCAGCAGAAGGAGATTGTGCTTAGACTGCCTAAGTTCAAGTATCATGACTTTGGACATGTATGCGATGCATGTCACTTTGGAAAGCAGACATGGTTTCCATTTATGAGACATTTACGGAAGAGCTCACAACCCTTATAGTTGGTACATTCAAATGTATGGATCCATCTCATAATGCTTCGTTTGGTGGTGCTCGTTACTATGTATCCTTCATTGATGATTTCAACAAGTACACCTGGCTTTACATACTGAAACATAAGGATGATGTGTTCGATGCATTCAAGGATTTCAAGAAGCATGTTGAAAATGAGTCGAGATGTAAAATTTCATGTCTTTAGATCAAATGGAGGTGGAGAATATGTCTCTAATTACTTTGATAGGTACCTTGCTAAATATGGGATCAGAAGATAGTTAATTTGCAACTATACACTGCAATAAAATGGTGTAGCAAAAAGGAAAAATAGGGTACTTATGAAATCGGCAAGAGCTATGCTAAATGAGAAGATTTTGCCAAATGGTTATTGGGCTGAAGCAATAGTGACTGTTGTCTATGTGTTGAATTGAACCCCTACAACAGGGATTCATGATGTAACTCCATATCAGAGGTTATATGGTCATAAACTTGATATTTCATACTTGAAGGTATTTAGCAACATTTCATATGTGCATTTGTTCCTGATGAAAAGAGGAAGAAATTGGATCCCAAAATTTTCAAGAGTGTGTTCCTTGGTTATGCACAAGATTGGAAAGCTTACAAGTGTTATGTACCGTCTACACATGAGACATTGATTAGTAGAGATGTTATTTTTTATGAGCTAGCGTGGTATGGTAATCCTATTGCTGTGGCTACTTATGGATCAGCCAACACTAGTAATGCTGAAAATACACCTATAGTGAGTACATCTATGAGTGGTCCTACAGGTGATGGATCACCTATAGTAAGTCCTTGGTCGTCAGGATGCTTACGAAGTCATACTCCTACGTCCACTGACACGGATATGTCAGTGAGGGGGAGAATTGGATAAGGAAAAAGAAAAGATGCTTGAGGATGTGATACGTCCACTTACAGCAGGTTATGAGTCATCTAACATCGACAGTTTGGATAGTGAGTTGGGAATTCCATCTGTAGTTATGACTCTTGGAGCAAGGCAAAGTCGTTATGTACCACCTCATGAAAGGCAAGCTCAGAGTGAGCCACAGTTATGGAGATCTGAGAGAGTCAAAAAACCAGTTGACAAGTTTACATACACTGGTTATTTAGCCCACCATTATGCATATATTATTGAGATATCGAGCTCCACTCGTGATATGCCAGGGTGACCGTTGTGCATTTATGTCACCGACTTGTCAGTTGCAGATGCAGTTGGTACACCGCCCATAAATAATAGCTACATGATAGCTATCCTTATCTACTCTAGTTCGTGGCTCAGTTAGTATGCCACCTTAGTTAGTTGAGTTTGGTTTGAGACCCATATATAGGGTTCTTCTATTTCTTTGTATTTGAGTTCTTTTGGCTTACACAACTAAGAAGAGGAAAACTGTTTTCAGCCTCCACCTCTGTGTGTATTCCCCCATTGTGCAAGCAAGAAAGCTACAAGTGAGACTCCTTTCTTCTCTCCCACAATCTTGACATGGTATCAAAGCCTTGTTTGTGGTAAGGAGCTCAAGAAAGCAAGCCAAGCTCGCGTGTTCTGGTAAGAGGAGCAGTGTTGCTTTCATTTTCTATTTTGAGAGCAGATCTCTGCAGGTAGCACAGCCGAAAAGTGCAGGAGTGCATTGTCTCAGGTTGAGATGCCCTTCGCGGTGAAGCAAGAGGGCAGTATATGCTACGGGAAAGGGCTTTAACCCTTGGCGACCTTGTTTTTTTGATTTGAGGCCATTTCGGGGCCTGTTTTGGAGGCGGAAGTTTTCTACACGCAGTCAAAAAAAGGCCCAGTTTTATGCTGTGCAGCCACTGTTCTATAGGTCGGTGAAAAGTTACTGTAGAAATTGCATCGTATGCTTGTGAGCAGAGACATTGAGAGTTACAGAATCATCCCTATTGCCTGTTGATGCAAAATCGTCACTAGGAAGTGACTGTGTGGTCAAATACCACTTTCGTCAATTTTGCAGATTTGCCTTTGTGAGGCTGAAGCTGTGTTCTTTGCAGTGACAGAATTTTTTGCAGTGTTTTGTAATGGCGTCTGATTCTCTCTCACAGATTGTCACTGAAAAGCTTGACAAGAACAACTTCCAAGCATGGAAGTTTAGAATGACGAATTTCCTTATGGGAAAAGGATATTGGGAATTTGTTGCGGGAAATGAAGAACCAGTTCTTCCTGATGTTCCCAATCAACAGCAAATGCAGGCATTTAAAGCATGGCATGAGAGAGCCAGGAAAGTTATGTACTGGCTGTCTATCAGCATTTCAGACTCTATGATTGTGCATATTCAGGATGCAAGTACGCCAAAGGAGGCATGGGATACTTTGTCAAAAATGTATAGCACAAATACGCAAGCCAGAAAAATGCAGCTCAAGCAAGAGTTGCATAATGTGCAAAGAGAAAGTATGAGCATCAATGACTACTACATGAAGGTGAAGAAGATTGCAGATGCACTTGCTTCCATTGGGTCGCCAGTGGAAGATATTGATTTAGTCTCAGTGACCTTGAATGGTCTAGGAAAGGATTATGCACAGTTTCGAACATCCATTTCCGTCCGTGAAAGATTTTCTGATTTTGAGGAGTTGATTGCTCTTCTAATTTCTGAGGAGCAGAGAAATGGTGGTGCATCTTCTTCAGGAGGAACTTCAAAAGAAGCTGTCTTCTACTCAAATGCTGGAAGAGGTAGAGACAGAGGTAGAGGAGGCCGATATGGAGGCCGTGGTAGAAATCAGAATATGTAGCAAACTCAAGAAAACCAGTCCTATGGAGGAGGACGTGGTAACTCTAGAGGCAGGGGGAGCCAAAGAGATCGTGGTGGATGGCAAAGAGGCCAAAATGCAAACAGTAATGTTGAATGCTACTACTGTGGTAAAATGGGTCATATGGCTAAAGACTGCTATAAAAAGCAGAATGACATCATGAATGGAAAACTGCAACAAAGGAATTATGCATCTTCTAGTAGACAGGGTGATGACAGAAATGAGCATTTGTTTATGGTGCAGCACATGAACAATTCTGTGACAAGTGCAGAAGAAAGCAATGATGTATGGTATGTTGACTCAGGTGCATCAAACCACATGACAGGTCATGCAGAATGGATGGAGGATGCAAGGAAAATGGAAAAACCAAGATTTGTGGAGATCGGTGATGATACTGCACATCCTATTGTGCAGATTGGAAAAATTCCTTTGTCTATGCAGGATGGGAAAAAGAAATACCTGTCCGATGTATTTCATGTCCCGAATATCACCAAGAATCTGGTTTCTGTTGGTCAAATGGTTGAGCAGGGCTTGTAGGTCAGATTTAATCCTCATGGATGCTTTGTTGAGGATATGAAAAATAAAGGTCGCTTGATAGCAAAAGGAAAGAAGAAGCGCAGAATGTTTACATTGGATGCAGACATGTCTAAATTGAGTGCAGCAATGTTTGTACATGGGACCGGTGTAGTTGCAGATATTGATATTTGGCATAAACGCATTGGTCATGTTAATGTACAGCGACTTAAATCAATGCAGGTCCAAAATATTGTTGCAGGATTGCCCAAATTCAAGGTTGCAGAAATGCATAAGATATGTGAAGCTTGTCAGTTTGGAAAACAGGCAAGGAAACCATTTCCTAGACATGTTCAAGAGAGTGAAAAGCCATTGGAATTAATCCACTCTAATGTGTGGACTACTAAATCTGCATCTCTTGGAGGCTGTCATTATTTTGTCACTTTTATTGATGACTATAGCAGAAAAGTTTGGGTGTATTTTATGAAAAAGAAAAGTGAAGTTTTTGGGCACTTCAAAACTCTTAAAGCTATGGTTGAAAAAGAAACAGGCATGCAGATAAAATGCCTAAGGTCAGATGGAGGGGGAGAGTACCTCTCAAATGAGTTTGCAAGGTTCTTGCAGGAGCATGGCATAAAGCAGCAATATTCATGCAGTGATGGACCTAAAAGCGGGCCGACACTGGCTCATGCACTAGCCGGACCTCGTCACTATGCACAAGACAACCCCTCGGCCTCGCGGCCAGGAGCGTCTATCACAATCTCTGCCTTCCTAAACATTGCGTTTGTAATACGTTGTAGTCCAACTGATCTTAACCCAATATTACTCCTCAGAGGGAGTCCCTTTCACATAGCCAAAAGGCTCGAATCACATACACATGGGGTTCCTCCTACGGGCTGAATGCCGTCAACCCTCTACGACTCTCCTACACCTTGGGGATTGGCGCCTCAGTGCGTCGCTCAACATTTAGACATTTCGCACAAAAGTCGCTCAAGGTACCAAATAAGCATGTCCAGGAATGTACCATTGTCCTTACTTCTCTTTCCCCTTGGGACCCGCGTCTACCTACAGCATAGGTACCTCACTGCCTCTCAACGTAGGTCATGTCCTAATAAACCAATTGCAATGCATGTCCAGGAGCTAATCACTGATACTTTTAAATTCTTTTCATGCTCCATGCATTTGGTGGATGCCTAGTGCTCAAACATTTAGCAAACAGTATCGTGCACAAGTACAAAAACATTCTTTTAATGATTTCCAACTATCGTTCGTGCTTCGTTGCATGGGCCTAGCACCGAGGTGATCCTCGTGCTACTAAGCTCTTAATTTTAATTATCATCCGTCCTAAATGCTATGCATAGAAATCAGCAACTTTTCCATCATCTCACCCGGCATTTAGACATATTTCAACTCCTCTACCCTTCCCCGTTTAAATATTGCATCGTTGGATAGATTTATAGGGTATTTTACCATCGTTTTATGTGAAAAAAAATGGAAAAAGACACAGTAGAACAAGAAGGTGGGGTTGAACTGAGGCAAATCCTCATGCTTCAGTTCCCACAAACATTCACAAACATTGCTCTTATTTATCCTTATTTTCCGGAATCCAAAATGTATTTTTTTCCTTTTTTTTTTAGGATTTTTCCACCATTTTCTTGTATTTTCCCTTATTTTCTTGCATTATTTAATTACTGAAAATTCAAAACAGGTTATGGGCTGTGGCCCTTAGTTCCTTCTTGCATAAAAAATGAAAGTTTAGTTGATGTTCCTATTCACTTCTCCATTTTTATGCCAAAAAACCCTCATTTTTCATTGATTTTTCATGTTTTACGTGTTTTAATGTATTATTTTAAACCACAAGATGCATATTTTTCTGATTTTCTGGTTATGACCAGCAAGAACTCATAGAAAACAGTAACATGAACCATTTTTATCCCACATGAACAACATTTCATCAATCAAAAGCCATAAAAGCTCAAATTTCCTTTGAAATTTTTAAATTACCGCTTATTTGCGTGTTTCGGGTTTCATGTCCATGGCTGCAAATTTGGAAATCAGTAGCACTTCATGTCCAGCACAATCACCAATCACCATTTCCAGCCCGTGGAGCAATCCGATCCATGCCGGACAAGCCTCCATCATTCTTTCTTCTTCCTTCTTCTTCCCACATGAACTTGCCTTTAGAAGAGAGAGAGAGGAGAGAGAAAGACTGAAATCAGAGATCTTCAAAGAGGGCATCATTGCGCGAGCGAAGGGCGGCGATAGAGTCAGCATCTAGGAGGGAAGCAAGGGCAATGATGATCTGCATGGGTTGTTCACAGGCAAGAGGGAGCCTCCATCATCCTCAAGCGCATTTTTCGGCGCTGCATGGTGTGGCCTCTCCTCCTCTTTCTCTCACCATGACTTGCTTCTAACATTTCATGTAGCATTTTAAGTTTGGGCCCCCAAAGGTCACTTACCCATTTGGCCAAACTTTGGTCCACCTCTTCGTATCTTGACCGGTTTCTTGGCCATTTCCCCGTCCGGACTCGAAATTGAGCTCTGAAAAATCCTAGGCATCCGGCTTAGCATCCCGCATTGGCCAGTAGCTCGTGTCAACCTGCAGAACTATCTGAAAAATTATGAAAAATCAACAAGTGTCGCTCGGGCGCCTTTAAAGCACTTTGGCGCTTAAAATCGTCCTAGATCGAGCCGCCGCCTTTGACATTAAATATTTTTCCCTTGATATTCATGATTTTTAGCTATTTTTAAGCACTTCCCGTCACCTAAATTCCGCTCTCATGCAGTCATACCCCACAACAAAATGGAATTGCAGAAAGGAAAAACAAGCATATTGGAGAGGTATCTCGTGCCATGCTCAATGAAAAAGACTTGCCAGATTTTTATTGGGCTGAAGCAGTTCCTACAGCAGTCTACATAATGAACAGGACTCCCACTGCAGCAATACATGGAATGACTCTAGAGGAGAGGTATACTGGTAGGAAACTGGATATTTCTCATTTGAAAATTTTTGGTTGCATTGCCTATGTACATGTGCCAGATGAGTTGAGATCCAAGTTGGATCCAAAAGCTGAGAAGTGCATCTTTATTGGTTACTCTCTACAGCAAAAAGGGTATAGATGCTATAACCCTTCTACTCGTAAGTTTATAGTGAGCAGAGATGTTGTTTTTTATGAGATGAGTAGCTGGTATAAACCAGTAAATGTGATTGATGATGTGGATGCACAAAATGGTAATGATGCACAGAATTCACAGCAGCAGTCACAAAATATTAGTGGACCTGGAGCGTCCTCTAGTAGTGGTTCACATTCTTCGCCATGGACAGGCAGATTGAGATCAGGAGAATCTTCTCAAAGTAATGCAGATAGTGGTATGCAGGTATCACGAAAAGGAAAAGAGAAGGTTGATCAGCCCATGTTTGATGTGAATGCAGGTCACTCTTATACGGATGGTGAATCCAGTGGCTCAGAACAGAGCATTGATGATGAGTTGGGTATTCCTTCTATTGTTACACCTGGAGTAAGGAAGACCAGGGATGTTTTGAGAGCACCTGGGAGTGAACCTATTTTGTGCAGGTCTACAAGAGCTAGGTATCCAGTGGATAGGCTGAAATATGATGGATTTACAGCCATTCACTATGCATATATGGTCAAAGTGATACAGGAACCAGAACCCACTTCTTTTGAGGAAGCCATGGGAAAAGAAAAATGGGAGAAAGCCATGGATGAAGAAATGGATGCCTTGGAAGCAAATGCTACATGGGAATTGGTACCTTTGCCTAAAGGTAAAAATGCAATTGGTTGTAAGTGGGTTTATAAGGTGAAGCACAATGCAGATGGTTCTGTGAACAGATACAAGGCAAGATTAGTAGTCAAGGGGTATGCACAAACATATGGCATTGACTATGAAGAAACATTCAGTCCGGTTGCAAGGATGGCAACCGTAAGAGCAGTCATTGCTATGGCTGCATCAAAGGGATGGTCTTTACATCAGATGTATGTAAAGAATGCCTTCTTGCATGGTGATTTGCAAGAAGAGGTCTATATGGAGCAGCCACCAGGTTATGTGCATGCTGTTCATCGTGAGTTTGTTTGCAGGTTGAAGAAAGCCTTGTATGGCTTGAAGCAAGCACCTAGAGCATGGTCTGACAAGATAGGACAGTATCTTGTCACTATTGGCTTTCAGATTTCCAAGGCAGATTTCTCACTTTATGTGAGAAAAACAGAGAAAGGTATTATGCTACTTGTCATTTATGTTGATGATTTGATTATGACAGGTGACAGTGATGAAGATATCCTTCATGTGAAAATGCTATTGAAGCAGAAGTTTGAGATGAAGGATTTGGGAGAGCTGCGTTATTTCTTGGGCATTGAGGTGATTAGATCACCAAGTGGGATACAGCTCTTATAGAGGCGGTATGGATTGGACATGCTGTCCAAATATGGGATGACAGGCTGTAAGCCTATTTCAGTTCCTTTGGAGCAGAATGTGAAGCTGAGCGCAGATGCAGGTGAGCTTCTGGAAGACCCTACTATGTACAGACGTATAGTAGGAAGCTTGATTTATATGACTATTACCAAGCCAGATTTGAGCTATGATGTTGGATTGGTAAGTCAGTTTATACAGGCTCCAAGAAAATCGCATTTGGATGCGGCTAGATGCATACTCAGGTATGTGAAGTCCACATTGCAGTATGGACTATTTTATGAGACTGGGGTACAGATACAGTTGCATGGATACACTGATGCTGATTGGGCTGGTAGTATTTCTGATAGACGATCTACCAGTGGGTATGTGTTCTCTTTTGGGAGTGCTGCAGTCACTTGGAGCAGCAAGAAACAACCTACAGTTGCCTTGTCGAGCACAGAGGCTGAGTACAGGGGTGCAGCAATGGCTGCATGTGAGGTAGCTTGGTTGCATAAGCTACTTTATGATATGCATCAGTCTACAGATGGGCCATTTGTCATTTATTGTGACAACATGAGTAGTATACACCTGGCAAATAACCCAGTCTATCATGCTAGAACAAAGCACATTGAGGTGCATTATCATTGTGTGCGGGAGAGGGTTTTACTAGGTCTTATTGATCTAGTTTATGTCAGCACAGAGGATCAGGTAGCTGACATATTCACGAAGGCATTGGGCGTAGAGAAGCTGCACAAGTTCAGAGACCTGCTTGGTGTGCAGGAATTGGGATTGAGCTCAAGGGGGAGTGTTGAGATATCGAGCTCCACTCGTGATATGCCAGGGTGACCGTTGTGCATTTATGTCACCGACTTGTCAGTTGCAGATGCGGTTGATACACCGCCCATAAATAATAGCTACATGATAGCTATCCTTATCTACTCTAGTTCGTGGCTCAGTTAGTATGCCACCTTAGTTAGTTGAGTTTGGTTTGAGACCCATATATAGGGTTCTTCTATTTCTTTGTATTTGAGTTCTTTTGGCTTACACAACTAAGAAGAGGAAAACTGTTTTCAACCTCCACCTCTGTGTGTATTCCCCCATTGTGCAAGCAAGAAAGCTACAAGTGAGACTCCTTTCTTCTCTCCCACAATCTTGACATATATGGCTAGTATGACAGGTTACAAAGAACCTACAAAGTTTGATGATGCAGTTACAAATGATAACTAGTGTGCTGCCATGGATGAGGAGTATGCAACCCTAGCTGAAAATGAGACATCGACATTGGTTGAGCTGCTTGAAGGAAAAGTCTCCATTGGTTGCAAATGGGTGTACAAGGTTAAGTGCAAGTCAAATGGTTTGTTAGAATGCTATAAGGCCAGGTTGGTTGCAAAAGGGTATGCGCAGCAGTATGGCCTTGACTATGAGGAGACTTTCAATCCGGTGGCTAAAATGACAACAGTCAAAACTGTCATTTCTTTGGTAGCATGCAAAGGCTGGAAATTATGGAAAATGGACGTCAAGAATGCTTTCTTGAACAGTGATTTAGTTGAGAAAGTATATATGGAGCATGATGAAGGCTATGTTCACCCGGACAATCCTATATATGTATGTAAGCTGATAAAGGATTTATATGGGCTGAAACAGGCACCTAGAGGATGGAATGCTCGGATCAGCGGTTATTTACAGCAACATGGATTTAGATTGGGTGATGCAAATCACAATCTGTTCACAAAGAAGACAGATCATGGATATGTGTTGGGGAGCTACGAAGCTCTACCCCGAGACCTACGAACCGCTTATTGATCAAGCATTTCAAGCTGAGCGGCCATGGCTACCTCTCACATAGCCAATGTGCAACGCCTACCTTATGGGTGTAGTGAGCTTACATTGATGCTCGATCAAGTTCCCTCCTCTCTCTTGCACTCCGATAGTTCCACGATCCTTGTGGCAAGCTCAAGCAACCTCAAGCCCCCTCCGTCAAGCTCCATCCTCCATAGCCACGTGAGAGAAGAGAAGAGAAGAGAAGAGAAGAGAAGAGAAGAAGAGAAGAAGAGAAGATGGGGAGCTTTTTCTCCACAATCCATCACTCTCACACACTCGCTCCCTCACTCCCTCACACTCCCTCACTCCCTTACTCAAGCACAAGCAAGAAGGTAAGAAATAAGAGAAGAAGAAGAAGAAGCTTTGGCCACCCACAAGAATGAGCTTCTCATTCACTTTTGAACTTTATATACATGCCCTTCTTTTTGGGCGGTCATCCTCACTTTTTACATGGCCGGCCATCAGCCTAGGCCCTCTTTTCCTATTTCCCACCGTTCTAACTTATCCCATTTCCAACTAATGCATACAATTTGCATAGGAGTGAGCCTGGCACTCTTTTACAAGGATTCGGGAGCACCTTCACATTTAACGGCATGCTTTTACTCTTTTCTTTTCTTGAGGCGACACTGAGGCCTTCTGGAGAGGTCGTCATTCAAATTTTTTAGGTTCTAACCTCCATCCGGGGCGCCTTTTCCTTCCTTTGTCTTGTGCCCTTTCGGTTATCTCCTTCTTCCATTTTTCTGCTCCTCTGTGCTGCGGTAAACATTACCCCCTCCTAGCTGAGTACCAGTCCCATGGCACTAGGGTGGGGAGCAGTGGGGTAGCTAGGGTTGTTGCTAAGTGGAACTGATGGGTAGATGACCACAATCAAAAGGTGCTGTTGTGAATGAGAGGTGATGGAGCTTGATTAATGATAACCGGGAGAGATTCCAGCGTGCTTTAGACTTCATGAAGATGCTCGGCATGTGTCACAGAGTGGTAGCTCCCATTCTACGATGGCTGTTGAACCTGGGGATCTCTAATCATTTGGAGAATATGAGGTTCCAAGATCTATGCCAATGGTGGGTCCATCACTGAGTTTTCCCTCTGGTTGGTTCGGTTCAGTCATGGTAGCCATCAATAGGTAGATGGTCGGCTACCTTAAGTATGTTGGTCCATCCAACCATCGGAAGATGCATAAGTTTTTCCTAAAGCTGTTGTAGTGGTGTTTTGTCCGACGTAGAGAAAAATTCTTGGGCATTAGCAGATGTCGCAGGTGATCTTCTTTAGCAGGGTAGCCATTCACTGAGTCACGATCATAGCCTGCAAGAGAAGCACTCCCTAAGGGGTGTATCTGTCTCACAGTGTAGTGTAAGTCCATGTGTAGTGGAACTGGAAGATGGATCTAACCTTGCGTAAGCCCTTGGTAGTGTCCCACACTTGAGGACCCAGTTCATGTGTCGTTGAAGGTGCAGTGCAAAACTTAGGGTAATAGGTCTAGGAGTCTTACCCTTGATGTGCCCTAAGCGTGAAGTGGGGAAGGGGCTAGGGGTGAACCCTAGGTGTAGTGAGCAAAGTGAGCTCTCGTGCTTTTTTTCTTCTTCTTCTTCTTCTTCTTTTTTGAGAATTGCATACAAGGAAGGCATTCTGGCTAATGCCTATCACCTTCAGCTGGATTACGAGGTGGTCACAAGCATTAGGATAGGAATGCACGATTTTGTAGATATTCTTTAATAGCGGCCTGAGCCTTCAAAGGTGTGGATGACAAGAAAGGATGATTGCACCTCGTGAAGTGGGTATCATTCATATCTTCTAAGATTTCTAAGTAGAAGGAGAGAAGCAGCGTTGCCCTCATCATTAATCTAGTCATGGTCCTATTATCTATCCCTAAGTTGATGTCAAAAAAGAGTGGAGGGAGGTGGGCTTCCTCGACTGTAGGTCTCTGCATTAATAGAAATTTGATAAGCCTAAGATAATTACAGGTGGTTAAGAAGGATGGATTTGGGCAAGAAGAAAAATCCGCGAGGAAGTGGTTGATGGATGGGAGGAGATCCTCTAATCTAAAGACTAGGCATTCCTCGGGGCTCCGGTCATTTACGTTATATATCCTAGGAAAGTCAAAATCCCCATGAATGTTTCAGTCATAGTCAACTCCATGCCGACGGGGGTAGGGCATGTAGATGGGGTCGTTGCATTCTTCAAGAAGTGAGCTGCAGAAGGCAGTCCAGGCGTCAAAACACCTTCTTTTCTTCTTTTGCCTTGTCCAACTATACCAGGAGCTCAGTCACATAAGCGTCGTAGTCTGCACTAGGTGGAATGGGAGTAGGGGTTGTAGTGGTTGACGCCTCTAGCTTTTGCCATTTTGGATCTTTCCTGGGCTCAGCATCTGCAGGCAGCAGTGGGTCTTTTCGCTCCAGTTTTTGGTACAATCTTAGCCACTTTACTGACAAGCATCTCCATCATGCTCATCAGTTGGGCTGTGTCCAGAGAGGGTGTGGGTTGCAGAGCGGTTGTGGTGCCGGTTGGCACCGGCACGAAGGAGGAAGGCAGGGGGTGCAACAGGGACTTGCACCGTCCTACAACCACTAGGGCCGCTTTCACACTGCCACTTGCTTCAGCCTCATGATGGGGACTCAAAGGGTCGATCTCTCCTCCCCCATGGGTTTCTTCAACAGATCCATGTGGCCTCTGCCAACTCAACCAGTTCTTTCATCCTTAGCTCGTCGGCTTCCTCCTCTGCCCTTCTTTGCCTCTCTTCTTCTTCCCTTTTTGACTCATCTCTAACTCTTTCGAGTTCTTCCTCTTCCTTTTTCCTTCGTTCCTCCTCCACCCTCCTTGACTCTCTTTGAGCCCACTTCACCTCGGCCCGCTCCTCTTTGCTCAGTCTTTCCTCCTTCTTCTTCTCGCTCTTGTCAGTCTTCATTTGCTTCTGTGGTTTGGCAGTTTGAGTGGGTGGTATTTCTGGCTCTCCTTTGTCACTTACTGTCTTTTCGCTCGAGCCTTCTTCCTCGCGGTGAGGTGAGCTTTGGTGCATAGCTTGCTCTTCATCTACGCCGGCATCCTTGATAGCCTCGTCGATGATTGCCATTAGGACACCTCCGTATCTGATTGTAGAGGCTTTTGTGGCAAGCTTTTTTCTTGTGGATTGTGCGGCAGAGGCCGGAGATTCCCCACCACCAGCAGCTGGTACTGCAGCTAAAGCCAGGAGCGCGGCTAAACTTCTGATAGTTTTTTGGACAAAGTCGTTCCAATCCACCTCCTCTGGAACTCCTGCCGCGATGCTTTCCAGCAATGCCACCCCGATTCTGTTCATCAATGCGTTGTATCTGTGGCCCGAGAAAAGGGCATGGACCATTTTAGCTTGCATCCTTGTCGCAGGGTCTGGAATGTCAGCCAAACTGATTCCATCCACCATGTGCACATCCTCCTTTTTTACTCCCATCATGGCATACACATCTCTTTTTGAGCGCCTCTCCTTCTTGGACACAAGCCCCAGGGCTTTCTCGACCATATCTGCATTAAGGGGCACTTACACCCTTCTTTCCCGATCACCAGTCCTTATTGTGACCATGCCATAGCTTCTCCCTTCATCAAAGCTCCTTAAGAAGTCAGCGCACATGATGTAGTCTATAGCCTATCCGACCTTTTCCACGTACTTTTGGAGGTTACATTTGTCCACCAACTCCCTCACGGCTAGCTCTTCCAGGATGGCTTCTTCTAAATTCATGGTATGCTTAAACATGAACTGGCTAAATCCACGTGTCTCGATGCTGATTCCATACTTTGTCAGCTCTGCTTCAATGAATGGGAGTTTACTCTGTCCTGCCATGGTAGGTACCTGTCATCACACCAAGCCAACATTAGCGTTATAAATTGACTCATCACTAACAAAAACCCAAGAAAGAATGCGTGTGACAATTTGTCATGCTGATTCAGAGGAATGAAACTTGGAAATAATTCACAAGCAACATCTATTTCCTCCTTGCATTCTTTCCTATTTGAATTCAATTGATCATTTTCATCCATTATACATCTTGCTACATCACTTGGCTCATCACTTGGCTTTCATTTACTCCCCCCCCCCCCCCCCCTTTCCTTAAGTGTTAAGGGAATCCTTCCTAGGATTAGCAAGGGGAGAAGGAGGGCTCGCATGGATTGTGTGGGGCGAGTTACTTGGCCAACAGCCAAGTATAAAGGTTAGGGTTATATTCAAGCTGGGCATGACGATCAAGTTCACATGGTCGTATGGAAGCTTGGGTGATATAGGTCAAGACATCATGAAAGATGTCCCCGGAGTTGAGGTGACTAGCAACGTGCAACTCCTCTTCCGTGAGGAATTGGTCAATGCAAGGGTGGGCCAACACCTAGTCATCTAAGTGTATGTTGCATGTAATGGCCAAAACCCTAAATGAAAGCGGTGCCACATAAGTAGGGTCATGTTCAATTGTTTTGATTGCCCTCCTTTGCTCAGCATTGGTCATGATACGGCAGCCTTTTTTCTCCCATTGGAGTCCTAAGGCATACCACATTTGTAAGAACAAAAAAGAAGAACTAGCAAGTTGCGTGAGCTCCTCCAGTTCTTGTTCAGGTGTAGAGCGAGCAGGCTTGTTGTAAGAGGTGATTAGTCTTCTGAGAATAGCTTGCTCCTTTGAGATTTCTCCATTAGCAATTAATTTGATGGTACTTTTGGAAAATTTGATGGTCATAAACTCGTAATCTTCCCAAGTGCATGGCAATGCACGAACATCAGAAGCAAGGGGATCATCAAGAAGTCCTAGCTCAAGCCTCTCATAGCTCCTAGCGAATGTGGTGAAGGTGTTATCCAACTCCTTGATGCATGTCACTACGTCATCTCACGAGGTCTCAGTGAGATCCTTGGCCACTAAAAGGAAAGATTGTCTTTCATACAAAGGCCTAAGACTTGTTGGTGGTGATGGTGCAATTGGGTTGGACAGTGATGACTCCATTGCAAGCATCACAGATGGGACTTTGCACTCTGGAGCACTTTGAGATGCTGCAGTGGGCTTCAGTGGCATAGAAGGTGTGCTGCATTCCATTTGAGCCGGCATGGGGGTGCACAACTCCTCTGACTTGGATGATGCTAGGGCATCCAGCTTGGGACGATAAATGTGTTGGGATTCATTAATCACAACCGGTGATGGTTCAGCTTTCTTTGCAGTTTGTGCTTTATATGTGCGAGCCTGTCTAGCTGGAGTGGGATTGCTCAAAGTTAAGCCTCTTGAATGTCCACTATTAGGCACCCATATCCAGGGGTTGCCCTTATAGTATCCTTGTGCTCGTAAGAGATCTTTGGGGATCCATCGTGGCGTGGTAGTGCGTCTATGTCGATAGCATCTGAGCTGCCTCTTAGGCTGCGACTGATAGTTTTTGCATTTAGAAGCACGTTTTTGTGGTTTACAAGGAGGTGGCCCTTGTCGTTTTGGCACCCATATGAGCATGGACTCTTTGGCATTGTGAATGGCCTAGGTGGCCTTGGTTCTAGCAGTTTGAGTGCGGGGTGAGATATCACTGCCCTTCTCTTTAGGCTTGATCACGGGTGTGGCCGTAGGGGTCTCTATCGATGGCTCTGCAATTGTAGGAGGCGCAAGATAACCCTTGCTAAAAGTAGTCACTATACGCACATTGCAGTTCGTCTGCTTTTTAAAAGTGCAACCTAGTAGTGACTTATTATCGGTCCCTTTAGTGTTTGGCAATACATAAAAGAAGACTGACTCGATGGAGACAGCCACTTTACATTTTCCTAAGAGTGAGTAAGTGTTGCCCCCAAATGGGCTGAGTTTAGCATTTGTGGGCTATAATTTAGGTTGACCAACAAATTGTCTTGTCCTAACCTATAGAGTTGGCCGACAATCAGTTGGTATGGCTGGATTTTTAAGATAAGTCTCCTTAGCCTGGCTTTCTCAATAGGTCTCTCAGGTAGACCGTTCTCTAGCACTTGAACTACATCATCGGCCCAATATAGCATCAAGTCAGCCCTAAACAAATCTCTTTTGCTAGACAGGCCAAAGAGATGAGCATCCAATAGGTCGTCAGGTATGCCTTGTCCAGCAGCTTCTCCTGTGGGTATGCGGGACATGTGATCAGCCATGTAGTGCTGCTTCCCCTTACGTACAACCACAGAAAAATAAAATTCCAACAAGAGAAGTAACCATCTTGCTATGTGACTTGTAGCCCATGGCTTGTTCACAAGATAAAGCAAGGCTTGATGGTCAACGAAAAAGATGAAGGGTGTGGCCAAAAGATAATGCCTAAATTTCTTTACAGCAAACACCATGGCTAACCCTTCCCTTTCTGTAGTGGAATAGTTCATCTCCATTTCGGTGAGATGCCTGCTGGCAAAACTCATGGGGTAATCTAGGTTATGTTCACCAGGCTGGCATAGAACAGCTCCAATAGAAAACTTAGAGGCATCTATGTGTACATGGAATGTTATGCTCCAGTCTGGAGCCTTCTCCAACTGTTCATATGCACGCTGGCATTTCTCAGTCCACTCGAATACGATCAGCAGCTTGTACAATGGTCTAGAATCAGCGCCTAATTCAATACAAAGCGTCAATAGTATCCCGTATGACCTAAGAAACACTAAACGCCCTTATAGTTAATGGGTGGTGGTAGGTCCACAATGACCCTGACTTTTGAGAAGTTGGTGGCAATGCCATTCCTTGACACCACCTGCCCTAGGATACATCTGTGTTTCACCTAGAACTAGCACTTTAAGGGGTTCAATGAGAGGTTGTATAACTGACACCATTCAAAGACAGCTCTCAACTTTTCTAAGTGTTTGGTCCAACTAGAGTATATGCATAAGTCATCTACGAACACCTCTAACTCACGTCTGAGCATATCCTTGAAGATGGTGCACATTAATCGTTGGAAGGTTGCAGGTGCATTCATTAGCCTAAAGGGCATAACGATGTAGGCGAATACACCCCACTCTGTGGCGAAGGCAATCTTTTACTTGTTGTCAGGGTGCACTTGCACTTGATTATAGCTAGAGAAGCCATCCAAGAAGCTGTAGGCTTCTTTGCCTACCACCCTCTCCAGCATGTGCTCGGTATACGATAAGGGGTAGTTGTCCCTCTTCGTAGTGGCATTAACTTTCTTGTAATTCACGCACACTCAAATTTTACCATTCTTTTTCATAATGATCACTATGGGCAATACCCAATCCGTGTGCTCAATCTCATATATAAATCCTGCCTCCATGAGCTTATCGATTTCTTCCTTCACTGCATGGGTGTGTTTGGGATTCATAGGGTAAGGTCGTTGCTTTGTTGGCATTGCATCTGGAACCATTGGGATATTATGGGTCACAAACCTATGATCGACTCCTTTCAGTTCCTCCAAGGACCAAGCAAACACATCGACATACTCTCGTAGGAGAGCAACAAGTTTAGCCTCCTCATCCTTGGTCAAGTTGTCAGCAATGAACACAGGTCGAGGCTTCTCACCTTCCCCTGCCAAGTTAACTTCCTTGACCTTGGCGGGTCCCTCAATTGGCTCACTGGCTTGCCCTTGTCTCTTTGCTCCTAGTAGAATCACCACTCTATCACCCTTCTTAAACTTCGTGAAGCGTTTGGGGAGATCCTGCGGCTTCTTTTGCCTCTCTAATTCTGAGTCCTTAGTTCGCTTCCTGGCCTCCTCCTTTAGCCATCTGCACCTTAAGTGGATTGGAAAGTCCCCTTTGGTGCGTTTGACCTTAGAGGGTTGGGGTATTTCGGGATCACTCTCCGTACTGACTTCAGAATCTGAGTTAAACTCACATCCCTCGCTTGAGGAAGGAGTTTCGCCAGGGGGTCATAATTCAGTAGGTGTATCCATCTTAAGCACTGGAACTACCAATGGTTGCACCACCCCTTGCCTGCTCGTTATCCATGGCTCCCATGTGCTCCAACCAGGATCTATCGCACTCCATCCGCATGACTGCTCTTTCATTCCAACCTGCCCTTTCCCTTCTAGGCCTAGAGTCTGCCTTGATCTGTTCGATTGCTCTCCCTTCAGTGTCATATTCTATCGTGTCTAACTCTTCTTCACTTTCATCCCCAATAGAGTTGCAGTCCTCATACTCCTCATCATCAGAGTCTTGCCCCTCTGACTGCTCGTCATCCCCTGGGTTTTCCTCTCCAATCTCCTCTTCGTCAACGACTAAAGCCCAATTGTATAACAGGTTGAGATCGTGAATTTTGGTCCATTTCCACTCAAGCTTAGCCAACATATCACTTAGGGGTTTTAGATTGGCAACCATGTTGCCCTCCAGTTTATCAGTCAGGCACTCTATGATTCCTTGAAGCTCGAGCTTGTTGGTGGGGATATGGAACGAGACCGATTTCCCTGGGTTATGTGAACTTCCTGCCATCATGCAGAGTGGTACGATGGGCTCCCTTGCTGGCATGCTTGGGAATTTAGCAGCTTGCCTATATAGCTCTTCTTCATTTGAGAACGGTAGGTCAACGGTTGCCAAGACATGCATCAAATCCCGCTCGTCCTCAGGGCAAGGAATGTACTTGGTTAATGAGCCATAGGGTTTTCTTGCATGTGCATCACCTTTTAGCATGGTTGAGATAGCATCTAGGTCGGCTGGGGTAGTCCTCCAAGTATCCATCTCAACCCTCACCGCTTATGTTCTATTCCCCAAGAAGATGAGATTGTTGCCCCAATCTTCAATAACTCGCGTGTTCCTCATCCAGGGTCGGCCTAGCAGTATGTCGTAGTCCACTCCCTTCATGACAATGAAGTTCACGGAAAACTGCACCCCTGCGACCTTCATTGGCCCGCTCTTTAGGACCCCGAATGGTCTGACCTTCATTCCATTGGCCAATGTGACATTGAGCCTAAGCGTTTCCATAGGTGGGTTTCCCTAGGCCTGTAGAACTGCATGACTCAAGACACTGACACCGGCGCCTGTGTCTATTCCTTTTCGTGTTGCATCCCCCAAGGCTAAGATAGGTAAGACTGTGTGCATCTCCATGCCTTCCCAGAAAGCATTGACGTGCAATGACCTTGGAGCTGAGTGTAGCATTAGGCTTGGAATCTGCATGACTGCGTCTTGCTCTTGCAAGTCAGCAGCAGCATGCTCCTCTTTTCCCTCCACCTAATACTTTAATTCTTGCCACAAGGAAAGGTGCTGCCGAAGCAGATCTCCTAGGCTCACCGTTACTGGAGTGGTTACTAAAGTGGTAAGGAGGTTTCTAGGTGGTTGCCTTCCTCCTTGGTCAGCACTCTTTGGCCATATGTCGTGGTTAGCTTGCCGACATACTTCCTCCTGGTCTTGCCTCTGTTGCATTTCATGTGGTGTGGGTGCGTTCCCCGTTTGAGGTCGCGACGGTGAAACAGATGTACTCATACTAGAGAGGCCTTCCATTTGGTCTTCCAGTATGGGCTCTATGTCCTTAAGGTGTTCCTGGGCGTCCTTGACCCATTCCTTGACTTTGGCTATAGCCTCGAGTTGCCGTTTGGGGTGGGGGTATTCCCCTACCTTAGTACTCCCTAGTTCTGTTGTCTTAGGAGCTGAGGTCTCTGCGTTTGCATCAGTGACCCTCTTTCCTGTCACTAGAGTTGTACCTTCCTCAGTCTTAAGGGTAATCTTTGCATCTGTTCTCTTTCTCATTCTCCTTCGGCTTTTCTTTCCCAATGAGGCTGCATCCAGGTTACTTGGCCCAGGCAATGAGATGCATGTTTGTTATGGGTGTATCCTCACTGCCAAAGGTCTCCACACCGAACAGCCCCAAGGGTACAGAGGACACGTTGGCATAACTAGTTGATGGCTTCCGTCTAGGACAGTCAGGAAATAGGTGTGTAATTCCACACTCGGTGTATTGAAGGTCAGCTTTGTCCTTGTTTTCCTGTTCCCTTTTCGAGCAGCGTGATGAAATATGGCCTGGATGACCACAAGTCTAGCATGAGATTGGATCTTAGCTTGGTCCTCCAAAGCCTCTGCCTCTTCCTCTACCTAGCGCCATTACCAGTACTGGTCGATAGTCCATCAGGACTGGATTGCCTTCCTCATCATAGGATATGTATGGGTTCACGTAGGTCTCCTCTTCACTAGGTTCTTCCATATAGTGAACAGGAGTGTCACTCGGTGGATGGGTTACATAGGGCCCTGGTAGTCTGGGTATGCCTGTTGGGTTCATCTCTAGCCTAGGAATGGCCGGTCTCACGTCATTTGGTGCTGGAAGTGCCAACTGGGCTCCCCTGCCAAAGAAGTTAGGTGGCTTGTTGCCTAAGTATGGAAGGTTGTATTGCTGTGCATATGGGAATCCCCTTGGCAATCTGCAATGTAATGCGTCATGACCGAACCTACCGCAGTTCGAGCACGGCCTAGATCTAGGATCTTGGCACTCGGCTGGGAGGTGGTTTCCACCACAGCGTATACACTGCACATGCGACTGCACAGGCTTCCTCATCTGTTCTTGCAATCGTGCAAACTCCATTCTTACCTCAGCCAGCTCTTGGCCTTGGTCAACACCCTTTCCCTTATCCCGTATGCTAGAGTTCTCTCTCTCTCCTAAAGCTGTTGTCCACTCTGGAGCTCTCTGACTTGTATTGTCCCGGCTGGTGTTCCTCATGCTTCGCTCCCTAAGCTGATCGTCCACTCTTATTGCCTCTTCAAAGACTCTAGCTAACACGTCTCGATGTAGAGTGGAGTTACTAGCCAAAGCCTTGTAGAGCTCCTCGCTTCGAATTCCATTTATAAATACGGTAGACACAGCCTTCTCATTAGGTCGCTCATTGGTAGGGATCCTCTTGAAGAGGCTACGCACATGAGTGACGTAGTCTCTTACGTCTTCCTTTTCCCTCTGATTGACATTCATCAACCGGACGATGAGATTGTCAAAGTACCTTGCCTCAGAGAATCTCTTGATAAAGAGGTCTTTAAGACGGGCAAAGTTCGCACTCAGTTGTATCTAGACTAGTGTACCAAATTCTCCCCTTATCACCTAAACACAGCCCGAAAGCTTGAGAGCACTGTGCAAGGTCCGCGAGACCGTTTGCTTCGCACACTTGTTCAAATTTCTCCATAAAGCTATATGGGTCATTGCTAGGTTCATACTTGTCTAGCTGCTTTGCTACGATAGGGATCCTAGATTGCCCCTTGCCTGACCCCTAATCCCAAGAGTAATGCTGTGGCTAAGGCTGTTGTGCTCTGCTCATCAGCAGACGTATTGTCCATGAGCCGCTTGGCTACAAGTTCACTTGATGACAAGTTAGCCTCTGCTGCTCGCTCTCTCTCTGCATTTGGTCCTGCTTTAGCTTCACCAGCCAAGGCTAGCACACACCGAGCCTCATATATGTCTACATCTTGTTGGAGCTTTCTAGCCTTTTGCTCGTGGTTATAGGCAATTATGCTCTCTAGCACCTTTCTAATTGCCTTTCTTTCCTCTTCTAGGTTTGCTACCACTTCCTCTACTGGTCTACCATGAACTGCCGTCCTAGTCAACAAGTCGTACTCATTGACTAACTCCTGCACTAAAACTGGGAATTCTCCCAAGTCCAGTCGGTCCTCTCCTTGCCTCGTGAACCTGACATTGCTCCCTTGGATTTGACAAGGGGTAGGGTGAGAGCTATGATGTGTTTTGTTCTATATCTATTTTGTATCAGCTTGATTCCAGCTCCACAAGGTCGTCGATCAATTTGAGTAGCTCCGGCAGTGTCCGATCCTCTATGTTGTTGCCTTCTGGATCTTTGTGTCCTCTCAAGGTCCTACTGATGGGGCTCTCGGGCACCCAACTATGTTTTGGGATCTTCTCCAAATAGTGGGTTCCTTGATGTTATTATGTCTCCTGATGAGTTCCTTGTTATTGAAAGCAGTTGTCAATCTTATTCACAAGTTGTGCTTCGTGCTTTCTATTGCTCAGTGCAAAAATAGGCTTCTCCCTTTTCTTGTAGTGCACCTTTGGTGATGAAATCAAAAGTGAGGTGCAGATGCAAGAAATGCTCAATGCAAACTCCACTCTTCCCCTCACGCTCGTAGCCTGATATGGCTCTAAGCATAGGTTCTGGCTAATCTAAGGTTTTACTGAAAGTCCCTGCTGCATTCTCTATTATGCTTTAGGGTTGGTTGGTTGGTTGGTCACCGAAAGTCAAGTCAAATTCTAAATTTGTTTTGCTCAGTGTCTAGCTGTTTGGGGTGAATCCTCGGTTATCCTGTTTGGCCTCTGGCTTCTAAGGGCTAAATTGGGTTTCTTGGGGGATCAAAGATGTGAACAGGGTGGCCAAGACTATAGGGTAGGTTTGAAAACCCTCTATTTAAAGTTTTGGTGAAGTGGCCCGATTCTGGGAGTCGGACAGGCTGTTCCGATCCTAGGAATCGGACAGGCTGATCCGAGTTTCACGCTAGGAATAGTGGTATGATTCTAGTAGTGGTCTGATTTGAGACTCGGATAGGGTGGTCAAATTCTACTTTGGTCTGATTTCCCTAGTCGGACAGGGGAGGTCCAACTACTGCAATGGGTCGAGTGGTCCAAATCCGGGACTAGGACATGTGGTCCGATTTTCCAAGTGGTCCGATTCTGGAGTCAGATCGGAAAAGTGGTATGATTTTCGGAGTCGGACGGTCCGACTCCAAACATCGGGTTGGTCCTATTCTGGGGGTCGGACGGACTGGTCCGATGGCGCAAACGATGGTCCACGGGTTGCACACGATGCTTCAAGGTCAACGCTTACTCCCTGGAATCATCCCGTGCTTTCCAAATAGGTGCAAAAAAATGCAAGAAACTGCCATGCACACCTGGAAACGATGTGGCACTCGAATCGATCAGCACTTTAACAATCTCCTCGCAACTCTCTCTCTTTCTCGCTCTTTCCGTGGCTCTCAAGCTCACTCTCTTCTCAGAAGGCAGAATGTCAAATGTGGTGTTTCCTGGTTCCCTGGGCCTCTTATTGCCTCATCCCAGCCTGCTGTAACCTTAGAAATTAATCCCTCATACTCTTTTAGCCAGAAATCTGAATCTCTGCCCCTATTTCCCTGTTTCCACAGGCAGAACCCTTCTGTTTCCCTTCTTTTTCCTATCCTGATCTTAACCTAATGCAACCAAAATCAAAACCAGAGATGGAGATGGATGGTCCTACTCTAATATTCAACAACAAATCAAAATACTTACTTGCTCCAAGGATCAAAACCTCCTAAATCTCCTAACTATCTGGAGCACCAGTTCAGGCTGCAAACCCTACTTCTATGCTCGATTCGATGCACACGGCGCTCAAGGCTCAATTCTGTCGGTCCCGGCAACGGAACCAAAATGAAGGGGAGCTATGGAGCTCTACCTCGAGACCTACGGACTGCTTATTGATCAAGTGTTTCAAGCCGAGCGGCCATGGCTACCTCTCACATAGCCGACGCGCAATGCCTACCTTACGGGTGTAGTGAACTTACCTTGATGCTCGATCGAGTTCCCTCCTCTCTCTTGCACTCCGGTAGTTCCAGATCCTTGTGGCAAGCTCAAGCAACCTCAAGCCCCCTCCGTCAAGCTCCATCCTCCATAGCCGCGCGAGAGAAGAGAAGAGAAGAGAAGAAGAGAAGATGAAGAGAGAAGATGGGGAGCTTCTTCTCCATGATCCCTCACTCTCACACACTCACTCCCTCACTCAAGCACAAGCAAGAAGGTAAGAAACAAGAGAAGAAGAAGAAGAAGCTTTGGCCACCCATAAGAATGAGCTTCTCATTCACTTTTGAGCTTTATATCAATGCCCTACTTTTTGGGCGGTCATCCTCACTTTTTACATGGCCGGCCATCAGCCTAGGCCCTCTTTTCCTATTTCCCACCGTTCTAACTTATCCCATTCCCAACTAATGCATACAATTTGCACAGGAGTGATCCCGGCACTCTTTTACAAGGATTCGGGAGCGCCTTCACATTTAATGGCGCGCTTTTACTCTTTTCTTTTCTCGAGGTGACACTGAGGCCTTCTGGAGAGGTCGTCATTCAAATTTTTCAAGGTCTGACCTCCATCCGGGGTGCTTCCTTCCTTTGTCATGTACCCTTTTTTCCATTTTTCCACTCCTCTGTGCTACAGTAAACACTAGTGGTTTATGTAAATGATCTTATCATCACTGGAGATGATAAAGAGGGCATTGCTGAAATTAAATCATGTTTACACGCTGAATTCAGAGTCAAAGACCTCGGCGAGCTGAAGTATTTTCTTGGGATTGAGGTAGTCTCTATCCCTCAAGGTATATGGCAACTACAGAAGCATTGTGCTCTTGACATGTTACAAAAGTATGGTATGGCTGAATGCAAGCCTATGGAGACACCTCTTGATCAGAATGTCAAGCTGCAAATTGATGTTGGGAATGACATAGAGAATGTGACCATGTATCGATAGATGGTGGGTAGCTTGATATACTTGACTATTACCCGTCCTAACTTATGTTATGTAGTGGGGTTGATTAGTCAATTTATGCATAAGCCTAGCAAACCATATTTAGATGCAGTCATGAGGATCATGAGATATGTAAATGACACTATAGATTATGGGATGTTTTATGCATATGGAAAATCCCTTGACTTAACAGGGTTAATTGATGCTGATTGGGCTGGTTGTGCCTATGACAGGAGGTCAACTAGTGGATATGCATTTGGATTGGGCAGCAGTTTGATCAGTTGTGGTAGAGTAAGAAACAGCCTATTGTTGCATTGTCTAGTACAGAAGCTGAGTACAAAGGAACTGCCTTAGCGGCTTGCAAAGCAGATTGGTTGATGAAACTGCTGAAAGGCTTGGGAATATAGCTGGAAAGCAGAGTGAGATTGCATTGTGATAACCTCAGCAGTGTTATGTTGGCTAGCAATCTTGTCTACCATGCTAGGTCCAAACATATTGAGGTTCGCTACCATTTCATCATAGAAATGGTTCTTACAGGGCAGATTGACTTGATTCATGTGAAGACTAAAGACTAGGTAGCAAATATATTTACCAAGTCTCTTGGTAAAGAAAAGTTAATATACTTCAGACAACTACTTGGAGTTTATCAAATGGTTTGAGCTTGAGAGGAAGTGTTAGAATATCAAGCTCACGCTACTCTTCAGTCAATCTATCTTTATGTGTGCGACCAACATTAGCTGGATACAACTGTACACGTATGTGACATTCAATAAGTCGGTGTAGTCAGTGACTTAACCACATTTAGTCTTGTTTAGTCATACCTATGTGTGTAAGTCTCTTTTAGTGAGAGTATGATGGAAGAACAATAACAATGAGCTGAGGCTCATCTTTTGCTCTACTTCTCTTCCAACACTCCTCAAGTAGGACGACTTAAGCTCAACAAAACCCCAACTTTCAATGCATCAATACATGAGATGAATCCACAAGCAAAAATGATTGGAACCTTGCTACCATACATCAATTTGCAACCTTCCGTGGCTTCCAAAATACATTCAACACGAGCACCAATGCCCAAAATTTGAGCTCCAATGGCTCTACAATCTGATGTACCTATTTCGAGTGGATTAGTCGAAGATTAATACTTGATTTAGTGGCAAATAGCAAGCTTTCAATTCGATGTAGACCTCAATTCGACACGCTCCTTGATTTGAGCTTTCAATCCCACACTCCTACTCTAATACCAACTAAAAAGAATAGAATAGATGCGCAATGGAAGGAGTAATGGCACAAGATATGGAGACTCAAGAGTTTTTCTTCTTTATCATCTTCATTCTTCTCCTTCTCTCATTGTCCATCACAACTAATACACAAAAAGTATCATTTTAAAGTGATGGATACCTTTTGACCTTTAAGTCACTTCACACACACAACCTCTACTTTATTTATACATACATAGGATATGACTTATCCTATGTCTTATTCCTCAACACATGGATGCCCAAGCAATGGGTGATCAAGCCACCACCAAGGTGCCTTGGAGAGAACCTGATATTAATGTCAATTGTACTAGAACCTAAAATAGAGAAGAATCGTGATAGTTATATAGGTTTTCACATCAATGCTTCATAGTAGCGTACATGACCAACCTCTCATCAATGCCTTTGAGCATATGTGACCATTGATTCCCCATCTTTAGCCAAATTGCCAAAGTGTCCCCTCATGTGAGCTTAAACTAACAGACAACACTACTTTTTGTCAAAAAACAACCCATCATGAACCTAGAAGTTAATCCCAAATCTAGGCTTTCAAATCTTGCCCAATGCAAAAGGGAAGTCCCTCTCTAGATCCTCTACACCTATATAGATGAGGCTCACTTGCCCCACCTCACCACCCTCTCATACTCCCTCTCTAGCACACGAGAGTTGTGAGTGATAACTGCATCACTTGCACTAGAAAGTGGAAGAAAAAGGGGTAGCCAACCCCTTCCCCTTCTCTCAAGAAGATGACCCCTTCTACACCTTGGCCTTTACCACTTAGATAAAGGATCCAAATCGGAGGCAAAGGAGGAAGATGACTTATTGGAAGTGTCTGCATCTTGCTTCTTCTTCTCCTCCTTCTTCTTCTATGAAGCTGCTCTAGCTACTTAGAGTTGTTGCACAAGTGTCCCTTCTTACCACCATAGTGATAGCATTGGGCCTTCAACTTCTTCTTCTTGTCACCCCTCTTTGAAGGTACAAATGCCTCATCGCCACCATATCAAAATGGAAGCCTCCTCTATAACTTCAATCATGCCTCATGCTCAAGCAGCATCAAATACATATGTGTAAAGCTAACTAGCATCAATGATGTCTCGACTCACAAAGCATTAGCTACTCCATCAAACACCAGAGGGAGTTTATAGAGCATAGTCCCCACAAGATGAGCCCCTAGAAGAGGGAACTACATGTGTTAAAGCTGATCATGTATTTGTGTAACTTGAATTATGAAAGAGTTCTGCTCGAAACTTTATCTATTAGAGCCGTCATCTACTTGTTGAGGCATTAAATGCTAAAAATGCAATAGCTATAAGTCAAAATATAGACACGTCAAGCATTAAATGCAATCATCAGGAATAAATTAATGCAAAAATTTAAAAAACATAGGCAATGGATGACTAAATGCATGCAATAAGGGCTAAAAAATAGGCTACTTTTGATCAAGGATAGGCCTCATCGAGTAGTATCAAATAATGGAACTCAAATCAATAGTAAATTAGTGTGAGGGCAAACCATCCATAATAGAAAATGACATCTAGGGCCTAAACATGGACATCTGATACCATGTCAGAAGGGGATGCATCCATGGAAGCATAGAAGATTGTTGTAATAGATTGCATAACACAAAAGAGAATAGAAAACAAAAGAAAAGAAAAGAACACTACAAAGGGATAACTCAAATATATGCTCGAAGAATGGAATCCGTATACCAAACACGAGTTAGTCACATACAACAATAAAATCACTAGCTATGTGGGCACTAGCACGCAAAACATGCACTAGAAGTCTGCAAGTGAATGATGCACACTGAGGAGGAGGAAGCCTAATTATATAGGCATAAAATAATGCCAACAAATAATCATGTGAATCATCATCACAATGTAGTCAGCTAGCCATAAATCATTAACGAATGACCATTAAAAAAAATACCTAAAACGTGCTACAATGCCCATCCCACAAATACTTATGTATAGACTCACTCATTAGTTGACTAATCTACTAACAAAAATAGGGTGTTTTAGGACTAATTTACATCAATCAAATGCTATCATAAATCTATCCTCTATGATGAGCATATACATGATTCTTTTTTAGCTGAAATCTGAAGGTTTTAGAGATCTACTTTTGGGCTAGAGATGGGCCATGCTTCATATTGCTTTGAACATGATTAGTACTTATCTAGGAAGGTTGAATAATAGGGAACTAGAGGCTAAATTATAGCAATGCATTACTATGCTATTTCTTAATATTGTTACGAATGCTTTATTGCCATGAAACAAGGGACATAATGGTTTGTTTTGAAGCTTTCTTAAACCATTGATGTTATGCATTGGAAGATTGAGGTTTTGGGACTTAAATAAGTTTTCATGATTGTAATATACAAAAAAATAGGATGGCACTACTATCATACACTTTCATCTTATATCAATGTACTTGTTTGGTTTTAAATCAAGTGATCTAGAGGATTGAAATGGTGCTTTCATGGGTCTTCGCAATCATGAATGCAAAGCTTGATATATCAAGGTGAAAGAAGGATTCTAAAGCAATCCAAAATAGAGTTTTTTCTATTTATGTGGGCTAATTATGAATTGGGTTAGTATCATGAATAATCAAACCTATTTTTGGAACCATACATGCTATGTCTATTGTCCAAATCTATGCATGATGGGTTAGATGCATGAAGGGCTGAATATAATTGGATTTTCACTTGGCATAAAACTTAGGAAGTGATGCTTATATGCATTTATATGATCTATATTGGATTTGAAAGCACAAACTTATGCATTATAAGGTATCTATAGATGTGATTTGGGTATATAAGTCTTTGTCCATCTGAATCTTGAAACTTCATCTCCCATCACTAAAAGCCTCTCTCCCTATGTTGAACTCTTCTTACCTAAGCCCCTACAATTTTTGGTCATGCACAAAAAATCCCTCTCAATATTTGGTAAACCCAATATGAAAGGTCATAGGAAGAATCCTAAAAAGTGGGGGATAAGGGATAATACAATACAATCGAATGGCATGATGCAATTACTTTAGACCTTCAATATGTATTTGTAGTAACAACAACAATAGTTGCAATTATAGTAGCAGAAACTTCAAAAATAGTCAACAACAACAACAATAGTAGGATGTTGTTAAGCTTGAATGAATGGTAACAAAAGCATTGCATGCTATAGAAAATGAAGTAAAACTATTTTATGGCAAGAATGTATGAAAGTATTTGAAGGTATATGAAAAAGAAAATATTTTTGGAATTCCTCAAACCATATGGATCAAAATTTTGTGTGAGTTGCAATTTATCAGCTCAAGCCACACATAAATGAAATTTATGTAGTGTAAGAAACCACATGGGATGATTTCAAGAAAGCACTAAAAGACAAGGATCTATCTACAATAAGATTCCTAGATGACTTCTAATATCACTTAACAAGTAATTGGCATCGTATAGAAGATGTAGGGCTAGTCACAAAGAGAACCTTCTTGGAGTGGTTTCCAAAGTCCTTTGGCTATAACAAAGTTACTTCATGAATTTAAGCAAAGATATGCTCACTTCAGTTGGTGAACTCTACACAACAATTGAGCTGCTTTTGGAGGATGAAACCATAAACCAAGGATTCAAGTCAAAGTAGAAAGATGTAAAAGATAATACATCTATGACAATGAAATGACAAAGGAGAAGAGCAAAGATGCATGTTGGTGGTATTCCTTCATGTATAAATAAGACAACCGAGTAAAGAGGTAAACAATCGATTAGAATTGTGATTCCATTGAAGGATGATGTAATGGATGAGTTGGTGAAAGTCATGTAAGACTTGCAATTGATTGGAAGAAAAAGGGTGGCTTGCAAGACTAGAGTTTTAGACTCCTAAAGGCTTTGTGCACAGACATATTTGGTGCGATAATACGAAGCACGAATGCAAAGACTATGAAACATGTAAAGATGTTTTGGATAAAAATTTGATTTTCTTTAAAGATAGAAAAATTAATCTGTGTGAAACTAGATTGCCACTCAATTCAAACTTTGTAAAGGGTGGTATGCACAAACTGGTAGATGAAATAGTTGTTAAATATGCATACGCTACAATACACACCGCAAACTTTGGCTTGCAAATTGAGAATACAGTAAATGATATGATGGGATGCTCCTATTGATTCTTTCTCTATCTATGCATATATTGCCAAAGCCCAAAGTACAAAGGCTATTGTAGAGGAAAAGAGGAAGTAGGATGATGGAAGTCTAGGGACATGAAAGAGGGCAACAAAGGGGAGTGGTAGGCTTGAGTGTGATTAGCCTTCACCTCCTATCAAGTCTTTGCCAAAGAAGTCTATGGAATATGTATCAAAAGGAAAGAGCAGGATCACGATAAATTGAAAGGCAAGTGGCTAGGTTACAAATTGCAATCTAAAATAGAGATATGTACTAATTTATAGAATGTTTTGGAACAACGAAATTTAAATGGTAAAGTGAAATTCGTCATGGGTGAAATTATTGGCATCACCAAGTGGGAATTTCATGAGGAGATTATTGATATTATAAAAAGAAAGGTATAATTTGTTGGAGATCTAGTAATGCTGCTATACAAGGAGATGAGGACCTAGTTTTGCAGGGTATACAAGTAATGCAAGAAGATGATGATTACAATAAAAATATAGTTTTTGATGTTGAAAATGCAATTGTTAGCAACCATAGCTCAAGAGGGATAAGTCAAATGCATTTCAATGAAAAATGAGACAATGGAAGTTATTCTTGGAAGTTACTGTACATAGAATCACTAAGCTAAAGCAACCACTAAGACTCTATTTAAGGTGCAAGATCTTAAGGTGTCTTGAATTATCTAAATTGATCATGGGTCAATAATTCATGTTATAGTCATGAATCTTGATAAAAACAACAAATGGCCAATTGATATGGAGCATGTATGGAGGATGTGACTTGCCAATAATTATCCAAGGGACTTGTATGTAGCATGTCCTAATGTGAAAGTTACTATTGGGGATGTCCAATATGAACATCAATTTGTGTACAAGATTCTTCTTCATATCCTATGATCATTGGGCAATCGTACATTATATAAGTTTACATGTAAACCAAAGTTTTGGAAGATGGATCTCCATATGCTAGAATTAGAAGCCACAATGGAAAACTTGTGTAATTTTTGAGTGTATGTATTAATAATTTTAGAAACTATGATAGTCTAAGAGACCATCCTTTACCTCCCAATACAAAAGAATTCAAGGAATCTCACAAGACAATGGATTTTTTGCAGGTACCATTGTAAAACAAGACTATGATAGTGCAAAATGGAAAAGGCTTTTGCCTCACATAGTAGGGACATGTGCTTTTTCCATAGATTTTGTAGCCTTTTCAATAGATGGCATGATATGCTTCCAAAAGATTGAAAGCATACATAGGGCTATAAGGAAGTATCGTCACAAGATATAGGAGAAAGGGCTATGTATTCCTTGGGTGATTTGTATTCAAGTTAGGATCAATTTCACTTGGCTATAGAAATCAAAGAACTTACTATAATAAAAACACCATTGGGTTTGGCAAGGATGTACCCCTTGCCACAAGAGGAATGAATTTGGTTGCTCATATGATGAATGCCATTAATAAGGCTTTGTGAGATCATGTACTACAACCAACTGCGCCTTTTCTCGATGATGTATTGATAAAAGGGTGTCCAAAAGAGACCACAAATGAATCATTGAATGAAAAGGGATGTATGAGATTTGTTGCAAATTATATTGCCAACTTCCAAAAGATTTTGACCAAATTAGAAGAGTTGAATTTAAGACTATCAAGACAAAAGTCCATCTTTGGGGTAAATGAAGTATTGATTGTGGGTCACATGTGTGGACCATATAGATGAAAGACATATGCAACTAAGGTGGATGCTATTGAGAAAATGGATGAGGTTTATAAATCGATTTTAGAAATACAAAGATTATCGGGAGCATGCATTATGAAAAATAGATCTAAAGATTTATTTTAGAAATTATTTTATGTGATTTTTAATATAGTAATCTGCCTCATTATCATGACTTGTCGCATTGTGTGAACATGTGGCACCAGTTGCATTGTGCAAGGTGGACATTGAGTAAATTAATGTGCTTCGTGTTGTAGAGATTGGTGAATTATTACTTTGGAGTGCAAGATAGTGTGCTAACATTTATTATAATTTTTTGTAAGCACTCTTAAGTACATGGCTATTTTGTATGTGCACATGTGCAAAAGCTTTATTTGGATATTGTTTTATAAAAGGCTACAATGTTATTTTCTTGTAAAAATATGGGAATAGGCTAGAGATGGATATTTTTAGGAAAAGCTGGTTGTGCAAAGAAATGGCTTAAAAGTGAGGCTTAGCATGTAACTTGGGCAAGAAAATAATCTAAAATTACAAAATGCATGCATTAGAAAGCACCATCTCAATGCATGGGAGAATGATTGCACCCAATGGGTGTCTCATGCAAGACTTGTCTCTCAACTCTTCTCCCTTTCAATTTGTGGGTTTTTCAAATTTCTTCAATAACCATCTAAGGTATGGATAATTCTTGCAACATTGGTATCAAAGCATAGCAATTGGTCTATGTGTCATTTTCAAGGTCTCCATCAAACTCAAGGCACCCATCTCTCATCAAGGTCTTCTTGCTATCAGTCATCAGGCATCACCCAAGCAATTACGGGGTAGAGCTATTACACAAAGGATCTTAGTTTCAAGTATGGGAAAGGTTTCTTTCACCCTTCCCAAGGTGAAATAGACTTTCTCAAAGATTTTTTTCTCAACAAATCAACTCAAGCAAAGAAACACATGGGTTTAAGGCTTAGTGTGGCATGTTTTGATTAATAAATCAACTCAAGCACAAAAACGTATAACATCAAATTTGGTAAGGATGAAAATAGTGTTATAATCATTTGATAATGATATGTGTAAATACACTTAGGATCGTTAAATTTTGTAAATCTTCTTTATTGATACCTCTCAAATCACTTCTATGTTGTGTGCTCTCAAGCTTCTTCTTCTCAAGCTATGTGTATGCATTCCTATCACCCTAAATCCAACAATTAGTATCCGAGTGAACTTAAACCTATTAGCAAACTAATCAAAATCCTTTGCTTGATTTCCTCCAATTGGGAAGATATTTGACGAGCATTCATAGGTTCACATACACTATAGGAGAGCCCTAGGCATTGGCATCATCAAATGTTTTATTCGAGATCATTTCGGGTTCCATTTGCACTACTACAAATATTGTGTAGACTATTTTATCCTTTTTTGTAGAATTTTTAACAATAGTTGTTTTTATAAGTAAGAGCCTCTACATTCTACTTTGTGTTGTGCTACATAATACATGTTGTTTTGTGCATTTTTCCTCTATAGATGTAACTTTGGCATCAAGTATAGTCAATTGCCATGGCTACCAATAATTGTGTATTATGTATATTGGCTATTGAGGACAAGTTGGATGAAACCAAGTATCCACTATGGGCTTATATAATGTCTCATGGATTGGTTCCAAAAGGGCTCTGAAACATTATGCACTGAATTGAAGTACATTTTGGTGTGGTTATGGAAGTTGCAATTGAAGTAGAATAGGTGGTGTTGAGGACATTGCAAGTTCTACTTTTACTCTAGTTAATGTTAGAGAAACGCCTACTTTTGAACAAATTCATTAGAATGAAAGAGATGTAAATGCTCATGCCTTGATTGTAGTATTCATTAAATGTACTCCAACACATTCACTTATATAAGATAGCTAAAAATGTTTGGGATATACTTGCACGTTTTTATCAAGGTAGAAATTAGGCCTGTGTTTCTTACTTGCACAAGCAATCGGAAGGTGAATATACAAATGAAGGTGACTCAATGGATAGTATCTTGACAAAGATCAAAAATCTAAAGGATTGGTTTATTACTGCACACGAGATTTTGCCAAACAATTCACTTGTGCAGATTGCTATCAATAATATTCATGATTCTTATTAGAGTTTTGTGTCTACTCTCAAGTTGATGTAAGGAAATTTGAATGCTTTGTCATTTAATGAGTTGGTTTTTCTTTTTCTACAAGAAGAATAATCTTAGAATAGGTCCATTATGCACATTGCAAAATCAAGCTTTTGTTGCTAATCAAAACAGTAAAGGAAAAGCTTGCTTTTTTGCTAGTAAGGTAAAATCTATAAATATTTTTCAAACAAAGAAGGTTGATAAGGATGAGAAGAAAAATGGTTCTAAAATCTCTTGAAGGTATTGTAAGGCAAGAGATCATGTCACCAACGATTATCCTAAAATGGTCATGAAAGAGGCTAAGAAAAAAATAGGCTAGTATGGTTGTTGCAAATGCCTCTCCTTCTAATTCAGAATTAATAAATATTGTGTAGGATATAGAGTATATACTTAGTATCTAATGTAATTATGACCCTTCTTTACATGATTCTTCCATGTTTGTTGTGAATTCAAATGTGTGATACTTTGATACTGGTGCCACTAATCTTTACATGATTCTTCCATGTTTGTTGTGAATTCAAATGTGTGATACTTTGATACTGGTGCCACTAATCATATTACTTGTCAATCCAGTTTATTCACTTCTCTTAAGTCTCCCCCTAAGGGTAATATTGTCACATGTATCAATAAAACTTCTCTTGTCTTGTTAGAGTTAGCTATCGACTACTACTAATGCAATACTTTCACACTTATATATGCTTTATATGTGCCAAAGATCAAGAAGAATTTATTGCTAGTTTTTTCACTTGCCAAGATTGGCTTGATTGTTAAATATGTGGATGATATATATGCATTTTGTGATTTCTCATGTGATGAAACCATTATTTCATTTGGTTCACTCTTTCATAGGTTATACAAGCTCAATGATTATACTACATATGTTGCTTCATAGATTTACAATATTTTTTAGATGCAAAACTTTGGTATGTACATTTTGGTCATCTAAATTTTGCTAGTTTCATGTTTAATTGCCTAGTATTAAGATACATCCAAAACACATTTGTGAGCATTGCATATTGGGTATGATCTAAAGTAGGTAAAGTGGTTACCCTCCATGTGATTAAGGGGAGGGGGGGGTGTATACCTAAAGAATTTAATATTTGAATATGGAATAAAAAATCATCTCATGGAGATGATGTGATGCATGATTAAAAATCAAGCTTTGCCACATAGCTTTTGGCTTGAAATTGTCATGTGTATAGCTCATTGAGATGGCAAGCTCAACATGTGCGAACATTGATGATGGACCACCTAGCTAGATAGATTTACACATCTACACTTAGCATGTTGGTGGTCATTATGATCCTCACATGGCCACTAACTTATCACTGATTATATTTAGTTTGTTGCATCTACATATAGCTAGCATAGTTATAGCGCCAGTCAATTAGCATAGTTAATTATACACTATTTCACACTTAGTAGAACACTTTCCTCTATGTTGTATCGTATCTATACTTTGTGTACATTGTATTGTGTGAAGAAGAATAATAATAAGAAGAAGAAACCAACGAGAAAATGTTTTGGCATCCATCTCTCTTCTTGTGTTCTCAAGTGAGCTTCCTCTTGTGTGTACGGTGCGTGTTTGGCATAGCAGCTCAAGCAAGTCCCCCCCACCATGCGATTCGTCGTGAGATAGCTCATGTGCTTAAGAGGTATCCCACCAAGGCATTGTAGTTTGCCACTCTATGTGAGGTTTATTGCTCACTTGTGCTTTGTGGTTGCCTAGTTTATACATTTATTAGTACCCATGTAAAAATGCAAAAAAATGAATGACAAGGCTATGAAATGTATATTTCTTAATTATCATATTGAAAATAAAGGTTACATTATCAGTAAACTAAGGGTATTTTGGTCAATCATGATGTTGAATTTGTGGAATACCTTATTTAGTCTTTACTCATATGTACACTCGTATGGTCTAATGACACTTTGGTACTTATTTTAGTGGTGGATAGTCAAATGTAGCACCAAAGGAGGTAGTTTTTCAGCCTTTAGGGTTTTCTCATGAATCCATTGATTGCCCCGCCCTATTTTTCATGCAAATGTGAATTGTGCACTTCTTAATGAGAGTGTAGAGAGTAAGAGGACATTAACCAATCTAGGACTATGCCAAAGTGGTTGGTGCAAATATTGTGTGATAGTAAATTGGATGCACCTTTTGTCTAGTTATACTCTTTTTGGCTCTTATAGTGCATGCTATACACTAAATTGTTGTGCATCGATCATGTCCACTTTTTGTGATGAGGATGGCCCTATTTATTTTAAAGAGGCACAAAATTTAGAAAATTGGACAGTTTGTTATGCAATCTAACTATGATGCTATTGTCCAAAATCATACTTGGCTCTTACGTGACTTGCCTCTTGACAAAAAGGCCATTGAACTAAGTGTGTTTACAAGTTGAACATAAGAGATATGGTAGTATCTATAATTATGATGCTAGACATGTGACAAAGGGTTATGATCAATGGAACAAAATGGACTCTTTGATGAGATCTTTGTTTCCACTTGCCGTATGATAACAACTCATAACAATTGGGAAGTAGCATCTCATCACAGTTGGAATATACCTCAATTGGATATTAAAACTACATTTCTAAATGGTGATTTGCATGAGGAAGTCCAAATCATGGTGGTAATAATTCTATACTAAACTCTTTTGGAAGAGATTAAATGAATAGAGATTCTTGGAGACAATCATCTTTTGGGCAGCACTCCAACAATTTTCAACCAACCTAAAATGAAAGGGAGTACAAAGAAAAGATTACCATTTCCAACTTCAAGGGGGATAATGCATCTTCAACGGAGTGGGAAGAATGACTAAACAAATTAGAGATATACTTCACACTTTTCCCTCGCCATGATGAAGCTAAGAGCTATTTTGCGGCTCTCCATCTTGAAGGCTATGCACATACATGGTGGAGATATATTCAAAGAGTTAGTTACAATTTTGCTTCTTGGGAGGATTTTAAGAAGGCAATGTTGGAGGTGTTTGTCTCTCCAATGGAGAAAGAAACAAGTGAGTTGTAAAGCTAAGTACAAGGTAGGTTTCATGGCTATGAGTGTGTTTAGGTCATATACCTTTTGGTTGATTTGGATGTTGGACAGTCATTTGCCACCTCCATCTTCCATTGATAGTGAGAGTGCATTCATATTCCATAGAACCCACTATTCCATGCTCCTACTAAACACATGGAGGTCCATTATCATTATGTCAAGAAAATACTCTCTATGGAAGAGATCAACTCAGCCTATGTGCCAATACAAGATAAGCTTGTATATATTTTCACTGAGGCTTTGGCTCATGATTTAAAGATTTGGGCTTACTCCTTTATCGATTTATCATAGTCCACTAGGCTTGGAAATTTACTATACATGAGTTCCTCATTGCATCATCCCCAAGGGGTATTTGTTACCATATTTTGGTAGTGGTGCATGAACACACTTAGGACTATTAGGGAGATTTTTCCCTATTTAAGAGTTCCCCTCCCCCCATCTAGCCGCCCTTCTATAGATGCATATTTTATTCTAGGGCATACTAAGTCTTATAAATATTCTTTGTTGATACCTCTCAATACACTTTTGTGTTTTGTGCTCTCAAGTTGTGTGTATGCATCCTTGCAACCCTTAATCCAAGAAAGATTGCTTGTGTATACACTACTTTGTTTTCTAAAACAGAAAGATTTGTTTAAGTATTGTGCTTCGCATCTGATACACTCACATGACCTATGCATATATTAATGCATATCACTTGGTTTATTTGTTATTGAGTGCAATTAGGTGTCTTACTTGTAGGTTTAATGTAGCCCTGCATATTCTAGTGTGGCCAAGTGGAGTTTATGTTGGTGGGCTTGGGTAAAGAATGCATCACAAGGAGTCTCATCCCCACATCATAAGACTTGGTAGGAGTGGGTTTGTTAAATGCACTAGCGATGCCATCAAGCCTTTGGAGCCTCTACTATGCCATTACTAGTCATGCAATACTCCTATTTGAAGTTCAAGGTAGGCAATTACTAGGATTAGAAAGTGTAGCAAGTTAATACATCATTTGATGCTCATGGTTGTGAGGTTGTGGGGGTTGGTTTTGAGGCCCAACTAGAGCCGTAGAGCCAGTGCTCAGCCTATTTTGGTTTGATAATTATATAAGATATATGGTTAAGAGCTATCATTATGTAGTAATTATTAGTAACCATATTCATGTAAAAAGTTAGAATTTTACGAGTATGATTACTTTACCCTTGTATAGTTATGAAATATAACCATGGCATGTCCAGCATTTTAGTATTTTATAATAGTATTTGTGTAGCACAAATAGATGCATGTGTTATGTGTAACTATGATCCATTTTGACTCATTTGGGATACCAAATTATATTGAATAATCAATTATATTTTTGCCATGTTACTATCACTTGTTTGCTAATGGGAGTATTATTTGTCTTAAGCACTCCATTTATATAGCTCTTGCATTTTGTTGCATTTGATAACGAGATTACTATTTTGTCTATGTGCATGTGCGTAAATAGTTATGTGTAGAGAACTATTGATATAACCTACTATCAGCTAATATAAACCAACTTCTTTACTATTAGTTAAGGGGAAGTGGGGGGTAGGTGCCACATGGCAACCCCCACACTCCCCCCATTTTAAAAAAGAAAAGAAAAATAGACGTAGTTGCCACACGTCAATCACCCACCTGCCCCCATGAAATTCACTCGTTGAGCCTCTCTCTCTCTCTCTCATTTGAAAATATTAAGGTTATATATATATATATATATCTCTCTCTCAATTGAAAATATTAAGATAATATATATAATTATATTAGCATATATTGATTCATATTACATTATACTTAATTATACATTATATATCTATAAATGTATATACACTAAACATATATTAATTAATGATATATTATCTTATCTTTACTATTGGTTAAGGGGGAGTTAGGGGCGGGGGGTGGGGGGGGGTAAGGACTTTGTAGCTATACCATGCCATTGCTACCGATTGCACCGATATAGGGAGTAGTAGTGACTCAAAGCCCTGCCTTGTTTCCACTCTACATGTGATTCCCTATACCCAGTGGTGAACCCTCTCATGTGCGGCGTCACGAGGGTGTAGTCCTGGGATGTGTCTATGTTGTCCCGCTTTTGGATTGAATAATACAAGAGTATACCTTGAGCTCATATCGTGTTACCTTTCTGTGCCGTGTTGAGTGCGTAACGAGTGCAGGTTTATCACACTTGGTATCAGAGCAACTCTTGCTTGGAGTGAAGGAGTGCTCACGGAAGCAGGAGGAAAGATCCAGTGCCCCGAAGAGATCGAAGTCATAACGACCCACACCGCGACGCCCCACGTCGTGTCGCCCCACGTCGCGACGCCCCACGTCGTAACGCCCCACGTCGCGTCGACCCATGTTGCGTCGCCCCGCGTCGCATCGTCCCACGTCGCGATGCCCCCCCCCCCCCCCCCGACGCGTCGCCCCGGCGTGACGTCCCAACCTCGACATCCCACCGTCTGAAGACGTGACGTGGCTTCCCCGCGGCACGACCCACACCACCACAGGCAAAACACGGCTTCCCTGCGTCGACACCACCACCAACCACATGGAGGAAGAAAGGGAGAACATCACCCTCCCGACATTAGAGGAGAGGAAGAAGAGTAGGGGACAAGAATGGAGAGTGGCCCAAGAGGAGAAGGTGGCCGGACTAGAAAGACAAATAGATGGTATGTCAGGCATGCTAGAATCAATATGGAGGAACATGCAGATGAAAGAGGAAGAGGAAGAAAGGAGGAAAAAACTAGAAGTAGAGCAGGGCTAAGGAGAATGGGTGAGTCAACAACAAGAAGAGGAGAGGAGACACTGAATGCAAGAGGAGATGGATAGAACGGGTAGAGAGGAGTCATCTAGGAGGGCGCAAGATACAAGGAAGGAGAAGGAGAAAGTAGTAGAATTAGGAAGCAAAAAGAAAGACAAGAAGAAGGAGAAAAAGCACCATCGCAAAGAAGAGGAAGATAGCAGTAGTTCAGAAGATGATTATGGAAAATTCAAGATGCCTCAACCCGCCAAGTATAAGAGAGAGAGAGAGATGGGTTGGTTCTAAAGAAATGGATCGCAGAGGTGGATAGGTACTTAAAATATTCAAGAATCACCGAAGACAGGAAGGCGAAAGTGGCAGCCATTTACTTGGAGGAGGACGCTGCCAGTTGGTACCTGTTAGAACAGGAGCAGGGCCACACAATCTGTTCGTGGGAAGAACTCCAGGAAGAACTGAAGGACTACTTTATTCCAAAGCTGGAGAAATTCAAAGTGAGAGATGAATGGAGGAACCTCAAGCAAGCACAGGGAAAGATGAAAGAATATGTCAGCAAGTATAGGCAAATCATGCTGCAGCTACCAAACATGGATACCGACACTAAGCTACATGGATTTTTGTTTGGAATGCAAGAATGGGCTAGAAGAGATGTGGAGAGACAGGAGCCAACAAGCTTAGCAGAAGCCATGAGAATGGCCGAACGACTGGTGGACCTGGAAGGCAGAAGAACAGCACAAGGGAATCAAAACAGGTTCAACAACAACTTCAACAGCACCTTCAACAACGGCAACTCCTGGAACCAAAGGCCCAATGCTCCTAGAGGGGCATTCACAGATACAAGGAGTCAAAACACCACTAACACCACGGCATTAGTCCCAAGAGGAGCAGCAGGGAGATGGGGAAACAATCACTACAGGCCAACCCCTAGCACATCATATGGGCCCGCAGGATCAAACACATCATGGTGGAGACCCCCAGGCCCTTCCACTGGCATCAGATGCTTCAAATGCGGGGGTCCACACTACCAAAACAGATGCCCAATAGAAGACACAGCTTCATCGAGTGGATCAAGGGTGAATGCAGCTTGTGCATATGGAGGAGAAGAACCACAACCACCGCGTATCCAGGAAATTCCAAATGGGAGTGAAGAGAGCATGGACCACCCAAGGGTAGGGTTAGTTAGTGCCCGACCCCAATGCATGGCAGCTAGAGTAGCGGCAGTCCACCATCTATACATCAAAGGTCGAGTGGGCAAAGGAAACCAACCAATCATGGTGGACACAGGAGCAACCCACAACTTCATGACACCACAGTGTGCAGCAAAGCATGGATTGAAACTATCCAAAGCCCTAGAAGGATTAACAGTAACATTCGCACAAGGAGAAGCCAAGGAAGTAAAACAAGTCTTTGCAGTCCAAGTGGAAGCCGACAAGTGGAAAGCAAAACTCAACTTCTTAGTAATCCCCATGGATGATTTTGAAGTGATATTAGGCTTAGAATTCTATGACAAGTATGTCATTGCAATGTTTGGTAAGGGTGTGAATGAAATGATGCTAGATATGCAAGGAGAAGGCGTTAGAGTACCCTGCGAAAGAATGCAGCTACCTGGTAGGACCCCAATCAAGGTACAAATGAAGGAGAACAAGCCAGGAGTATCATGCCAAATCGTAAAACCAGCTGCAAACCAACCAAAGGGCCAGACCCAAAAAGCACCAGTCCAAGGGACCGTCATCAGGCCACGTATCATGACATGCAGTGCAAAGCAAGTCGAGAAATCAGTCAAACAAGGAGATATGGTCTATCTGTGTATGATCCGACCAATAGAAGAAGAAGAAGATGGTAAGGAACCCAAACAATAGAAGATGAACACAGAAGTGGCAGAAATACTTGAAGAATTCAAAGATGTAATGCCAGCCGAACTACCCAAAGGTCTGCCACCCAGACGAGATGTGGATCACAAGATTGAGTTGATTCCAGGGTCTTCTCCACCGGCCCGAGCTCCCTATCGCATGAACCACACTGAGCTCATGGAATTGAAGAAGCAACTACATGAACTAGAAGAACAAGGATTCATCCGCCCTAGCAAATCCCCCTTTGGTGCTCTAGTGTTGTTTGTAAAGAAGAAGGATGGGGGACTTAGACTCTGTGTAGATTATAGGGCTCTTAACAAAATCACCATAAAAAACAAATACCCTATGCCCCTAGTGGAAGACCTATTAGATAGACTGCATGGGGCCAAGCACTTTAGTCGGATTGACCTTAGATCAAGATACCACCAAATCCGCATAGCCGAAGAAGATATCCCAAAGACAACCTTCCGCACCCGATATGGTAGTTTTGAGTGGTTAGTATTAGGGTTCGGCCTAAGCAATGGGCCAGGCACATTTTGTGGCCTCATGGATGGAATTTTTAGACCGGAGATAGATATCTTTGTCATTATCTACATAGATGACCTCCTAGTCTACAGCAAGACCTTAGAAGAGCACAAGCAACACTTACACCAAGTTTTTGAGAAACTGCGGCAACATCAGTTATACGCCAAGCCGAAAAAATGTGAATTCGCAGTGAAAGAATTGGAGTTCCTAGGCTTTATTGTAGGAGCAGATGGAATCAAAGTGGACCCTAAGAAAGTGGAAGCTGTCCAAAGATGGCCTGTACTGAAAACTGTAAGAGAAGTGCGGGAGTTCCTAGGCTTCACAGTATTTTGTCGAAGATTCATCAAAGATTACAGCCTCATCACTGCCCCCCTCTCCCACCTCACCAAAGAAGACCACTCCTTTACATGGGGGAACACGCAACAGGAAGCCTTTGAGCAGATGAAGAAGTGTATGAGCCAAACTCCCGTCCTAAGGGTACCGAACTTCACCAAACCCTTTGAAATCTCTACAGATGCATCTGACTATGGCATAGGGGGTGTACTGGTCCAAGAGGGGCACCCCATTGCATATGAGTCAAAGAAATTTACTGATGCTGAAACAAGGTGGAGCACACATGAGAAGGAAATGTTGGCAGTCATCCACTGCCTTAGAAAATGGAAGCACTATGTTCACACAAGCATACAATAGTCTTCACCGACAATATCTCCCTCAAATACTTCCAATCCCAACCCAAGTTATCAGCAAAGCAAGCCCGTTGGCTAGACTTCCTAGCCGAATTTGACCTGGAAATTAAGCACAAGCCTAATAGCAGATGCCTTGAGCCGGAAAGCTGACCTGAAAGCTGTCAGTGTTGTCAGCAGCAACTTCATAGAACTTGTCAAAGAGGCCCTAGAACAAGATCAAGACATGCACAAGATAATCAAAGATGTGGAAGCAGAGCAGACCCCCCATGGAATGTACACTTTAGAAGAGGGTATTCTATTTTTAGGCAAAAGATTGTATATCCCCAACAATGTGGAATTAAAGAAACTCATCCTACATGAGATACATGACGGCAAGATTGGAGGCCACAAAGGGCAAAGCAAAACCTTGGAGGCCCTTAGGAAGCAATTCTTTTGGCTGAACATGAAGGAAGAAGTAATAGACTACATCAAAACTTGCCCCACTTGCCAAATGGTCAAAGCACCCAGATCAAGACCAGCCGGACTACTACAACCATTACCAGTACCCAACCGCCCATGGGATGTCATCAGCATGGACTTCATTGTGGAACTACCGGAGTCCCATGGGTACACAATCATCTTTGTAGTGGTGGACTATTTTTCCAAACAGGCCCACTTCATCCCGGCCAAGCCACCACTGAATGCCAAGGAGGTAGCACGCCTCTTCTTCACACATGTATTCAAATTGCAGGGCTTACCACTAGCCATTGTATCAGATAGAGATGGAAGATTCATGAGTGACATGTGGAAGGAACTCTTCAAGACTCTGGAAACCCAACTGAGATTCTCATCATCCTTCCACCCGGAGACAGATGGACAGACAGAACGAGTCAACCAAGGCATCGAAGATTACCTCCGCAGCTATGCTAGAGTGGATCAGAAAGATTGGGCCTTGTACCTTGATGTCTTGGAATTTCACTATAACAGCTCCATCCACTCGGCTACAGGGTACACTCCCTTTGAGTTAGCTACAGGAAAAGAAGTCATCACACCACTGGCCTTAGCATCCAGAGCGGCCAAAGCGGAGGATCAAGATGTAGAAGAATTCTTGAAGAAATGGAGAGATCGCAATGCAGCAGCTAAGCAAAGTCTCGAGCGGAGCAAGATAACACTGACAGAGCAAGCAAACAAGAAAAGAAAGGCTGTACTATTCACCAAAGGAGACATGGTCCTAGTGAGCTCTAAGAATATGTCACTTCCCAAAAACATGACCCCAAAGTTCAATCACCGCTACTATGGACCCTACCGAATCACTCAAGTGCTGAACGAAGTCACTTACAAGCTGGACTTGCCAGACAGTGTTTGTGTTCATAATGCATTTCATGCTCGTCTTCTGCGCAGGTTCTATCCCGACAACCAATGGGGACGGCGCGTACCAATGCTCCATTCCAACGGTCCCTTCGAAGTAGAAGAATTCCTCCGACACCGGGAACAAAGAGGCTTCCCCGAATACCTCACCAAGTGGCGCGGGCGTCCACTCAAGGAGGCCACTTGGATCTCAGAAGCGGAGGCCCGTGAACGCGGAAAGGATGCCTTCGCCCTTTGGCTCGAGGAGAACCCCCTGCTCCTTCTACCGACCCTTGAGCCGACTCAACACTCCAACAAATAATGCGGCTCTCAATCATAGACCTCGAATGTGCCTCCACTCCTCAAATGTAATCGAGTCGAGGGTGGACTCACATGGTAGCAATCATCACAAATAACTCCATCAAAAAAGGAAAAAGCCCCAATGTCTTAGTGTGGCAGACACTGGCCAGTCTGATAGTATAGACTGTGTTAAGACCCCGTGGTCCCTTTAGACCGGCAGACACTGACCAGCTTGCTAGGAAAAGCTGCGTTAAGACCCCGGATGAGTCAAATAACAAACGCTACCCTTAGATTGCTGAGGTCAGCAATCCAGTAAGCGGGGCTGAGTGTAAGGGCTTTGTAGCTATACCATGCCGTTGCTACCGATTGCACCTATATAGGGAGTAGTAGTGACTCAAAGCCCTGCCTTGTTTCCACTCTACATGTGATTCCCTATACCCAGTGGTGAACCCTCTCATGTGCGGCGTCACGAGGGTGTAGTCCTGGGATGTGTCTATGTTGTCCCGCTTTTGGATTGAATAATACAAGAGTATACCTTGAGCTCATATCGTGTTACCTTTCTGTGCCATGTTGAGTGCGTAATGAGTGCAGGTTTATCACCGGGGGGGGAGGAGGAAGGATGCCACATCACAATGCCTCACAAAAACAAAGAAAAATGAAGGCAGGTGCCATGTATCAATCACTTGCCTCCCCCATCAAATTTGATGGTTGACCTCCCCCCCTCTCTCAGTCAAAAATATTGATATAATATACATTATATTATATAAAATATATTAATTTACATTATGATATTAATAATATGAACATAATACATTTTCTCATATGAATTGTATTACCATATATCAATATATATTAATACAATATATATTATTATATTAATTATAGCTGATAATATATTACCACACATTAATGTATATTAATATATGTTATTATAATTAATGTACATTAATAATATGTTATTTTACATGCACGCATGCACACACTCACATGTTAATAACATATGTATTATCCTTATAAGTAATATATGTTATTATAAATACTATTTACAATTAATTTATATACACATCAATAATTATATACTATCCATATAATTATATATTAATTATTAGCATATATTGTATATATATGGATTGTTATGTGAGATAATATATAAAAGATTAAGCTAATGTAATGTTAAATATTATGTATAACTAACGTATTATAATACACCACACACGCACACACACACATACACACATAAAATATGTATTATTATTATTAGTAATATATTATAAATATATATTCACCACCTAAGGGTCACCACTTAAGGAAGATTCACCTGGATTGCGAGAGAAGTTATATAAGTAGCACAAAGGTTTCTCAATTTGGCGTTGAGAGAACATCGGCGTGAAACATCCTGAGAACATTGGCATGAAGGACGAGGAGAATCTAGGCGCTCCTATTAGGCATTTTCAAAGCATTATGTATCTAATATATATTTGCATATATGTCCATTACTTGCATTTGAATAATACTTACCTTTAGAAAATAAGTATATACATTGTAAATGCTATACAAACAAATGGTTTTCATATGTACTTTTATGTGGACTTGTGATTCTACTTTATCATAATTAACATTATGAAAAGATCAAGGCAAGGATTCTAATTTAGTTCGTCCAAAATTCTGAGATAGTATTATAGCAAGTACAATAAGTATGATTAGTGGAATAGAATGTTCAAGCATGGAAAGGCCGTTGTCATGTTTAATTATGAATTCTTTGAGATTATCACACCAATTTTTGGGTTATGTAAGTTGTTAATTTGGAAGTTGATTATGACAGTGTGCTTTTACTAGGCACATTCATGCATCTCTCATTATGAGTTGGAAGTTTTAATTGCCCTTTTTCTTATGTGAAAGTACACAGTACAATGCCATGCATATAAGCTTTAGAATTGACTTTGCTCTATGATAACTATTTATTCTTTCTACTTACATTTTGTATGGGAAACAAAAAGTGGTTAAGTCTACCTAAATTTAAGAAGGATTGATACATTTCATCTTATCACCGCAAAAACACTTTCCTTAGAAACGACTCTACAACTCCACTGTATTAGTCCTAATGACAACTTTAAGAAAAAGAAGGTAAAACAATAATCTAAAATAACAAATGATAACTATAGCTCCAAAAGGATTATTACTTTTGCATTAGAAAAGAAGGTAAAACAAAATGCAAGTACATTATACTTGCGATAAGATGTCCATTTCCACAAAATATAAGATGCAATGTGGAGCATAACTATAAAACACCTCTTGTTGTACATGCCTTTCTAATCATAATATAATGTCATCACAAGTATAATGTACTTGATTTGGATTTGATCTATTGTTACAAAAGCGCAAATCTTTAGCTAGTCTTTCATTGGTCTGTTATGGTAGATGTTTTTCAAATTACCATGTGGTAAGGCATTTGAACACAATACCTAGGCATACAAGCACACACAACTTGAACGGTGGTTGCTCTACATGTTGATGTGGTTAAGGATTTGTGGGATATGGGCCTTAAGAATTGAAAACCTTGACTATGAAATCTTAAGGCATCTAGATTGTTCCTAGCATGCCGAACTCTCTTTGCTCTTTTAAATTTCCAAAGTCAACAAGCATACTACATATTATTTTGGAATCAAGAGCTAGCTTCGAAAACGCGTGCAACAACCCCCCTTCAATTGAGTTCATGCTCATTAACAAAACTCTCTTGTTGTTGTTGTTCTTCTCTCTCTTCAGAAATGTCTTGAAGTAGAATCCCTCTCTCTCTCTCTCTCTCTCTCTCTCTCTCCAATCGGAAAGGTTGCATACCAATCCTTTAAAGGAGGCTTTTACTAGAGTAGTCTTAAGGTATGGCCTTCCATCACTCTCTATCTCTCATATATGATTAGTTTACGTCAGAACATGCATATGCAAACAACAAGATCTTTCTTTTGTAATGCATGCTTGTATTAATATTAATAAGGAATATCTACAACACCTTGAAGGTGTATTTTAGGGGCTTAAACCTACCATCTCTAGCTTCAAGTAAACCATGTAAAAGGTTTTTAAAGGTAGCTCTAGACCCCTCCAAAATTAAGCACTCCTTGACTCTCAAGAACAAGATCTTACATAGGGGTATATGACACACTTATTATTTTTAAAAAATGTAAAAGTAAACAACAAGTATTGCGTAGTCCTCCATATATTGCAAGCATTCAATTTGATCAACCATGTGATGGTTCCCTTTTTGATGAAGAATGTGAGCGGTCCCTCCTCTCCAAGGTGATAGGTGGTAAAGCTCTCCTCCTCCTCCTCCTCCTCCTTTTCCAATGAGAACTCTTCTTTGGCTTTTAAAAGTTGTAAGCACTCCTTGACTCTCAAGCAAGAAGATTTTATATAGGGGTGTATTCCACCTTATTTTTTTCCTTAGATTTATAGTCAAAATGAACATCGAGTAGTCGTTTGTGTACCACAAGCCTATGAGTTGATTAAGAAGGTGATTGTCCCATTTTTGATGAAGGATGTGAGTGGTCTGTCCCTTCCAAGCTGCTATGTGGTGAAACTCTCTTCTTCTTCTTATGGCGTCCTTGCTGATGTCAACAGTTCTATTTTCATTGAAGCATATTATCTGATAGTTAAGATAGCCAAAAAAGATGTAACCTTCAAGTCAACTGGTCTCTTTAAATCGCTTGTTTAATAGCTATGTCGTGCTCTGACATGATGAAGTGATGTGTGGTGCATTACAAGACTCTCTTCAAAGGTACTCACTGTGCCGGTGAAAATATGAAAAAATGAAGCCCATGTGTTTAGGATCCTAAGGGAAAAGAAAAGAAAGGACCCAAAGTAATAATAAAATGACTAGTCACCGTGAAACTATAGTTCTTCTTCTTCTCTTCTTCGCCCTTTTGCTTCCTTACAATTCCAAGAAAGCCTTTAAGGTGAGAAGAGGACGGTCCATTTAACGATGAAGAATCTGAGTGGTCCCTCGGTAAGGTGGTGAGACTTTCTTCGGTTTCTCCTCGTGTGCTTCTCCTTTCCTTTTCCTTCCTTACAATTCCAAAGGACTGCTAGGAACTTGGAAGCTCTATACAAGGTATCGCCCCTCCCTCCCCCTCTCTCTCTCCCACTCTCAGCCTCGAGTATCACCCCTCTCTCGCTTTGTCTTCTGTCTCTGTCTGTCTCTCTGCGCGTCTCCCCTCTTCCTTTCAATTCAGGCTGTACAGCTAAAAAGGTCTTGCGGTAGGATTTCTCTCTCCATCCGTCCCTCCGTCTGCGCCGAAGCCATTAGAACTCCCCCGATGCGAGCTCTTTTCCGCTGCTTCTTAGCACCTCCCCCGCCCCTCGTCCACAGCATCTCCTCCTCCTCCGTCTGGTCGCGTGCTGCGGCCGCTCCCCTGCCCCGTTATCGTCATTATTGTCATCATCCTTCATTGTCCAGGCTCAGCAGCAGGCTTGCAGCGCGCAGCCATCGTATTGTAACGGCCAGGAGAATGAGCAAGTTCCGCTCCCGCGATCTCCTCGACCGCTCATCCCTCGACACCTGCAACTATGGCGATGCCTCCTACTGGGACAAGAGATACTCCAGGGACCCCTCCCCTTTCGACTGGTACCAGACCTACAGCACCCTCGCCCCCATGATACGCAATTATGTGCCTACCAGCGGCCGAGTGCTCATTGTTGGCTGTGGAAATGCGTGTATGTACACCTGATATCCTCTGTTCATATTATCCCAGTTTCCTGAAAAATACTTAGATGCCATTTCATTTTCAAGGTTGAAATTCAGGTAGTTTAGCTGTATATCCCAGCAAGTAGGATGGAATTATCAAATAAGTTCACAGATTACCTTTAAAAGATAGGGACGAGAACTGGGTTTTTGCTTTTGAGTTGTGAATTATCTGCCCTTTGTGTCGCATCAATTCCAGGTTCTTCACTTGGTAGAGCATGGACTTTACTTTGTTCCTTCAAGAAATGATACAGATCCACATATTGTTCAGAAGGATTTCTGCCTGATACCTAAGTTTGCTCGTTTTCAATAGGCCAATAGGAAACAGTAACGCTATGATGATCTGTTGTGTATGCAAATTGTTAATGTATATTGGCTGACCGGTGCCCTCTCCATAGGTACTCCTCCCTTCTGTTAACTCTTCTCCAAGCCATGCCTTGCCCTTCATTAGTAGTGGCGCATTATGAATACAACAGTCTGCAATAATGAGCTAAGGCAATGGCACAATATTCACAAAGTTAAATTTGTAGACTCTTAGCATTTTAAAGCCAATGACTTTAATGTGAATTTAGCAAGCCGAGCTTGGTAAGTATCATTGATAAGTTATATGGCATCCTAATTTCGAGTTGGTCTAAGGGCTGCTAGTGGGATTAGCAATGTGCCTATGAGGTGGGGTTCCTTGTTGGCTTTGGTTGAATGCACATTAGTTTATCCAGACCAAACTAAAATAGGACATAGTGGCTTTCTAATGGTTCTTGAGATTGTCTGTCATGCAGCGGTACATAAGCTATACGTGGTTACTTTGGGGTATTTTAGTGAGAATGTTTCACGGTCGGACAAGTATGCCATGACACCTTGGATCAAATGTTCTAATGTAGGATTAAGGGCACTTTTTGAAACAAAGCAATGACAAATGATTTATGTGATGCCTATGAAGACTATGAGCCTTACGGTTCTTCTTCGAGAGTTAGGTGGATATAGCACAACTCAAAACAACTACTATATTAGTGGGGGGAAGGGGGGGGGGGTGCTAGTGTAGCATACTCGAATGTATGGTGATTGGATACAACAAATATATGTAAAGAAGCATGTGGATGTACTATAGCAATGAAGCACTAGATAGACAGGGGCCAAAAACTAGGCAATTAGCTGGTGAGTAGCTGCCATGGTGCATGATGTGTAGCTACTAGAAAGGGGGAATGAGGAGCGGTGAATGGGAATGTCAAAAAAGTGTGGAGCAATGGAAGCCAAGAGACACTGTTGATAGATTTGCGGTAAACACAAAGAAGACAAAAGAATAGCAAGACCACCATGAACTTAGAGAGAATAGACTCAAGGAATGGAATCCTTATACCAAAGCTCAAGATTGTGTACAATGGCACGGGCTTTGGGCAACCAATAGAATGTTGCAACCTCCCTTTCCCCAGTAGGAAGTAGTGTGTGCTCATATGATGTATCGATCAATAGTGGCTAATAAATGGAATGTGAATATACAATAGCATGAGTATGTCGGGCCACATTAAATGCGGCTAGAAATGCAATTGGACAGCATTAAATGCACTTGACTCCAAACAGAAATGCCGTTTGTCTATAATAGAGATAGCCACTTTGGATGAACAGCCCAACACCGAGAGTTCAATAGTTCAAGCAACGTAAAGATGGTTCAAATAGAGAGATAAACATATGTGAAGAGAGTGTAGGGACAGAAGCACAACAATTGATATGTGTGATCCTTTCCTTGAGTGTGTGCACATCAGGCTGAAAGCGCAAGCTGGTTGAAAACGCAGGTTGAAAATGTTGAAGCTTGTGAGAAAAAAAAGGAAATTGGTTGCGCAAATAGTAAGATGTCAATAGTTGAGCTAAAAATGGTAGCTGATAAGTAAAAGTGCAGGTTGAAACTGTGAAACACGTAGGTATAGCATGAAAACATTAACTTTTGGAGTAGTCTATGTGTGATTAACCTGAAAGCAGCAGGCAAACACAATAGCCAACACCAAAACCAAAAGGCTTGGGATTTGATACCATGTTAGAAAAGTGTGGAGCAACAGAAGCAAAGAGATAGTGCTGATAGATTTGTTGTAACCATGAAAACACAAAAAGACCAACAAGACCACAATGAGCTCATAGAGAATAGACTCGAATGGAGGGCATATACCAAGGCTTAAGTGTGTATTTCGGAACCGGCCTTTAGAAGCCTAAAGGGCAGTAGATCACATTTAGCAAACACTTAAATTTAGCTTAATAGTAAATTCAGCAAGAAAAATCCATACACAATTGGAGCTAGAGTGCTCGTACACTAGACATGACACCTATTGCCCCCAAACCTTGGTGTTCCTTTCAGTTTTTCTTTAGATTGCTGACGTATGCCTGAAATTGATTAAATAGCTGTATTTTAGTGATTTCTTGTGATACAACTGATCCACGGGTGCACAATGACCTTGTCACCTTCAATGTTGGCCTCCAACCAACTATAAAGTGTTAAAAAATGTGAATGAATAATTCAGCCTGCCAAACCCTAAGAATTATAGCTAGCATTTGAACCCAATTTTGTAGAGCATTTGCCTAGACAACTATCTTGCATAGAGTGGCTTGTTTGGAGTATATTACTAGGCATTAGGTCGATAGAATGATCTTCTAGTCTTTCAAGTTGTAAGTTTCCAAGCAAGGAGTCAGAAAAACAATCTTGGAATTCGTTTAAGAATTCTGTCTGCTCATTATTTAGCATTGAAACATTAGATTTAGCATAGTACGTAGAAAGATGATTTTTCATTACTGAAGAAATTGCTGAAGGAGACATTAGAGGAATTGGCTCCCCCTTTAACTTTACATCGAGAACATGTTGCCTTCCTTTGTAAGTGAGCGATTTTCTTGTTATATACATCAATCATAGCATGTACTTTGTATGATACCATGGAATACCCAAAAGTACATTGCAACCCTCCAATGGTGTAATGTGAAGATCCTCATTGTCCATATATGATTGTAAATGAATACTGAGTTGTTCAATAATAGGGTAAGTGGCTATCCATGTCTAGGACTAGCCAAACTAGTCTCACCCATGGGATCGATCTCATAATCTCTAATGCCCAACTTGGCTACCAATTCTAGAGAAAGGAAGTTGGCATGTGCACTTGCATCAAAGAAAACTATAGTATGCTGGTCCCTCACTTCGCCCCATATACGATATAGTTCTGAACCATCTATGCTTGGTTACTCACCAACAAGATCAAACACCAATCTAGTTGAAATTTTATGCTTCTTGTTTTTCTAATCCTTATTGTCATCTACATGGTTTTTAGGCTTACGTTTTGGGCATTCATGTGCTATATATCCCTTTTGTTTACAAACATAGCATTTCTTTGTATCATACAATGTCTTCTTTTCAATAGATTTCTTAGTACTAGCAAATGACCTTTTGCCTTGTCTAACTCGTGAAAGAATGACTTAAATTGATTTTTAGCTTGTCAATGCTTCTTTGAGGATTTAAACTTGCCTCCCCAAAAGTTAGCCTTTTTGCCCTTATTTTGAGCATTGTCCTTTGAAGCATCTTTGCTGTCCCTAAAACTTGTGATATGGCCTTTCATCAATATATAAGCTGTATTTGCATTTCAGTCAATTGTGCCATGTTGTTGACTTTTGTCTTAGTGCAATGGTTGCAGATTTTGCAAATTTCTTCGGGTAAACTGAAACCAGCCTTCCTTCTCGAAGAGGATGGTGAAACTTGATTAAGCACTTAATTACAGCAATTAACAAATTCACAAAAATGGAATGTACACTTTACCATACAATCTTGGACATTAGACAACTTGTTGGCCCCAAAACCGGTGCCCCTTTTAGTATTTCTATAACTTATATTTCAATTGGATGGAGTACAACTGAGATTCTTTAATCTCCTCTACTAATCCAAATGCCCCTTTTTGATCAACAAGCCTTTAAACCCAATTTGCCCCTTGGTTTGCGTAGGGATTGGCCTTCACCATGCTCCTTAAAGACAAATTCAGCTTCAAATCTGATATTGGCTGAGTGGCCTCTTGAATCTCCTTGAAATTTCTCAATTTTAGTTGTTGAAATTCAAGTCCTAGGCCCTTAAAATCTCAGCACACATCCTGAGGCGGCTATCAAAACCCTAATTTCTGTTGTAAATTAGGGTTTACAGCAGAGATTGATTGAAATCTTTTCCTTTGATGGCTCAAATTGCTAAAAAATGCTGAGATAACTTAAGAGATGGTTGGGTGATGAGAGAGAATGCTGCAGAGAGAGAAATTTCAGAGTTTCATCGCGAGAAACATTGAAAAGCTACTATTGCTCTACTCAAACAACCATGGAAGCTGTGACCTATAGCTTAGGACCACTAGAAAGACTGTTGCCTCCTCCTTTATGCTGTCATCTGCACGAGAAGGACCTTGGACTACTGTCACTTGCTCTTGGAGGGGCCCAAATTGCTGTCACATGCTCTTGGAGGGGCTCAAATTGTTGCCACATGTTGTAGGGTTGATCCTTGGTGGTTGCAAATCACATGAGTAGTCTCACCTTGCTCTCTAACAATCTCCTTTTCTCTGAGAATGGTGGAATAGACTTCCACCAGCCCCTAAACATGTTTTTACTACTTGCATGGGCAAGTTTTGCCAAGTGGTAGCCTTCTAATCTCATTTTCTAGCATTATCTACCTTATCAAATTAATTTTTAGAATTTTAATTTTAAAAATTAATTTAATAATTATTCTAGTGCTTAGAAATTAATTCCACTAGCCAATGATTAAATTGGCTAGGCCAAATTGTCTTCCACATATCCATGAGCTGTTATTAGCCCTTAGACTAGCATTAATTAATTAATTAATGCCTAGTCTTTAATGTCACCATTGAAATTAGTGGCCAATACATTGGTCTATGCCAAACTTTGACATCGGGTATCACCTAGTACCTATTAGGCATAACTTATTACAACTTTTGCCTTTGGCACCAATTTGTTAGAAGTGATGCAGCAATGGAAGCATAAACAACATACTGAAATAAACTGCTAAAACACAAGACAAGAGAAAGAATGAATAAGCGAACACAAATACAGATGAGAACTTAGATGTATGCTTGGGAAATGGAATCCATATCGAACACGAGATAGCAGCATACAACAGTGAATCATTGGTTTGTGTTTTGGAAGTTTTTGAAACATTATTTTTAAGTGTTGTTTATGCTCTTTTTAACTTTTGAATAAACTTAAATATCATCAAAGAAAGTACATCTAAACTTTGTTGAGAAACCGCATCATTCCATGCAATTTTCCTTATTCATTTTCATTTTTGGTTTTAGTTTTCAGTCCCCCCAAAGACTTTCTAGGGTCTTCCAAGAGTGTTGGAGTGCCGTTTGAGAGACTTCAATGGGCGAGATTCGAGACTGTTTGTGCCTATGTATACGATATCTCCCATTCATTCTTCACTCGTACTCAACATACTCTCTCACTTCTGAGACTTTCGTCTCTCCTCTCTCCTTCCATCATCTTCTTGAAGCGTCTTGTCACCTTCAGCATTAGGTTTGTGTTTGGAGCCCATCCTGTTGGCGTCAACTTCTCCACCTTAGCGACAACTCATCTCAGCTTGGTATCAGCGTCCCCAGCTTGGTGATAGCTTCTTGCTCTTGGGTGTCAGTCTCCATTCACATGGTGTTATCTACGCGGTCCCTTGATTTGTGTTTGTAGCCTGTGGACAGTCCTGATCATTAGGCGTCACATCCTCTGTTGATCTCATCACCTCTAGAGGTTGGTGGACCTTGCGTTTGCCAGTTTTTGCCCCTTCCTTCATTCGTGGACAGAATATCAGCCCCTGCACTTGTGTTTGGCAATCATGAGGATTCACCCATTTGCGTTTGCTGCATCTGGGATCTCCTTTACTGTTGGTGACCTCCTCCTCCACCCTTTGATGGTAGTCTCGTTGCTCCAGGCATCACCAGTCATCATCCCTGCGGTGCAGATTTAGAGGCTGCTCTTTGATGGCAATCTCACTGCTCCAGGCGATACCTCATCACCCCCTTCATTTGTAGACTTAGAGGTTTCTTTGGTAGCCTCCGTGCTCCAGGACATCTTTAGTGCTATGACACCCTTGTATTAGATTCGCCTCATTTATTTAGTTCTTCATCATCTTATTCATTTGGGTTTCTCTTCTCTTTTTAGTGTTTGCCGTGCACACTCTGTGTTTTTCCTTATAAACCCTACTGTCTCTTTGGTTGCTTAGTCATTCGATGTCATGTGTTAGGTCAACGTGAGTAGACATGTGACGACCAGTAGATAATTCTTTATTTTTGGTTGTGAAGTGGCTTATTTTAAGCCTTGGTTTGCGTGTGCAAGCACGGCCTTCAGACCAGTGCATCCTTATACCTGGAAATTTGGGGGTTTTCCCAAATCTGATGCTGGTAATATATAACAAGACAATCTGATCAGAAATTTGCAGAAATTGCACACATTGGTTCCAAATTTTTTTCGGGCTTTTCTCATATCAATGAAATTTTGCTTATTAGCAGAGTCAAATTTGTTGACATTGGTGCACAATTGACCTGAGAAATTTTGGGGCTTTTGCAAGATTTGGGAAACTTTGCCACTTTTGCCTGTTTTATGGACTTGGGTTTATGTATTGATGCAATCGGTGCAGATTTGTCAGTAAAATTTTGGGGCTTTTGCTGAAATTTGAGAATTTTGGCAAAAATGATGTCTGAAATGTACATTGGAAACATTGCTGATGCAATCTTGGTGCTGTAAGCAGTGAGATTCATCTCCCACTTGTGAAATATTGAAGATATTGCAGAGAATATTGGTTTCTTCTATGTATCAGAAGTACTTGGTCACATATGTGTGCAATACATATCTCGGACAGCTCCCATTGAGTTGATGTATTGCTGAACAATAATTTTGCAATAGACTTAGTGATCATTTGCAGATCTGGGATTATTTCAGATGTACTTTTGGTGATACTACTAAAGTGGGAGTCACCTGGTAGTGATGTATGCTTTGAGTATATGCTGAAATTTCAGTTATACTGCTGAACGTCATCAGTTCTACTGCTGTACATGTACTTGGACTAAACCTTGCTCTCATTGACTGAAAATTTGGGTTGATATTAACTGAATAATCAGATCATTGTTTGCTGTTATAAATTGTAGTATTGTTTTTTGGGTACATTTGCTGAAAAATGGCTGCAAATGCTTCAAGCAGCAGTGACATTAAATCCCTTCTTGAAATCAAGAGATTGATGGCACTGGTTTCGACTTATGGAAGGACAGGATGCAAGACATTTTATTTCTCAAGGATTGTGATGATGCTCTTTTGGAAGTCCAGCCTGCAGCTATGATAGACGAGGATTGGGCTAGACTCAACAAGAAGGCCATTGCATACATTAAAATGGATGTATGTGATGATGTACTTATGGACATCAAGCGTCTTGATACATCTTATGCCATATGGAAAAAGTTGATGGACACTTACGAAAATACAACTCCAGTAAATCAAGTGCATCTCATGCACAAGCTTGTAAACATGGAGTTGGATGAGTCTAAGCCAACATCAAAGCATTTGAGTGCTTTTATAGGGATTTTGAGCCAGTTGCAGGACTCTGGTTTGTAGCCCTTCAATGATAAATTGAAGGCCATTTTCTTGTTGATGACTTTGCATGATAGCTGGGAGTTTTTGGTTGTCTCATTAAGCAACAATCCTACTTTAATTTTCGATGGTGTTAGGGGCTCTATTCTCAATGAGGAGATTAGAAGAAAGTCTAGTGGAGAAAGCAGTGGTTCAGCTTATCATCTTAGAGGGAGGTAAGAAAAGAGGAGTAATGTAAGAAATAAAGGCAAAAGTAGGAGTAAAAGCAAGGGCAAACAATAGGATGTCACCTGCTATCAATGTGGACGTAAAGGGCATAAAAAGCCTAATTGTCGCTACTACAAGAGAAAGAGCAAGAAAGAAAGAAACAACAAGGAAAGAAACAGAAGGATGACAAGAAAGATAATGACAACTCTCCCTCAAAAGAAGTTGCAAAGGCAAATGTGTCAGAGTGCAGCGGTGCAGAAGCGTAGGACTGAGAGAGAGAGAACGCAGAGAGAGAAGGGAGAGAAAGAGACAGTGGATGATGAAGATCTGCTGTATAAAGAATGCTGAATACAAAGATATACACGGGCGCAGTGTGCTGGACTGCGTGTCTCCACCTCAACGATGCAACCTGCTGTCCACCTCGAAGTTTGCTGCAGTCTGGACTGTCTGCTATCTGAAATCAGTGAACAGAGACAGAATCTGCGCGTCACCGGTCTGTAATCTGCGTGAGAGAAGTGTGTAAGATTGCTGGGAACATTGGGTATAAATAGCCGATATCTGCTAGAAAATAGGGCGCCAGAAATACCCTGTCGGCTGCATTAAATGCAGCCGACTGACTGTATAGTTTGGACTGCCACGTGGCAGTCTGACTGTGCAGTCCGACTGCACACCTGTCCGACTGCACTCTGCCTCCTGCCTGGCTGCCCCCTGCCTGGCTGTGATCTCTAACACCCCCTCTCAGAGCCGAGGCAGGGCAGAAGCCTGAGGGATCTGGAATGTCTCCGAAGTAGAGCCTGAGGAAGCGCCTTCGTAAACAAATCCGCAAGATTGTCCTTTGTCTTGCAATACTCCACAGTGATGGTCTCATCCAGAAGCTTTTCTCGGATGAAGTGGTACTGGATCTCAATGTGCTTCGTCCGGGCATGAAAAACAGGGTTCCTTGCCAAGGCAATGCAACTCTCATTGTCTCATCGCAGCAATGTAGGACGAGTCTGGGGGCACCCAAGCTCCTCCAATAATCTCCGAAACCACACAACCTCGCATGTGGTGGAAGACGCGGTCCGATACTTCGCCTCAGTAGACGAAAGGGCTACCGTGGGCTGCTTTTTGCTACTCCATGAAATAACACCTGCACCCAAAGTAAAACAGTAACCTGTAGTAGACCACCTGTGGTCCATGTCACCGGCCCAATCCGAGTCGCTCCAACCTGCAAGTACAAGATCTGACCCATCTGTCCCTGCGGGGTAATGAATCCCCAAATCAGACGTCCCCCTCAGATACTGAAGTATCCTCTGAGCAGCCTGCCAATTCGTCGTCTTAGGTTCACTCATGAACCCTGCCAAGAGCCCAACAGCAAAACATAGATCAACCCTCGTGTTGAGAAGCCAAATCAAGGACCCAATCAACTGTCGATAGCGGGACGTATTCGCCAAAGGAGAAGCTGAATGGGAAGTGGCCTTCCAGTTCGGATCCATAGGAGTCGAGAGGGCCCGACAATCCTCCATCTCAAAAGACACCAAAAGCTCCTGTACATATCTCTGTTGAGAGATAAAGATTCCCCTCTGAGACTGATAAATCTCATGGCCCAAAAAGAAATGGAGTAGACTCAAATCCGTCATCTCGAACGTCCGATGTAAAGCTGACTTCGTCTCCTGGACCTGCTGTGCATCATCACCTGTGACAACCAAATCATCAACATATAATACAAACAGCACACAACCATCCTCGGAAGTGTGAACATACAGCTGCGGATCGGCCTTGGACCGCCGATATCCCAACTGAGACTGGAGGAACGAATCAATCTTCTCGTTCCATGCACACGGAGCCTGCTTGAGGCCATACAAGGCCTTCTTCAACCTGTAGACTTTCCCATCTGAAGAACCAAAGCCACGAGGCTGCTCAACATAGATCTCCTCCTTCAAATCACCATTCAGGAAGGCCGACTTCACATCCAACTGATAAACAGGCCATCTCCTATGGCCAGCCAAAGCAAGAACAGCTCTAATGGTCGCCATACGAGCTGTGGGGGCAAAAGTGTCATGATAGTCAATACCTGGGCGCTGTGCAAAACCTTTAGCAACAAGGCGAGCCTTGTGCTTATCCAAAGTACCATCATTGAGATATTTGGTCTTGAAGACCGACTTGACTCCAATCACCTTCTTTTTCGGGGGGCGGGGCATGAGTGACCAAGTGCCATTCCTCTCAATAGCCTCCAACTCGGCTTCCATAGCTTTCTTCCATGGGGCGGACTGTAAAGCCTCCTTCACGGAGGTGGGCTCTCGATCCTGCATAACATGGGTCATCAAACAATAGTTGGAGCAAACTAGCTCCGTAGAATGTGCCTGGTGCCTCCGTGACCGCCACACCATCTTGCGGTCCCCACTCCTCAGGAACCCCCTTGATCCCTGAATCACGGAGTGTGTCACGGGCCCAGCGAGGAGGAGGCCGAACCTCCCCTCGGCGTTCTCCATCAGTAGAAGACTCTGGAATATCCACCGGTGGTAACTCCTCAGAGGTGTCCGGTGGAACTGTAGACTCTGTGTCAGAAACAGAATCATAATCAAAAGGCACGGGCTCCAATGGAACTGTAGAAGGAGCCCAACTCTCCCTTGGATCTCCAAGAACGGGATGCTCCTCACCCGTTAAAGTAGCCGGAACCTCCACAAACCGCACATCACTGCTAGTGTACACATCCCGCTTGACGGGATCATACAGTCGGTAGCCTTGGGACTGGGAGTGTAGCCAACAAATACCTGTTTTCGGGAAGCCGCTTCAAATTTATCACGGTGAGCCTTGGGAATGTGAACATAGGCATCACACCCAAAGACCCGAAAGTAAGAAACATTTGGCTTCGTCCCAAAATAAGCCTCAAATGGGGTCATCCCTTCCACGGCCGAAGTAGGGGATCGATTGAGGATGTGGACTGCAGTAGCCACAGCCTCGGCCCACAGAACCTGAGGGGTCTGTCGGTGCTCCATCATGGTGCGCGCCATCTCGATCACACTGCGGTTCTTCTGTTCAAGAATACCATTTTCTTGAGGAGTATTAGTATTGGCAAACTCCTAGTGAATTTCTCTATCTGCACAAAACCGAGCAAACTCATTAGACACAAATTCACCTCCCTTGTCGGATCGCAAGGTCTTCAACTTCCGGCCTGATCGGTTCTCCTCAAAGAGAAGCCAATCCTTGAAGTGCGAGAAAGCTTCTGACTTTAATGCCAAAAAGTAGGCCCATGTCATCCTGCTATAGTCATCCACGATCAGCATGAAGTACGAGCTCCCACGCAGGGACTCATTCCTCATAGGGCCACATAGATCCGTAGATACTAGCTCCATCGGGGAAGTAGACCGCCGCGAAGCTGTGTGGGGAATGGCATCCCTATGCTGCTTCCCCCGAATGCAGGAGACACATGGCTGCTGGCTCACCACTATATCCGGCAACCCTCGAACAAGCTGTCCACGTGACGCCCTCTGTGTTAGAGAGGATCACAGCCAGGTAGGTACAGCCAGGCAGGTGCAGTCCAGTCGGACTGCTGCAGTCGGACTGCCACGTGGCAGTCCGACTGCCTGCAGCCATTTTATTCCAGGCTGCGCCCTATTTTGGCGCCCCGTTCTAGGTGATTTTTCGCCTATTTATTGCTGACGTTTTCAGCAGTCTGTCCATTATTCTCTGTCGCAGATTACAGACCGGTGCCGTGCAGATTTCTGTCTCTGTTCACAGATTTCAGACAGCAGACAGTGCAGACTGCAGCAGACTTCGAGGTGGACAGCAGGTCGCATCGTCGAGGTGGAGACACGCAGTCCAGCGCACTGCGCCCGTGTATATCTTTGTATTCAGCATTCTTTATACAGCAGATCTTCATTGTACACTGTCTCTCTCTCCCTTTTCTCTCTGCGTTCTCTCTCTCTCAGTCCTACGCTTCCGCACCGCTGCACTCTGACATGGTATCAGAGCAGTGTTTGAGGGCTGACTGAGCGCAGAATCAACCTGAAGAGGAGTTTCCATCGCGACACAAATTTGCGTTTTTTGCGTTTAAGGGCAGACAGGACGGCTGCGCCTTGGAACAAGGCTGAAACGAGTGTGGGCTGGAGTTCCAGGCGATTATGGACCGGAAGGTGCCTGTCCTATCGGCTCTTCCTACAGATCAGAAGCTCGACGGCGACAACTACCGCATTTGGCGCGTTATGATGTTGGCCATTCTGGAGTCCTATGATTTGGCGGAGTTGGTACAGGAAGATATTGACCGACCTTCGGTAAGAGATGAGTCCAAACTCTCTTCCGATGCTCGTGCGGAGTTGGCCAGGGCCCAGTCTCATTGGGACAAACTGAATGCCAGGATTCGATCCTTTCTCTTTCTATCATGCACTACAGCCGTGATCGCTCACATCGAGCACTTGACTGTGGCTCGTGAGATATGGCTGGAGCTTGATCAAATGTACAATCGGATGACCCTGATGAAGAGGGTTTCTTTGGAGGTACAGATGCGGACCTTGTTCGTCAATAAGTCTTCTTCGCTAAGGGAACACATTAACAAGCTAAGGCAGCTACAGATGCAGGTTCAGAATGCGGGGAAGCCGATCTCCTCCGAAGACATGGCGATCACACTATTGTCCCAGTTGCCGCCACGATTCGGTACATTTTACTCTGCCCTTATTGCTTCGGGGCGAGAGTCTACTCTTCGGTGGGAGGAGTTGGTTCCTATGGTCTTGGACCAAGAGGAACAGTTAAAGGGACAGAATGCTTCCAAGACGGAGGCGTTGACAGGTCAAGCCTCTCAGAAGAAGGGGAAGGACCAAAAGAAGAAGAAGGGGGATAACAAGTCCAAGAAGGACAAGGAGAAGGACAAGGACAAAGACTCCACATGCCATATTTGTGGAAAGACTGGCCATTGGAAGAAGGATTGCCCTGACAAAGACTCGAAGGACACCAAGAAGAAGGAAACCAAGGATTCTGGAGCGGTGGCTGCACCCTCATCAGCTGCATTTCTACATTTAGTTGTCATTGAGGACGCTTCACCGAATGCTTCTGATGCTGCGATGGCGGCTCCCCAATCTCGAGAGTGGATTATTGATAGTGGTGCCTCACGGCACATGACTCCTTCATCAGATGGTGTTGCCCAGCTGCGACCTTCGCGTGGGCAGGTTCTCATTGGAGACAGCTCTTCAGTTTCTATTGCAGGTCGGGGTAAGATGCAGCTTATTCCGGATGGACAAGGTGGCACCCATACCTCAGAGGTTTTGCATGTACCAGGATTGGGGTACCATCTCCTTTCAGTCCATAAGATTTGCTCCCTTGGTCTTCTGGTGGAGTTTGACAGTTCTACAGTGCGAGTCCTTGATCGTGAATCGAGGAAGGTTCTATCATCTGGATATGAGGAGAACGGCATTTACAAACTGAAGTCTTCCACTGCCCTCTCCACTCTTCTTCTTACCTCACAGTCACAGTCTGAATTATGGCATGCTAGGTTTGGTCACCTGAACTATGACTATCTTCGGAAGGCGTCACGGGGACAGCTTGTTCGAGGGTTGCCGGATATAGTGGTGAGCCAGCAACCATGTGTCTCCTGCATAAGGGGGAAGCAGCATAGGGATGCCATTCCCCACACCGCTTCGCGGCGGTCTACTTCACCGATGGAGTTAGTATCTATGGATCTATGTGGCCCTATGAGGAATGAGTCCCTGCGTGGGAGCTCGAACTTCATGCTGATCGTGGATGACTATAGCAGGATGACATGGGCCTACTTTTTGGCACTAAAGTCAGAAGCTTTCTCGCACTTCAAGGATTGGCTTCTCTTTGAGGAGAACCGATCAGGCCGGAAGTTGAAGACCTTGCGATCCGACAAGGGAGGTGAATTTGTGTCTAATGAATTTGCTCGGTTTTGTGCAGATAGAGGAATTCACCAGGAGTTTGCCAATACCAATACTCCTCAAGAAAATGGTATTCTAGAACGGAAGAACCGCAGTGTGATCGAGATGGCGCGCACCATGATGGAGCACCGACAGACCCCTCAGGTTCTGTGGGCCGAGGCTGTGGCTACTGCAGTCCACATCCTTAATCGATCCCCTACTTCGGCCGTGGAAGGGATGACTCCATTTGAGGCTTATTTTGGGACGAAGCCAGATGTTTCTTACTTTCGGGTCTTTGGGTGTGATGCCTATGTTCACATTCCCAAGGCTCACCGTGACAAATTTGAAGCGGCTTCCCGAAAACAGGTATTTGTTGGCTACAGCTCCCAGTCCCAAGGCTACCGACTGTATGATCCCGTCAAGCGGGATGTATATACTAGCCGTGATGTGCGGTTTGTGGAGGTTCCGGCTTCTTCAACGGGTGAGGAGCATCCCGTTCTTGGAGATCCAGGGGAGAGTTTGGCTCCTTCTACAGTTCCACTGGAGCCTGTGCCGTTTGATTATGATTCTGTTTCTGACACAGAGTCTACTGTTCCACCGGATCCTTCTGAGGAGTTACCACCGGTGGACATTCCAGAGTCTTCTACTGATGGAGAACGACGAGGGGAGGTTCGGCCTCCTCCTCGCTGGGCCCGTGACACTCTCCGTGATTCAGGGATCGAGGGGGTTCCTGAGGAGTGGGGACCGCAGGATGGTCTGCGGCGGTCACGGAGGCACCAGGCGTATTCTTCGGAGCTTGTGTGCTCCAATTATTGTTTGATGTCCCGAGTTATGCAGGATCGAGAGCCCACCTCCGTGAAGGAGGCTTTACAGTCCGCCCCATGGAAGAAAGCTATGGAAGCTGAGTTGGAGGCTATTGAGAGGAATGGCACTTGGTCACTTGTGCCACGCCCCCCGAAGAAGAAGGTGATTGGAGTCAAGTGGGTCTTTAAGACCAAATATCTCAGTGATGGTACTTTGGATAAGCACAAGGCCCGCCTTGTTGCTAAGGGTTTTGCCCAGCGCCCAGGGATTGACTGCCATGACACCTTTGCCCCTACAGCTCGTATGGCAACCATTAGAGCTGTTCTTGCTTTGGCTGGCCATAGGAGATGGCCTGTTTATCAGCTGGATGTGAAGGCGGCCTTCCTGAATGGTGATTTGAAGGAGGAGATCTACGTTGAGCAGCCTCCTGGCTTTGGTTCTTCAGATGGGAAAGTCTACAGGTTGAAGAAGGCCCTGTATGGTCTCAAGCAGGCCCCGCGAGCTTGGAACGAGAAGATTGATTCGTTCCTCCAGACTCAGTTGGGATATCGGCGGTCCAAGGCCAATCCGCAGCTGTATGTTCACACTTCCGGGGAAGGTTGTGTGCTGTTTGTATTATATGTTGATGATTTGATTGTCACAGGTGATGATGCACAGCAGGTCCAGGAGACAAAGTCAGCTTTACATCGGACGTTCGAGATGACGGATTTGGGGCTACTCCATTTCTTTTTAGGCCATGAGATTTATCAGTCTCAGAGGGGGATCTTTCTCTCCCAACAGAGATATGTTGAGGAGCTCTTGGTGACTTTTGAGATGGAAGATTGTCGGGCCCTCTCTACTCCTATGGATCGGAACTGGAAGGCCACTTCCCACTCAGCTTCTCCTTTGGCGGATGCTTCCCGCTATCGACAGTTGATAGGGTCTTTGATTTGGCTTCTCAACACCAGGGTTGATCTATGTTTTGCTGTTGGGCTCTTGGCAGGGTTCATGAGTGAACCTAAGACGGTGCATTGGCAGGCTGCTCAGAGGATACTTCGGTATCTGAGGGGGACGTCTGATTTGGGGATTCATTACCCCGCAGGGACAGATGGGTCAGATTTTGTACTTGCAGGTTGGAGCGACTCGGATTGGGCCGGTGACGTGGACCACAGGCGGTCTACAACAGGTTACTGCTTTACTTTGGGTGCAGGTGTTATTTCATGGAGTAGCAAGAAGCAGCCCACGGTAGCCCTTTCGTCTACTGAGGCGGAGTATCGGGCCGCATCTTCCACCACATGCGAGGTTGTGTGGCTTCGGAGATTGTTGGAGGAGCTTGGGTGCCCCCAGACTCGTCCTACATTGCTGCGATGTGACATTGAGAGTTGCATTGCCTTGGCAAGGAACCCTGTTTTTCATGCCCGGACGAAGCACATTGAGATCCAGTACCATTTCATCCGAGAAAAGCTTCTGGATGAGACCATCACTGTGGAGTATTGCAAGACGGAGGACAATCTTGCGGATTTGTTTACGAAGGCGCTTCCTCAGGCTCTACTTCGGCAACATTCCAGATCCCTCAGGCTTCTGCCCTGCCTAGGCTCTGAGAGGGTGTGTTAGAGAGGATCACAGCCAGGCAGGTACAGCCAGGCAGGTGCAGTCCAGTCGGACTGCTGCAGTCGGACCTGCAGCAGTCGGACTGCCATGTGGCAGTCCGACTGCCTGCAGCCATTTTATTCCAGGCTGCGCCCTATTTTGGCGCCCCGTTCTAGGTGATTTTTCGCCTATTTATTGCTGACGTTTTCAGCAGTCTGGCCATTATTCTCTGTCGCAGATTACAGACCGGTGCCGTGCAGATTTCTGTCTCTGTTCACAGATTTCAGACAGCAGACAGTGCAGACTGCAGCAGACTTCGAGGTGGACAGCAGGTCGCATCGTCGAGGTGGAGACACGCAGTCCAGCGCACTGCGCCCGTGTATATCTTTGTATTCAGCATTCTTTATACAGCAGATCTTCATTGTACACTGTCTCTTTCTCTCCCTTTTCTCTCTGCGTTCTCTCTCTCTCAGTCCTACGCTTCCGCACCGCTGCACTCTGACACTCTGAAGATAGTCATAGTTCAGGTGACCAAACCGAGCATGCCATAATTCTGACTGTGACTGTGAGGTAAGAAGAAGAGTAGAGAGGGCAGTGGAAGACTTCAGTTTATAAATGCCGTTCTCCTCATATCCGGATGAGAGAACCTTCCTCTATCCACGATCAAGGACTCGCACCGTAGAACTGTCAAACTCCACCAAAAGACCAAGGGAGCAAATCTTATGAACTGAAAGGAGATGGTACCCTAATCCTGGTACATGCAAAACCTCTGAGGTATGGGTACCACCTCGTCCATCCGGAATAAGCTGCATCTTACCCCGACCTACAATAGAAACTGAAGAGCTGTCTCCAATGAGAATCTGCCCACGCGAGGGTCATAGCTGGGCAACACCATCTGATGAAGGAGTCATGTGCCGTGAGGCACCACTATCTACAATCCACTCTCGAGTCTGGGGAGCCATTATCGCAGCATCAGAAGCATTCGGTGAAGCGTCCTCAATGACAGCTAGATGAAGAAATGCAGCTGATGAGGGTGCAGCCACCGCTCCAGAATCCTTGGTGTCCTTCTTCTTAGTGTCCTTCGTGTCTTTGTCAGGGCAATCCTTCTTCCAATGGCCAGTCTTTCCACAAATATGGCATGTGGAGTCTTTGTCCTTGTCCTTCTTGGACTTGTTATCCCCCTTCTTCTTCTTTTGGTCCTTCCCCTTCTTTTGAGAGGCTTGACCTGTCAGCGCCTCTGACTTGGAAGCATTCTGTCCCTTTAACTGTTCCTCTTGGTCCAAGACCATAGGAACCAACTCTTCCCACCAAAGAGTAGACTCTCGCCCCGAAGCAATAAGGGCAGAGTAAAATGTACCGAATCGTGGCGGCAACTGGGACGATAGTGTGATCGCCATGTCTTCGGAGGAAATCGGCTTCTCCGCATTCTGAACCTGCATCTGTAGCTGTCTTAGCTTGTTAATGTGTTCCCGTAGCGAAGAAGACTTATTGACGGACAAGGTCCGCATCTGTACCTCCAAAGAAACCCTCTTCATTAGGGTCATCCGATTGTACATCTGATCAAGCTCCAGCCATATCTCTCGAGCCACCGTCAAGTGCTCGATGTGAGCGATCACGGCTGTAGTGCATGATAGAAAGAGAAAGGATCTAATCCTGGCATTCAGTTTGTCCCAATGAGACTGGGCCTTGGCCAACTCCGCACGAGCATCGGAAGAGAGTTTGGACTCATCTCTTACCGAGGGCCGGTCAATCTTCTCCTGTACCAACTCCGCCAAATCATAGGACTCAAGGATGGCCAACATCGTGACGTGCCAAATGTGATAGTTGTCACCGTCGAGCTTCTGATCTGTAGGAAGAGCCGGTAAGACAGGTCCATAATCGCCTGGAACTCCAAGTGCATCTCTGTAGACATCTTCACCTGCAATGCCTTCACAAACGCAAAAGCAGCCCCCTCTGACTACGAAAACTCAGCCTGCTAAGGCTCTTCTGCGTCCTGAAGCTTCTTCACCTCCGGAGGCGATGAAAAAGCAAAACCTGCACTTGTAGGCTGAAAACTCAAACTTCCTCCGCGTCAAACAGCAGTAAACAGTAGCAAATCCACCACCTGTACTCCTTTCCTGTACGCCCACACTCGTTTCAGCCTTGTTCCAAGGCGCAGCCCTCCTGTTTGCCCTTAAACGCAAAAAATGCAAATTTGTGTCGCGATGGAAACTCCTCTTCAGGTTGATTCTACGCTCAGTCAGCCCTTAAAAACTGCTCTGATACCATGTCAGAGTGTAGCGGTGCGGAAGCGTAGGACTGAGGGAGAGAGAGAACGCGGAGAGAGAAGGGAGAGAAAGAGACAGTGGATGATGAAGATCTGCTGTATAAAGAATGCTGAATACAAAGATATACACAGGCGCAGTGCGTTGGACTGCGTGTCTCCACCTCGACGATGGAACCTGCTGTCCACCTCGAAGTCTGCTGCAGTCTGCACTGTCTGCTGTCTGAAATCTGTGAACAGAGACAGAATCTGCGCGTCACCGGTCTGTAATCTGCGTCAGAGAAGTGTGTAAGACTGCTGGGAACGTCGGGTATAAATAGCCGATATCTGCTAGAAAATAGGGCACCATAAATACCCTGTCGGCTTCATTAAATGCAGCCGACTGACTGTACAGGCAAATGTTGCATCTAGTGTGGTCATTGAAGAGATCTGTGACATTGGAGAGATACTTGTTGCAGCCTCGTGATGTCATGGTAGTAATAGGTGATATGCACATCACTAAAAAGGAGGTGATTGATGCTTTACTTTCAGCTCATGATGGGCTGTCTCAATCATGTCTAGTGGATAGTGGTGTCTCTTTTTATGTCACTCTCTCTTTGGAGTCATTTTCTCAATACACTTCAGGTTGCCTTGGCAAGGTTTACTTGGGTAACAATTATGCATGTGAAATAGAGGGTGTAGGTACCATTTAAAAGAGCTGATTTTGCATGATGTCAGATATGTACCTAGCACAAAGAAAAGTTTGCTATGAGTTGGGTAGCTTGATGCAAGAGGTTATTTTACATCTTTGGTGGTGGATCTTGGAAGGTCCACAAGGGCTCTATGCTGATTGTTAAAGGCAGCAGAAAGGGGACTTTGTATTATTTGCATTGTAAAGCATTACTTGACAAGTTTTTAGTTTTGGCTGAAGTTCCTTCATAGATGGAACTTTGGCACAAAGGACTTGGTCATATGAGCTAGAAAGGCCTTTAGGTTCTCTCCTCTTCAGGGAGATTTAATGTGAAAGGCTTTGGTCTGGACTTTTGTGATGATTGCATATATGGAAAACATGTAAAGTCTCCTTATTACTATGGTGTTGTTAAGAAGTCGAATGCTCTTGGCTTAATACATTCAAATGTGTGCACTATGCCTGTTAATTCATATAGGGATACACAGTACTTTGTTACTTTTATTGATGATTTTAGTAGAAAGTCATGGGTGTATGTATTAAAGAGAAAAAAGGAAGTGTTGGATGCTTTTAAAAAGTTTCATGCTTTTGTTATCACACAGAAAGGGCTTAAGTTAAAAGCTATAAGAACGGATAATGGGGGCAAGTATATTTCTAATGAGTTCAAAAGGCTTTGTGAGATGCATGGCATTAAGAGGGAGTTGACAGCCCCTTACAATCTTGCATCAAATGGCGTGGCTGAAAGGTATAAAATCGCACACTTTGTGAGAGAGTTAGATACATGTTGTCCACAACTAATCTCCTGCAATAGTTTTGGGGAGAGGCTCTTAAAACCGCAGTTCATGTGTGCAATCGCTTTCCCAATCGTGCATTGGAAAATGGCATTTTTGAAGAGGTTTGGTCTGACAAACCTGCTTCATATGACGATTTGCGTGTCTTTGGTTGTGATGCTTTTGTGAATATTCTTGTAAAATCAGAGGACCAAACTAGACATGAAATCCATCACGGGCATCTTCATGGGATATGGAGATGAGGGAGAGATGGGATATAGAGTTTGGCTTCCTCAGGATAGGAAGATTGTACATTGTCGAGACGTAGTATTTAATGAGGCAAAGTTGGTGGAAAATGCTACACATGGTGACCTTGACAAGAAGAAGGTCTAGTTTCAGCATGAACAACCAGCCATTCAGCAACCATTAGCTGAAGATTTTGTTCCTTTTGATGCTGAAAATGAGTAGCAACCTATTGTGTTATAGCCGGAAGATAATGGACAGAAAATTGATGCACATGATGGAATAGGACAGCATGAAAAACATGCTGAAAAAAGGTTACAGCAGCAAGAAAATGTTGAAAACCAGCCACCAGGTGATTGTGTGCACATACATGAGGATGTAGGCCCATTGCCTATCAATACAGATCATCGGGTAAGAAGGTCTACACGTGTCAGAAGGCAGCCATAGAGGTTTCAGCCATCTTTGGATTGCATTTTATTGATTGATGAAGGTGAGCCTTTGACATTTAAAGAAGCACAGTCATGTGAAAACAAGAGAGAGTGGGAGTTTGCTATGCAAGAAGAGACGAAGTCTCTGTATGCAAATAATACATGGGAGCTTGCACCTTTGCCCAAGGATAGGAAAGCTATTTCTAACAAATGGGTTTATAAGGTGAAATGTATTGATGGGAAGCCCAAATACAAGGCATGTTTGGTTGCTAAGGGCTATGCATAGAAGGAAGGCATAGACTTCAAGATTTTTTTTCACTAGTGGTGAAGATGACTACGTTGCGTGTTTTGTTTGATCTCACCTCATCCTTGGATTTAGAGTTGGATTAGATGGGTGTGAAGATTGCTTTTCTTCATGGTGACCTAGATGAAGAGCTATACATGAAATAACCCGAAGGTTTTGCTATTCCAGGGAAAGAGCATCTAGTTTGTAAGCTGAAATGTAGCTTATATCGGCTAAATCAAGTCTCTAGACAATGGTATAAAAAGTTTGATACTTTTATGCTCAACCATGGATTCAAACGCAGCCATGTAGATCACTGCTTATACACTAAGAAGGCTGATGATGGAAGCCTTATTGTGTTGGTTTTATATGTGGATGACATGCTGATTGCAGGAAAGCATAAGAGTACTTAACATACTTTTAAAAGGCAGTTAAGTTCAACCTTCTCAATGAAAGATTTGGGAGCAACTGAACACATTTTGGGTATGCGCATTGAAAGAGATAGAGGGCAGCACTTGTTGTTTCTCTCACAAGACAAGTACATCAGCAAAGTACTTGACAGAGTTAATATGGCTGATGCTAAGCCTCTTGGTGTGCCTTTACCACCATATACAAAGCTTAGCAAAGTTGATTGCCCAAAAGATGATGCAACTGCTACTACAATAAAAGGCATACCTTATGTATCAACTTGTGGTTCTTTGATGTATACCATGGTTGCAACTCGTCTAGACATTGCTCATGCAACAGGAGGAGTTAGTAGATTCATGTCTAACCCTGGCAAACCATATTGGGAAGCAATGAAATGTATCTTTAGATACTTAAAAGGTACACAAGACAAGTGTATATGCTATGGAAAGGGTGCACTAGAGTGCAAAGGTTTTGTGATTTGGACAAGGCAAGAAATCTTGACACTAGAAAGTCTACCAGTGGGTATGTCTTTACTTTGGCTGGTGGAGCTATTTCTTGGTGTTCAAGATTGCAGAAAATTATAGCACTGAGTACTATATGGTGGTTTGGTCAAGGATTTTGGTCTTTCTTTATGTACTCCAATGCTTGGTTGTGATAGCTAGAGTGCAGTATGTCTGGCTAAGAATGCCATGTTTCATGCACATACCAAATATATAGACGTTCGGATCATTTCATTCAATAGGTCTACAATGATGGCCTTGTCACACTGACTAAGGTCAAAACCCAAGATAACCTTGCAGATGCTCTCACTAGAAGTCTTGCAAAGGCTTAGCATGAGGTTTGCATTCGACTAGTGGAAGTTGGATAGTTTAAAGGCATCACTTCGGGCCTTTAAGTGGGAGGTTGTTGGGTGTAAAGCCCCTTTGGCTATAAACTCTCATTTATCCCATGCGTATAAACTTACGAGTGTGAACACACCCTTTACTTGTACCCTAGCATATAAATACATTTTTATTCTTTGTGTACCGGGCAATATATTGGTATAGTCTTACTCAATTCTCTCAGCTCTCAGCTCAATCACTGCTCATTCTAGTGTTGCATTCTGTCAACACTTCAGCTCAACGGCTAGCCTTTTGACAATGTTGACAATACCTATTCTTCTTAGGTACATTTTGCCACCTTGGTTTAAGAGAGGATTGGATGTTTCCTTGGGTCTCACTAGATGAGGTCTGAGTGGAATTTTGAGGTTTCTTACCCTTCTCTAACTATCCGTTTTGAGAAGTGGCAACAAGGGTCCCCATTACAGGAGATACCCCATGAAATTGATTGAACAACGTAGCATATCATAAGAGCTGGCACTCAAATTCATAGAATGTGGGTATAGTGGGTTGTGAGATGACCTACTGCACAAAGCTAGAGTATTTCCTTGGCAGCTTGTTTAGGAACAGTGTGATATGGTCATCAGGGGACTTAGGAGCCCCTGTCATAGAGAACCCAATGAGGAGTTACCGATACTCAAACAACTTGACCTTAAGGTCATTCTTATCAGTAATGGTGAAAATTTAAAGCTCATGGTTAAGATTAATGCAATGGGTCCTATCCCAAGCCGAATAGCGGTCAGTCAAGTGTGCCCAACACTCTGATGCTAAGTTGAAATGCTAAAGCTGAGAATGAAACTCAGGTAGTAAGCCTTGCATTAGCTTAACTATAGTGGAGGCATTACGAGCCTTCCATGAGTGGACGACCTCGTATGGAATAAGTGTGGGACCAGGTTGGGGTTTCAAACCCTATATAAGATTCCATAGATTTTGGGAGTCTAAGACATGCCTCATCAATTTGGACCAAGTGGTGTAGCTAGATGGGTTGAAATGGGTTTTGTCATTGAATGAGTTCTTGGTAGATGAGGAGCTAGAACCATGAGGTGTCGATGGAGGTGGATAAGTGTGATGTGGTGATGGATAAGATGGTGGAGGATAAGGAGGGGGATAAGAAGTAGGGTAGGTAGAAATAGGCTATTGATGTCGAATGAGTGCCGATTGCTACGGAGGCACTGGAACAAATAGAATGACCAAGTGGTTCACTAGGTAAAGCCATAGAGGTGAACTGTAGTACCAAATGATCCACACTCGAAGAATGTCCTAGAGAGGGAAAACTCGAATGTGTGTCTGGGAGGATGATCTTTCATCACGGGTACACCACCTGAATAGGAGAAAGAAAGAGTCCTAAAGGTTGTGCCTAATGAAGGATTCCTTGGTATGGTGTGTGGTGGAAACATAGGTGCACTTAATGGAGGCTGAAAGGAATGTGAAGCAAAAGATGAGGGAGGGATGGATGGGAGCCCTAATGGATTTGTCATGGGTGTAGATGTGGGAAACATCATTGGTTCCTTTTGTCCATTAAATGCAACAAAATGAGATGTACCCACTCCATTATGACTACTAGAAACAAAATTATTTGAAGGAAAAGGAAGAGTAGGGATACTTACGACTTCTTGCTTGTTTTTCTTACCTTGTTTGGAGTTTTCAAAGAAATATCTATCTTCCTCATTACTTCCAAACCAAAAGATCTTATGTATTACCCCTTCTTCAAGAGGATCTCCCAAACCATGAGGAATAGAAGAATCATATACCATATAATCAGAAACAAGTTTGTGCATACCTAGCACTGGAGAAAAGAAGTAAGATGGAAGTGATATGTAATCCGCACTAGTTTCCACTTGAGGATGGTCAGTACAAAGTGGAGATTTCTTCGTACCCGCATGGTCAATAGTTCTGTGCACTGAATCTAAAGGAGAAAACTCAGGCTTTTCTTCAATTTGTTGTTGAGCCCTATGCATAAGGATGAGATTGTACTCAAAGCTGAAATCTTGTACAGTCGATGGACTCCATGGTAGTCTGAAGTTTCTGCATCCATGCCAGATCTAGCAGGGGCAAGTTGGGAGGCCCACATTTGCTCGTTTCTTGACATGTTGGGTTGTGGAGTTTGGAGTGGTATGTCAGTGTTCGAAGTCATCTGAACCTTCTGTTGTTCTTACTTCTACAAATGAGCTCTCCAAACAAGTCCAAGGTTTCTCAAAGAGAACTTGGCTCTAATACCATGTGACGAGATGCTCTAAACTCAAAAACACAATGCCAATTGTACGACAAAGCATAAATTGATAACACAGAATACAACTAGGGTTAGGATAACTTAGAGACAGTGAACAAAAATAATAATGAAATGAATGACTGTTGAATATACAATGCTTATGCAGCAAACACACTGTGCAGAGAGTGAATGCTATACCACAAACTCTTGTATCTCGAGGACATAGTTTCTAGAAACGGCGTTTCTGGTGCCCAGAAACAGGACGACCATTTTTGGCCGTTTTCATTTCTAGGAAACGGCGTTTCTGCCAGACAGGGAACAAGTAGGGTAAAACCCCCAAAATAGGCTGCGTCTCTTAGTCGCCTGCATATTTCGTCTCTCCCCCTGCTTGTTTTGGACTCTCCTACTGCTGCACCTGCTCGAACTGAAGCAACCGCGCTTGAACTGCTGCACATCAGCCCGTGGTCACTCAGTAACACTGAAAGCTCTCTTCTCGAAAGGTAACCTTCAGTTGTGAACATTCAGCTTGTTTTCTTGTATATTTCAGACCTGAATGTCTGCAATTTTCAGCCAAGATATATGAAATTTTTTGTCCTGCCCATTGTGTATGCACTATTTCAGCCTTGTGTGTCATTTGTTTGTGAACATTCAGCCTGTTTCATGTAGATTTCAGACCTGAATGTCTGCAATAATCAATTTTCAGCCAAGATATATAAAATTTTTTGTCCTGCCAGTTGTGTCCACATTATTTCAGCCTTGTGTCATTTGTTTTTGAACATTCAGCCTGTTTCATACAGATTTCAGACCTGAATGTCTGCAATAATCAATTTTCAGCCAAGATATATGAAATTTTTTGTCCTGCCAGTTGTGTGCACACATTTCAGCCTTATGTGTCATTTGTTTGTGAACATGTAGATTTCAGAACCGAATTTTTGCAATTTTCAGCCAAGATATAAGAAAATTTTTGTCTTGCCAGCCATGTTCACATTATTTCAACCTTATGTGTTATTTGTTTGATGTTTGGACAGCTTGCAGCCAAGAAAATACCATGGCTCCTGATCCTAATTGGCGCCATGTTACTCTCATAATCTCATATGAGGGGTCAGGTGGATCTAAAAGGTGGAAATGTATTTATTGTGGCATGGTGAAAACGGGGGGTGTCACTAGGGTCAAAGACCATCTTGCTCATGTGCCAAAAAGAGACACAGCTTCATGTGCAAATGTGCCAAGAGATGTGATGCTTTCTCTTGATTTATGGAGGAGGCAATGGCTTGGTCTTCCGACAGTTGATGCAGAACAAGACCAAGACTTAGCCACAGCTCAGCAACAAGAGGGTAGCACAAGTGCGGTTGGACCGTCAAAGAGAAGTAGGGTTGCATCAAATCTTGTTGCAAGTGCATCCGCTTCAGCCTCGGTCTCTTATTCACGTGCGACGAGGACTCCTTTGCCTCAACCTGATGTTTTAGGTACTCCTAGAGGTTCATTACAGAGGGCTAGCATACATGCTGCTATGCAAAAGCAAGCCATAGCTGAGGCAACTCGAGAGTTGATGAGATTGTTCATTGATGTGCTATTCCCTTCCATGTGGCTAAAACAAAGCAATGGAGGCGAACCATAAAAGCTATCAGCTGCATTGGATGTGAATGGGAGGGCCCATCCTTAGAGGTACTACGCACATGGGAGCTCAAGAAGGAAAAGGCATGCATTGAGGCTCAATTAGAGCCATTGAAAGATGCATGGAAGAAGTATGGGTGTATCGTTTTGTGTGATGGATGGTCTGACATCCGTAGGAGAAATGTGTATAATGTCATGGTCTCATGCTGTAAGGGCACTATGTTTGTGAAGGCCATTGATGCCTCTTTGCGAGGCCTTGTAGTGACAGGTGCATTTATATGGCAGCATTTACGGGATGTCATCTTGAAAATCGGGCTTGAATATATTGTGCAGGTTGTGACGAATAATGGAAGCAATTGTGTCTCTCTGGGCAGCATGTTAGAGGAGGAGTTTCCAAGCATTGTATGGATACCATGTGCTTCTCATTCCATTGATCTTTTGATTTGAGGATATAGGCAAAATTCAATGGATTGAGGTCATATTCAGCACGGCCACAAGTATGGTCAATTTTGTGAGGAAGAGGCCCAAGGTTCTTACTATATTTTGCTCATTTAGCCACCTTAAGCTCTTAAAACCCTCCACCACTAGATTTGCCTACATCTTTATTGTGCTTGAGAGATTAGTGCGCGTTCACAAGGAGTTGGTGCGCACTATATGGTCTGATGAGTTCATGCAGTGGGATGAGTATGATTATCCAAAGACCATGGCATTTCGGTGCAATGTCATGAATGATACTTGGTGGAAAGATGTGGAGACTATGGTGAGAACTCTCAATGCTATCTACACAGTTCTATGCATTACCGATATGGAGGGTAGCACTATGTGTCTTCTTTATGAGTATATGGATAAGATAGAAGAGGCTCTAAAAAAAAAAAACTTTTTGTCCTCGGACAAGTAAGTAACTCTTGAGTCTTTATTTTACAAATTAATATTATATGTGTGAATTTTGAGATTTGAATAACTATTCTTGAGACTTGACAGGACTGATCAAATCGTAGCTGTGTGGGAGAGGAGATGGAATTGGTTTCATAGAGCAATTCATGCAGTGGCCCATGTCTTGCATCCTCTTTGGCGAGATAATGAGCAGAGTGAGTGTGAGGAGCTAGAGGAGGGATTCATGGAGTATATGACAAAGGTGACAGGTGGCGATGTGTCAATGCTTCAAAGGATTGAGGATGATCTTTTGACATTCCGCAATGAGAGCTTGCATTTTGATAGAGAGACTGCGAAGTTGAGACAGACTCGACTTTAGCCTCTGTCTCATTGTGGGAAAAGTATGGAAATTGTGCGCTCACAAATAGTAATTTGTAATCTCAAGATTTTTTTAAATAATTATACATAATTACATATTTGTAATTTATTATCACTGGCATTCATTGCATAGTTTGATTCTTGAAAGTTGAATCTTAGATTCTTATGGCTCCGTTTGTGTTTCTATTTGAATGATGATTTATAGAAACGCATTGCTATACGAGTTCTCTCACAAGATTGTAGCTCAGGCCCTTGTGAGAGAAATTGGAGTACTTGGGCTTCCATACAAAGAAAAGGAATAAACTTACCATTGCTCAGTTAGAGAGGTTGGTCTTTTGCCATTGCAACCTCCAACTGCTTGAGAAAAACGATATTCATCCTGAGCCTACATTGGTGATTATATTTATATTTTGCTAACAGCTTATGGTCTTTGAAGTTTGACTTTTGAATGTCAATTCTGGAATCTAAAGATGATAACTTTTTTAAATCTCTATGTCAAATAAACACAGGTAAATATTGACAAGATCGACATAGAGAAGGTAAGGTTTGTTCCAGACATTACTCCAGAGGAGCGGGACATATATACCATGCTCTACCGGGAGATGATAGCCCCAAGCCGTACCACGCGCAGTAGGACTGCTTCACAACATCAGAGAGCCATAGATGGAGCTAGCACTTCAGCTGCTCTAGCAGATTCAGGGGCTTCTGATAGTTTTGGCTCATCAGCTGATGTGGATATCGATGAGCCAGAGGAGGATCAGGATGACAGCACCTCTATTGACTTAGATGATGTTGCTACAAATGCTTGAGCCTTGAGCCTTGATTTTATCATTGATGTTGAGCATTGTTGACAGTTGTCAGTCGCTTATGTTTTTCTTCATGGCTGGCCAGTGGCCGTTGTTTGAACTTTAAAATTATCAGTTCTTTGAGATCTCATATCTTACTTTGATGTTTGACTCTTGAGACATGTCATGACTCACATGATACATCATATGATCATTGCTATAGCTTGTAGTCTTGACTCTTGAGTTTTTAATTTGGCTTTTGTTAATGTTAGATGTATCTAGATTCTAGAATCTAGGTTGCCTTCTTTTGAAGTTTGAATGATGAATGATGAATCTTGATGTATCATGTATCTACTTAGTACTATGATCTATCACTGGTGACTACTCGTATTACCATGAGTGACGAGTGATGAGTCTCATGAATGATGAACTTGACTTTTAACTTTTAAGTTTTGATTATGATTCTTGGATGACAGATATTATGATGTTAATATGTTACACTTTTGTTTCAAAATATTGCAAGTTATGTGAAATTGCTGCGCAATGTGATTTGTGAAATTTAAATCATGGGTCTTGGAAGTTGGATTCTTGTGCTAAAAGTTAAGATTGTTTAGTCACCAGTGACTCTAGTCTCTAGTATACTTAGTATGTGTATATATATGTATACTTAATCATATTTTATTGGTTTCTCCGAAATGCTGTTTCCACCAAAATTACAAATGGCCGAAACTCCGAAACTCCGTTTCTTCAAGTTTTCGAAACTCATGGAAACTATGCTTGAGGATTAGGGTAGGGGCAGTGAGTTAGAGTGTGTTGTACTCGGAACGGATCTTGAAATGTAGCAAGGTAGCCTTAGGATGTCGAATACTAGCAAGCACAGCCAAGGAAGGCTGCGTTTGATGTAGATGGTAGTGCAAGAGAGAGAAAGACTAAAAACGTAGATGAGGGGAGAGAAATATTAAAAATACATGTGAGGAGAGAGAAAACAGCAAAATGCAGCTTATTTGGACTAGGTGATAGTTGTAGGAGAGAGAAAACTGCCAAACATAGCCAGCAAAGGTTGTGCGATAGCTTGTGGGAGAAGGCAATAGTTGAGGAGAGAGAAAACTAGCAGGCGGCAGTTCTAGAAAGCAAACGCAGGTTGGTTGATGATGTGGCAAGTTGGCGACACTAAGGTAAACTAGCATCAGTAGTTGCTTGGCTGAGATCAGCTTTGAATAGTGGGTGGAAGGTTGGAAACAAGTGCCAGACTATTGTAGACAGCCATAGCCAGCTTGGACCGCGATGTCCTTTGCGTCCAAGGTGTGGACAACAAACTGAAAGTCCTGAAATATGCAAAAACGAGATTAGGAAGAGTGGTGGGCTGCATGCCTATTTATAGAAAGTTTGGGGCACCCAAATTAGGGTTTTGCATGTGGGACACAGTAACTCTCTAGTATTGTGTTTCTTTTTAAAATAAAAGGTTTTTTAATTTAATTAAGCATGTTTTGGGGTTATTTAAGTCAAGCTAATGCATTTTTAGCTCAATAACATCTTGGGCTACTGTCAAAGTATCAAGCTATGTCATCTTGATCGTATCATTGGATATAACCCATGGATAAAATTTCTTATCTTCATATTGAAAGGAACTTCATTAAGAGATGTAAATTTAAGAGAAATAGCTACAATTGTGTTGATATATGTTTCTACATTTTCTCCTTGGCCTTGCTTTAGCTCATCCCATTCTTATTGCACATTGACTTCAAAGGATGAAGGCAGAAACTTCTTGTTGAACATTTCCTTAAGACTTTTTCTAAGACTTGGGTTTCTTTTCTTCTTGAATAACTTAGAGCCACGAGTTTAAAGTGACATCTTTTATATGTATTTAAACCATCTAATCTTTGACTTTTTAATATTATCTTCACAACCAAAATCAATATCAAATTGTCTAGTAAAAGATACAACTTTTAAGAATCTCTCTTACCATAGAAAATAATAAACTTGGTGCTCTTCTCTCCAAGCTTTAAGTCTCTTTTAGCATTGTCTTTCTTTGCTAAAAGCATTTTAGTAAGCATCTTTGGAGATTTAGCTACCATGGAAATAGCTGATTCTTTGACTTTATTCTTGGCTTCTCCATGGAGAGATTTTTGGGACAAGGTTATAAATTGGGTGGATCCTCGAATGATAGGTGATGTGTTACCATTTGTAGACTTTGTTGCACCAATAATATTGATTTCTATCATGCTGAGATAGGCGTTTGCATTGGGTGTGGGCTTGCACGATGATCACAGAGACCCAGTGTGCACATGTTTTATAGATAGTAGAGAGGAGATGGACATGGATGCATAAGCCCATCCATGGTTTTGGAGTATTGGTACATCCAATCTACAAGTCTCCGATGGTCATGGACGATAGAGAGCTTTGTTTGGAACAACTTGCATATTTGACTTGTGTGGTCTATCAAGAAAATGACAAAAGAGACCAGAGAGATGATAGGTTTTTGTAGAGAAAGACAGTGTGTGTGACAAACATTGAGAGATAAGAGAAACTCAGAATCACAAGAACACGGTGATGATGCATTGAATTATGTTATGAGAAGAAAAGCTGATATAATGGAGCCAAAGCTCAAAAGATAATTGCATTGTCCTGTTTGAATCAAGTAGCAACACGTGTGGGGGATTTGCACAGTGAAGGGAGGGAAACGTAGTCCTTCGGGTCGTGGGCTATCAAAGTAATCATTGGAAGGTAAAGGACACTGTCGAGAGATTGAACCACAGTCCTTTGATGCCGTCATGGATGAAGAAGATGATCACCAGTTGTCGAGGGAGCGAAGCGCAGCTCTCAGATGTGGGGTGATGCCAGATGTGGGGTGACGCCAAGTAGGAAGATGATGACGCTAGGTTGGGGAAGGTGACGCCAAGTGTGGAGGGGGTCTCCTGGTAGTCAAACACAAATTTGCTGAAGCTTGAAGGAAGTGGAAGAGGTTGCCAGCTATGGAGACCTCACGCCAAGGTAGGAGTGCTGTTGCCAATAGTTTGATGATGACGTGAGTAGGGTGGAGCCTCCAAATGCAGGACTTGAGATATGGGACAAGGTGCCTAAAGGAGAAGAGGAAGGGCGACCATGAATTGCATGTTCTCTGGTAGAGGTATGGGCAACAGTGGAAGAAGAGTATGGGAGTGATGGAGGAAGAGGGGTGAAGAATGACTGAGGTGGTGTATGAAGTGATTGTCTATTTATAGGCACAAGCTGTCTAGGGTGGTGCACCACTATGTGGGTGCCCACTGAAAAAGTGACCAAAATGTGGGCACTAGCTCTTTTTGGGGCTGTTAGTGCAAAAACCTAAATGAAGTGTGTAAATTGAAGAAGTGGTTTCTCAACAACCCCCTCTTAGGCCCAAAAAGGAAGGAAGAAAGAGGAGCGAAGAGAGAGGAGAAGAAGAGGGAGAGGATCCTAAAGATCCAAGATTTCCCCCTGGAGGGTAACATGTAGTAAGGAAGTGTAGATGAGATGAATTGTAGAACCTAACTTCAACTTGAGAGAGAAGCCACGAGCTCCGTAACTTCATTTTGGAAGTAATTCGAAGGCCTTGTCACCTAGTTGTGGTTGAACCTCCAAGGCCTCATAAGACCAGCCTTCCTTCTCGGATAGGGTGGTTTAACCTGATTAAGAACTTAATTACAGCAATTAGCAAATGAACATAAACTGAAATGCTCACTTTACCTTCATAAACTTGGATAGTGGACACCTTGTTGGCCCCAAAACTGGCACCCCTTTCGGTATTTCTTTAATTTCAATTGCTGATGGATAAATTACAGGCCGAGATTTCATAATATTCTTGGCTGATTCAAAAGCCCCTTTGTGTTCCAATAATCAACAAAGCATTTGGGCAAATTGCCCCTTGATTTTCACCCAGGACTTGCTCTAATGGAACCCCAATTGGTCAAATGCTACCCCAAATTCACAATAGATGGGCTGGTATCTGAAATCCTCACAATTCCACTAATTTCCGGTGCTGATTTCAGTGTACAATGCCTTTGACTGATAGCACGGGTCCCAAGGTGGTTGCTAAACCCTAATTACTGCTGTAATTTAGGGTTTACAACAGTAAACTCTTTGCTGTCCACCAAATTTGGCTGTACTCTGCTATCCATGGCTGAGAATTGCTGAGAATACTTGAGCATAGACTGGAGGAGATGAGAGAATGCTGTAGAAAGAGAGAAAAACAGCTGAAATGTATATTCTAATCCGTAGCTTTGATGACAAATCTGATGGCACCAACAGCTTCAAAAGGGGGGTAAAACACCAGCTCAGTTAGCGAGTCCTCCTCTCCTACTGCTGCCTCTCTTGAGGCGGAAGAGAAAACCTGCTGCCCCTTGTCCTGTCGCAGCGCGCGATCAGTCGTCGTCGCCTCTCAGAGCCAAATCTGATCACCTCCTCTCCCTCCACCAAGCTCCGAATGGCTGCCATTTAGCTTCCAACAGCCTTCTCCCTAGTTGCATGCGAAAATTTTGCCAAGTGGCAGCCTTCCTAATGCATTTTCAACCATTAAATTAAATTTTCAGAATTAATTAATTCTGAAAATTAATTTCAGCCCTTTTGACCCAGCCCAAAATTAAACATGCCCATTTGGAATGAAATTGGCTAGGCCATTTGCAACTTGGAGTGGTTCCCAACCTCTGTGGACCTTTAGACTAGCATTAATTAATTAATTAATGCTAGTCCCTAGTGTCACCACTGACACTTAATGGCCAAACAATTGTCCTAGGGTCCAACGTGGCACCAACTGACCACCAAAACGCAGTTGGCATAACTTAACACAACTTTTTCCTTTAACACCCACTGCATCCTTGGGGTCCTTGGTCCGTTCCCATGAAATAACTGCCATGTGCATTACATGTGCTAAACAACCTTGCACATTTGATTAGTAACTTAATCAAATGTTACTAGCAAGATTAAAGCATCTCAAAATTTCATGTCCCCGTGACAGATCTCCCCCTTGAAAACCTTGCAATTGTCCTCGATTGCACTACAGTGGGCCAAAGCAAAAGTATATTGCACTGGAATTTCAATTTGGCACGACAGTTACCACAACATTGGCCACTATTGTCAAACCATTGCATATGCGCAAAACTTATTGAAAATTTCCAACCAACAAAACATAATAGAAAACTGGAAAACAGTCCAAAACTGTTGCTAGAAACCATTGGATGCATCCATAACTCATGTTTCTCAACCGTTCTGACTTCAAAACCACAATAAAGCATATTCTCAGCATAAACCATGGCTGAAACTTTCAATGACATTCGTTTACATGTGGCTGTCCATGGAATCAGCTGTAAACCATTAAAAACTGAGCATGACCTGATCATAAACTGATCATTGATTGATATGAGAACTGATCACAAATGACTGCAAATGTGACTTCAAACTGATCACAAGCTGATGGTAAAAAAAACTGATCAGAAACTAATGCAAAAGCTGATGCAAAACTGATCCCAAAGTGATCATAAATAGTTCTCAAATTGATAAAAAAATGAGCTGAAACTAATCAGAAATTGATCTCAAAATTGAGGCAAAAACTTATGCCAAACTGGTCCAAAAACTCATGCATAAGTAGTCTTAGAGCCGTGGTGACAACCATACTCATATACATGTATCTCATAGTGACTAGTACACCGAGTAGTGACCTCATGGCAGACATACTGTCAGCACAGTACCTTAGATGCATGCTGAATACATCCGAGATCCACTACATACGAGAGCTATCCAAAATCGGTGGAGTGGAAGTGCTGCCTCCCCCTTGAGCATCAGGCAGTCGGTTCTAACTGAAAGGCATCAAGATAAAGTTGCAACAACTGAGGATGGTCTACCAAGTCATCCTCTTCCATCCATTTTGCATCCATTGGTGAATAATTTTGAAACTTCACCAAATATCTTCTGGAAACTTTACCTGTGACCCTCCTTTCCTTATGTGCCAAAATCTGCTCGGGTACCAAAATCTCATCTAGTTCCTCAACCTCTGGCTGAATTTCAGCAAATCCATCTTCTGGCACATCACCACGAAAAGGTCTCAACAAACTGACATGAAAGGCATTGTGTATCCGCCAATGTGGAGGTAATTTCAGCCGATATGCAACATCGCTGACCTTTTCCAACACTTGAAAGGGCCCATAGTATCTCATGCTTAACTTTGGATACAACCTCTCTCTTCCCTTATTCTTTTTCAGCCTTGCCTTTTCGAAACACAACAATATATAATTGCCCTTTGCAAATTGCAAAGCACGTCTATGGCGATCAATTGCCCGCTTTTGCTTGTCCCGTGATCTCTGAAGTGCATACTTTATCTTTGCATAGGCTGCATCCAAGCTTTCCACAAAGCGATCAGCCTCAAAGATCTTATCCTTAGCATGCAAAATAGGTGGAACCTTCTTGCCACCCTCAATCACCTCAAATGGAGCCTTGCCAGTGGAACTATGCACCGTATTATTGTATGCAAACTCAACCAATGGCAAATACTACTCCCACTGTGTCTTGTGGTTTGAAACATAGCACCTCAAAAGATCCAACACTATGGAATTTGCTTCCTCAGAGTGACCATCTGTTTGCGGATGGAAGGATGATGAGAATTTCAGCGTGGTACCCATATTTTCAAACAACCCCTTCTAGAATAGACTCATCATTCGAGGGTCTCGATCACTGATGATCGACTTAGGCATACCATGATACTTGAAAATGGAACTATGCACTGTATATAGTATGCAAACTCAACCAATGGCAAACACTACTCCCATTGTGTCTTGTGGTTTGAAACATAGCACCTCAAAAGATCCAACACTATGGAATTTGCTTCCTCAGAGTGACCATCTGTCTGCGGATGGAAGGATATGAGAATTTCAGCGTGGTACCTTAAATGGAACTATGCACCGTATTATTGTATGCAAACTCAACCAATGGCAAATACTACTCCCACTGTGTCTTGTGGTTTGAAACATAGCACCTCAAAAGATCCAACACTATGGAATTTGCTTCCTCAGAGTGACCATCTGTCTGCGGATGGAAGGATGATGAGAATTTCAGCGTGGTACCCATATTTTCAAACAACCCCTTCCAGAATAGACTCATCATTCGAGAGTCTCGATCACTGATGATCGACTTAGGCATACCATGATACTTGAAAATGTGCTGCATAAATAATCGTGCCATATGATCAGCCTTTATCTTCTTCCTCACTGGAATGAAATGGGCTTGCTAAACCTGCAAATAATAGTCCATATTCCATCATTCCCTGTAGGTGTCCTAGGAAGCTCAAAGATAAAATCGTGCCATATGATCAGCCTTTATCTTCTTCCTCACCGGAATGAAATGGGCTTGTTTGCTAAACCTGCAAATAATAGTCCATATTCCATCATTCCCTGTAGGTGTCCTAGGAAGCTCAAAGATAAAATCCATAGCAATGCTCTGGCAAGGCCTATCTGGAATAGGCAAGGGCTGCAACAAGCCCGACATCTTTTGCCTATCATGCTTTACCTTCTGACATATGATGCATACCCTAACAAACTGCTCTATATCATACCTCAAAGCTGGCCAATAAAAGAAACGCTCCATTGCCTTGACTGTGGCATCGATACCTCTGTGTCTTGCATACGGAGGAGTATGACTTTCAATGATCACTCTAGGCCTCAACTGCTTTGTGACACACAATCGTCCATGCATCAACAGAAATCCTTCTCTTAGCATAAAATGCTCATGCCTTTGGCTATTGCAAAGCTGATCATAAACATTAGCAAAGTCCGAATCAACAGCATATTGCTCTTTCATGGCATCCAACTCAGTGTGATAAACCATAGTGACGGCTGAAATTTGTGGCTTATGTGACAGTGCATCAGTCACAACATTATTTTTACCACCAATGTGTACAATCTGAAAATGAAACATAGAGAGAAAATTTACCCATCTCATATGCTTCTCTGACAACTTTGTTTGCAAAAATTCCTGATTCCTTTGGGCAGCCCACATACATATTTTTCCACTTGCTCATGAAGGGGTACGGCACGATAAGAAGTGACGGGCAGCAATGCATCCCAAAACTTCTTATTATATTGCTCTAAATTCTTGCATTCCTTAGCATCAAGCTTGTTCCAAGCTGTCATGATGTCCACCTCAAAGGTACTAGTCAACCAATTCGATGCAAACATTTGCTTGAATTGTACCCATGTTGACGGTGCTCTACGTTGCATCAAGAGTGTGGACCACCACTGCAATGCATTCCCCTTCAAGAAAGTGGCTGCCTTTCGAATCTTAGAGGATTTGGTGAAGTTTCCCCCTGAATAGGCTGCATCAAACTGCTGAATGAAGGTCAAAGCTTTCAGCCTATCTTATGCACCACTGAAGGACTCAAACTTCACTGCTTTTCCACCCTCATCATAGTCTTTTGCTTCCCCTTTGGAAGTCAAGTTGTCATACACTGGCTGCTGCAAAAAAGGTGCATTTGCTGTATTTACATCATGATCAAGCCCAAATGAAGCATTTGGATGACCAGCAGTCATTCGTTGAGCCCCATAAGCATTCGGGGGTGCAGATGCATTGCCAAACATTCCACTTTGTGCCCGAGGCATCAAGCCAATGCTACCATACATAGGGTTTTGCACATTTCCAGCCATAATCGAAAACAATGGGCCTTGCACACACCATGCATTGGCTGCTGCATACCATAGGGATTTGTGCCATGCATTCCCGTATGCGGCCCTTGGCCAACCATTGCATGAAAAATCGTGCTACCACCAAAGTATCCTGGCTGCCCCATCATAGCATGCATGCCCGGCTGTCCAAAATCCATTGGATTGGCACTTCCACAATGGCCTTGCATTTGCATTCCTTGCCCCATAGGTACCAACTGTTTAGCTTCATTGGCCTCTCTAGGAGCTTCAAGTGAAGGATTTGGCACTACCTTCGGTGCATCTTGCTGTCCCGAAGGTGTAGAAGTTGACTTCTTCTTCTTGCCCTTGCTGTCCTTCTTTGGAGCATTCAAAAATCGGGTGAACTGAGGATCCTTTGCCAATTCAGCAAAAAGATTTGTTGCTGTCCTCATTTGATTCTTGAACTGGCCATCAAATTCCTCTTCACTTTGCTGGTCATCTACCTCATGATGGCTTGAAGGCCCTGCATCTTGCCCAACAACAACATTTTCAGCTTGTTGTCCATCATGAGAACCTTGTCCAAGATTAGGCATTGCATTTCCTTTATTCTGATGAGAATGTCCATACTGAGAGGCATCATCACTGCTTGATTTCATCTCACTATATGAAGACATATTGCTGTAATTTCTCAGCTGAGCACAAAAATCAGCACTAGCACAAAGCTTTGGCTTGCAATCAGGTGCCTCGAGCTTACCAAATCAAGACATTGAGTGATTATCCTGGCAATGGAACCATGAAACGAGCCTTCCTTCTTGGATAGGGTGGTTTAACCTGATTAAGCACTTTATTACAACAGTTAGCAAATGAACATAAACTGAAATGCTCACTTTACCTTCATAAACTTGGACAGTGGACACCTTGTTGGCCCCAAAATTGGCGCCCCTTTCGGTATTTCTTTAATTTCAATTACTGATGGATAAATTACAAGCCGAGATTTCACAATCTCCTTGGCTGATTCAAAAGCCCCTTGCTGTTCCAATAATCAACAAAGCATTCGGGCAAATTGGCCCTTGATTTTCACCCAGGACTTGCTCTAATGGAACCCCAATTGGTCAAATGCTACCCCAAATTCACAATAGATGGGTTGGCATCTGAAATCCTCACAATTCCACGAATTTCCGGTGCTGATTTCAGTGTACAATGCCTTTGACTGATAGCATGGGTCCCAAGGTGGCTGCTAAACCCTAATTACTGTTGTAATTTAGGGTTCACAATAGTAAACTCTTTGCTGTCCACCAAATTTGGCTGTACTCTGCTATCCATGGCTGAGAATTGCTGAGAATACTTGAGCATAGACTAGAGGAGATGAGAGAATGCTGTAGAAAGAGAGAAAATCAGCTGAAATGTATCTTCTGATTCGTAGTTCTGATGACAAATCTGATGGCACCAATAGCTTCAAAAGGGGGTTAAAACACTAGCTCGGTTGGTGAGCCCGTCTCTCCTACCGCCGCCTCTCTTGAGGCGGAAGAGAAGACCTGCTGCCCCTTGTCCTGTCGCGGCGCGTGATCAGTCGTCGTCGCCTCTCAGAGCCAAATCTGATCACCTCCTCTCCCTCCACCAAGCTCCGGATGGCTGCCATTCAGCTTCCAACAGCCTTCTCCCTAGTTGCATGGGAAAATTTTGCCAAGTGGCAGCCTTCCTAATGCATTTTCAGCCATTAAATGAAATTTTCAGAATTAATTAATTCTGAAAATTAATTTCAGTCCTTTTGACCCTACCCAAAATTAAACATGCCCATCTGGAATGAAATTGGCTAGGCCATTTGCAACTTGGAGTGGTTCCCAACCTTTGTGGACCCTTAGACTAGCATTAATTAATTAATTAATGCTAGTCCCTAGTGTCACCACTGACACTTAATGGCCAAACAATTGTCCTAGGGTCCAACCTAGCACCAACTGACCACCAAAACGCAATTGGCATATCTCTTTAACACCCATTGCGTCCTTGGGGTCCTTGGCCCGTTCCCATGAAATAACTGCCATGTGCAACATTTGATTAGTAACTTAATCAAATGTTACTAGCAAGATTAAAGCATCTGAAAATTTCACGTCCCTGTGATACCTCGATCTAAGTGGTACCTGAAGATCTTGGGTATCAATAGGTGAAATGATTGCTCGAAGATAGCCATTTCAAAACAGTAAATGGTGGGTGATGAACCTCATGATGAGTAGGTGCCCCCCAAAGGGTGGAGGTGCAAGGTCCCCCTTTGAAGTTGAAGTAGAAGGCCCCCTCCGAGGGCAAAGAGAGTACATCTCCCTCTGAATCTCCCTTTACGAGAGAGAGGGAATCTAAAAACTCATGGATCATAGACTCCAAATCATTTGATGATGAAGAAAGTGCCGTCGGTTATATGAAAGAAGGTATTTGGGGTATCGAAGATGTCGAAGAATTCCTAGAGGTGGCCTCTTGAACCTAAGTAGTTGAGGGTGGGGAAAGGTGAGGCTCATGTTGAGCCGAGGGTAGCAATACCCACTGTCTCTTAGTGGAGTGGACTACTAAGCCGAAGTAATGGAAAGTGTCGAGCAGCCATTGTCTTGTGAAGGAGCGGACTGCTGAGGGAACGATACCCAACAATCAGTCTCTCTTAGGGAAGCGGATTGTCAAACTATGGGTTGTTGAGGTGGCATTCTTGAATCCTTAGAAGAAGAAGCAACCTACGTAGTGCATTGCGGTGGTCGCGAGGAGGCTGTGGTACCAGTCGATTCTTTTGTGGCTCGAAAGGGCTTAGAGCGCATCAAATGCTTCTTATTGCCTTGAGCATAAAAATCTGAAAGTCGGTGTAGAATAAACTTTGCGGCCGGGAAGGGAGAGGTGGCACAATGAGTGCGTGGGGATAGATGCATATGCTTCGGTGGGGTAGGGAGTAAAGGTCCATGTCGAGAAGCATTAGTGGAGGTTCTGGTGATGCCGAAAGAGGAGCACCCAGTGGTGTGTCTATCTGTGTGGAGAAGTCATAGCACAAGGGTGTCAACTTGTAAAGGGAGGGTGGGTGGAAGAGGAAGAGAAGAGTATCTCTATCTCTTGGTGATGTAGTGGATATGAAGGGGGAAATTAGTAGATGATGCCGAATCTGCAACTTCTCTTTGCCTTCTCTGATGCAGAGGATCTTCATGGCTTATTGAGCACCTTTGGCTTTGATACCATGTCAAGAAAATGACAAAAGAGACCCAATAGGGTTTGTGGGGAGAAACACAGAGTGTGTACGGCAAACACTGAGAGAGGAGAGACTTTGAAACACAAGAACATGGTGATGATACATTGAGTCATGCTATTAGAAGAAAAGTTGATACAATAGAGCCAAAGCTCAAAAAAGATAACTACACTATCCTGTTTAAATTAGGCAGCAACACTTGTGGGGAATTTGCACAGCGAAGGGAGTGAAACACATCTCCAGCAAGCAGTGGGCTATTAAAGTAATCATTGGAAGGTGAAGGATAGCTATCAAGGGAGCAATTTGCAATCCTCTGATACCGTCAGGGATAAAGAAGATGATCACCAGTTGTGGAGGGAGCGCAACGCAGTTCCTAGATGTTGAGAAGACAACTTGGGCAGAAAAACACAATCCTAGAGTGTGTCGGAGCTATCAAGCACAGGGAGAGTAGCCCAGATGCTGATGCCAAGGGATGGATGATGACGCCAAATGAAGGGACAACCACCAGGAGGGTAAACACAGCCTGTAAAGGCTTGTCAACCCATAAATGCGGTAGGAGCGATGTGGCCAATAGTTTGATAATGATGCTAGTAGGATGGAGCCTCCAAACATAGGACTTGAGTGATGGGACAAGGCGCTTGAAGGAGAAGAGGAAGAGTGACCACAAATTGCGATGTCCTGGAGTAGGGGTATGGGCAGCAACGGAGTAAAGAGGGAAGAGTGTGGGAGTGACGGAGGAAGAGGGGTGAAGAATGATTGAGGTAGTGTAGGATGAATGGAGTGCCTATTTATAGGCATAAGCTATCTAGGGTGGTGCATCACTATGTGGGCTCCCATTGAAAAAGTGACCAAAATGTGGACACTAGCCCTTTTTGGGGTTGTCAGTGCGAAACCCTAAATGAAGTGTATAAAATGAAGAAATGGTTTCTCAACATTGCTTGGTGGGAGAGATGGTAGCAGCGTGTCGCTTGGCACCAGATATTGAAAACGAAGGTTGATCAGGTGCTATGATGACTCGTGGATGACCACAATGTAGTGTTGGAAGAGCTAAGATGCTATGTAGATCAGAGAAGGCATGCAACATTTTCTTCTCCCACTTTTTGGAGGAGAGAGTCGCTTGTGAAGCCTCACTTTTGGTGGCAAAATTTTGGATATATGCTAGAGACTCCTTAGGCCTCAGACATAAGAGTCCTTGCTTAGGATTGCTCTTTGGGTGCATGTGAGAGAAACTAGAGTGCCTATCCTCTCATTCATTCCAAGATTCATAATCGGCTTAGCATACAACAGTTAGAGCGGCTAGTCTATTGTTGCACTAACTTACGCATGATAAGGACTATGATGAGCATGGGTAGTCTAAAGTATGTAAATACTTAAATCATAAAATCTAAGTCATGATTCATAAATTTAAATGATAAGTTAAGTTTTAATTTGTTATTTTGAAGTTTATACTTTATAATTTAGTATCTATAATCTTATGTGCATTGTGTAGGTGAATGTTGGTACATTCAAGTTGACGGGTGACACTCTTTCGAGTGTACATTAGGAGGTGGATGAGGAGGAGGAGATGATCTTTGGAAAGCTCTATTGAGTGCTTTTAGTAGGAGATACAAGTGATACTCGTAGTTAGCACACTTGTGGGCAAGGAGTTTAAGTAGGTGGCAACAGGGGCATGGTCATTTGGTGCCCTCCAACATTGAGAAGAGGTGGTTTGAGTAGCTTGAAGATATATGTGAGGCGGGGCTCTAGTAGCTCCCATTGTGTGCCTCATGGTGGCATCCCCCCTTACCTACATAGCCATTGCCTAGGGAGCCATCATTTGATGATGATGGTAACCTCATTAGTGAGGATAAGTATGAGAGTATTTCACCATCCGATGCCAAGGAGTCATCTTTAGACTCTCTTGATGAGCACTCATATGGTTTTGATGATGATAATGATGTCTTAATCATAGGCCTCTCTCTTTTTGGTATCATTGTATACACTATGTTCCATGTATGTACTAGTTGTATTGCATGTGGTGTGTGCATGTGATCGTGAGGGCCTAGCATATGCCAAATTTGACTTTTAATCTCATGTATTCTTCTTATTTTGTAATGGCATTGCTATTTGTACTTTTAACATATGTTCTATCATTTATAATTTTAACAAAATTAAGTTATTTTTTTTTCCTGTACTAATATCGTATTGTACCTTATAAAGTCTTAAGGTACCAGCAGTTCAAGGTGATGAGGAATGAGTGGACAGCAGTATGAGTGCCAGAAGTGAATACAAGGTTGGAAGCATAGAAGACTATTGCAGTAGGCTGCACAACCAAGAGAAAAGAAAGAGAGAGAGTGAGAAAAGTGAAACAGAAGAACATTGCAAAGAAGAACACAAAAGATTGCTTGGGTAATGGAACCCATATATTAAACATAAGATAATCTTAAGGTACTAATATCGTATTGTACCTTATAAAGTCTTAAGGTACCAGCAGTTCAAGGTGATGAGGAATGAGTGGACAACAGCAGGAGTGCCAGAAGTGGATACAAGGATGGAAGCATAGAAAACTATTGTAGTAGGCTGCACAACACAAGAGAAAAGAAAGAGAGTGTGAGAAAAGTGAAACAGAAGAACATTGCAAAGAAGAACACAAAAGATTGCTTGGGTAATGGAACCCATATATTAAACATCAGATAGTCGCATACAACAATGAGTGAGTAGCTGTGCGAGTGTTGGTACCGGTTCCCTCTCTCCAATCGGATTTGCTCTAGAAGGTTACAAGTAAATGAATGAGTGTGGGGAGAGAGCCAAACAATAAATAGGCCATAAACAACAAAAAGTTGGCTAATATAAATAATAACAAAATATGCAAGTCAATCAACTAAAATGCCCCATCTGCCATAAATCAAACCACTTCAATAATTAGGTGCCTATAGAAAGAAATGCACAATAATATTTCAAGCCCATAATACTTGCACAGCCTCACTCATGGACTTATCAACAACTAACACCCTCTCTTATAGCATGGGTGATTTGATACAATACAATGATATAATGATCATGGCTCATCATAGTACATACAACAAGGACCATCACAATAGGACCATCGATACCCAAGTAGTAGTCAATCAAGCTACCGCCAAGGTGCCTTGGAGTGTAATGTCTCCCCCCATGAGAAACTCCCCCCCCCCCTTAAAATTCTTAAATTTTTTTGAAATTTTTTTACTCTCCCTCTCTCTCCCCTTGCCATGTGCATGGTGGAGAGAGAGAGAGAGTGAGTAAGAGGTAGAGAAGGGGGGGCATGCAGCCCCCCAGGATGGCGGTTGGCGTCGTCCTCCCCCCCCCCCCCCCCCCCCCGGGCCCCCAATACCTCCCTCCCTCCCTCCCCCATTATAAGGGGGACAGCGCAGCCTTCCCCCTCGCTCGGCACGGCAGCAAGCCCTCCCCCCCTCCGCTTGGAATGGACAGCGCCCCCCTGCGTGTTGGCAAGTAGCGGCCCCCGTTGTCCTGGTCAGCACACCACCCCCCCTCCCTCGTAAACAACGCCCCCTTGGCCCTGAAGGAGAAGAAGAAGGAGAGGAAGAAGGGGAAGAAGAGGGAGAGAGAGGAGAAGAAGAAGAAGAAGAAGAGGGAGACAGAGAAGGAGAAGAAGAGAAGATGAAGTAAAACAAGAGAATGAGAGAGAAAGAGAAGGTTCTAGAACCTTCTAAGGTTTTCCTCCCCCCTCCTTAAGCCTTGTTTCTACTCATCCTTCCCCCTCACTTAAACCGCGGGAACATTGCCACTATTCCCTTTAAATTGAGGGTTACCAAATTCCTAGCAAAGCTATGGAGTTCCTTGCAAGGTTCACACTTTGAGGAAGGAGGACGAGAGCTCGTCCGACGCGATCGAAGTACGAGAGTGGGAGCTGCGAAAGGGGAAAAGAAGCAGACTGAATCAAGTGGAACTGTTAATGTCTCAACACTTGTGGATAAAAATCAGGTTTTTCTAAGACCCAGGATTTATGTTAAATTATAAGTTCGTAAATATAGTTTAAACGCATTAGAACTTGGGACGGAAAAATTCTCTTGTTCTTCCAGGAAGGGGAGACTTACATACTAGGGTAAGGATGTCCTAGTGGACTCAATGTGCAACAACATTTAGGAGTTAGATAGGTAAACTATCTAGGGAAAAATTCCTATGAAGACCTAGTCGATGCTAAGGTTGTTGGAAAGGGCGGATCGCTAGTCCATAACTCGAAAAGAATGAGTTGAATTAGCATTCGACTATGTAGATTCTTGTTCCTTACAAGCAAAGGCGAACTTAGGGGAAACCCCAATTCCCAAGGTATCGGATCTTGCGGGTTGCAATCGAACTAAGGAAGAATGCTGAGGGTATTCAGGAAAGGAACTTTACCTTAACAGGAATGTTGTACAAACCACCAAACTTGTCTATGTTTGAAACAATAGGACAATGTTAGCCTTTATCAAATCAGGATCAAGGGGAAGACTACTTAGATCATTTAAAGGATCTAGAAGGAATTTGTTAAATTGACCTTGTGAAGCCCTAACCCAAGGGGGAGAACGAACTTTATGGTAGTTGATTTATGCTAGGCATGTTGCTTGGAACTGTTGAAATGGTTTTAACGAAGGTTAATCTTGTTAAAGATAGAAAAAATGATTGCTAAGCAGAGTGGTTACTTGCTGGATTAGGAAAGGATGTTTTCCTAGTTAAAGGATGTTAGGCTGGTTATTTCAGCTTGATTGTTTCCGAAAGGATACTTAAGGATTGGTTGTGGTTTTGGATGAATATCCAAGCGATTATATTTTCATGGCGGGAATTGTAAGGATAAATTGCCATGGGAACAAAAGGGATGTTTTCCCTAGTAAATGTTATTGGGCTGGTTGCTTCAATTGTGGACGATTTCCCAAAAGGATAATTAAGGAAGGATGGCGCTAGCTACCCCCGCGAACCACGAAACCCTAACCAAGGGGGTTATGAATCCGCGCCGGGAATGTGGACCGAACCCATCGGGAGAGGTCTCTCTGTGGAAATTACTTGGCGTAAGAGGACGCTTGGGTGCCAAGGGGGGCTCTGGCCGTAAATCCCAATGCCTCCGGACCCTACACAAGTGTTCTACGTGACTGGAGATGGGATCTGGAGGCCTTGATACTAGTTACAAGGCAGAATCTTGGTAGGATAAACCTTTAGGTTTTTTATTGCCGAGAGACGGAAGGATTTTTCTGCGGAGGCAGAAAGGGACACTTAATTCTCCTGTACGGGCGGGAGACAAACATTAATCTGAAGATAAGTTAAGGAAGTGTTTGATCTTGTTTTATCTTGTCTTAGTGTCTGTGCCCTAAATTACGTAAAGGAACCTGTGATTAACGGGTTAATTAAGGAAGCTGCTTTTATGTGTCAAACATAATGTGGTAGGTAATTAGATAACTAAAACAACCCCCGAGGGAAGCACGATGGATGTGACCGTCGAGTCTATCCTACGGCAGGGTGGTCCCGGTTAGTTGAGAGCTTTCCTCAATGGAATTTATTTGATGCGAACGTTAGATAGACAAGGATCTTAGAACTTGTAAGTTAAAAACCTGATTCATACCTTTTTAGGGGACCGGAATGGGACTATGCCCTACGGGCAGAGAGGTCGAGCGATGCATCCCTCTCATTTCCCATTCTCTTTGAACCAAGTGCGGTATGAGTCTGCTTTGGTCCAGTTGTATCTGCGCAAAGTGGAGCAGTTGTAGACCAACGCCAGAAGGTTGTTAGGAAGACCCGACTACGAGGAACCTGTACTTCAGGTTGATCCTAGTGGGAACAGCCGGATACTTCCGTTGCGAGGCAGACTCGAGAGACCCTAGTTGGCAAACCCCATGTCATTTCTTGGGAGTGCCGAGTGGCATCTTCTAGATATATCTCTCGATGGACTGCTAAGACGTGTTCCACAATTTGAGGAGCGGACACGTTACATGGAGAGAACTTCATGTTGATGTCGATCTTACCAGCTCTTGCAAATAGAGAAGAATCATAGCAGCCCTCTATGTTTGTCAACAATACCTCACAACAACATACATGACTATCGTGTTAGCAATACCTCGAAGCACATGCGACCATGGATTCCATGTCTTCAATTAGATTGCCAAATTGTTTCCTCATAGGAGCTTGGACCAGGAGACAATCTTGCTCTCTGTCAAGAAAAAGCCCATCATGAACTTGGATATCAATCCCAATTGAAGGATTTCAAAACTACTAGGCTTCAGTGGATGTGGAAGGTACGTATGTTTGTGGATCCTTTGCACGTGTATACTTGTATAGATAAGGCTCACTTGCCCCTCTTCACACCCTTTCACACTTCCTCTTTGGCAGGGGACAATCGTGAGGGTGTAAAGAAATACCCTAATGCAAAAACATGAATGAAAGTGTATGACAAAGCATAAACTCAACAAAACACAGCTAGGGTTAGGGTAATCGAGAGACAATGAACACAATGAAGATTGAATGAATAAATATAATACAATGCTCATGCAGCAAACAAACTGTGCAGGGAATGTAAACAAATTGTGCAGGGAATGAAGATTGTACCCTGAACTCTTGTGCCTAGAGGACCGAGATAGAGGTAATGGGCGGGAGAGTGTGTCATACTTGTGATGGATCTTGAAATGCAGCAAGCCAGCCTCCAGGTGTCGGACAAGAGCAAACACAGCAAAGAGTGAAGCTAGATCAGTGTTGGATAGGTAGAAGAGTGAGAAAACCACCAAACGTGGCCTCTAGTAGATGGGTGACAAGCATATCACTAGGATGAGCCAAATGCAAGGATAAGTGTAGGCAACAGTAGATGAGAGAAAAACAACAGTCTGAAGGAGCAGTCACTTGTAGCTAGAGATGACCCAAGTGCAGCAAATGTAGTTCGAAATTGGTCACCAGCTGTAAACGCAGCCTCTAGAGGGCTGGCAAACACAGCAAACAGCAATAGACTGCTCGACAGAGGTTGGAAACAGGCAGTGGATGGTAGAGAGAGTGTTGGGGAGCCTTGGTTGAGATGTCCTTTGCAAGCCAGGTGTGGGCAGCGAAGCTAGCGGGTGTGAAACTTCCAAAAACGAGATTGAGTTGAATGGAGGGCAATAAAACAGCCTTCCTTCAATGGATGGTTGGTAATTCCCTGATTAAAACTTAATTACAACACTAAGCATTTATTGCAAAACTGATAATACAAATTAACCTGCTAATCTTTGGATAATGGACACCTAGTTGGCCCTAAAACCGGTGCTCCTTTCAGTATTTCTTTAGCTTTATTGAAGTAGTAGTTGATTTACAATGGGATTTTCCCACCCCCTTCTTAATCCAAACTCCCCTTGTTGTCCAAAGTGATTAGCAAGTCTTCAATCTGATTTGCCCCACTTTGAGAAGATGGGAAATGCCCCAAATTTGATGGTTGGCTGGTCCTCCACCTGATTTCAGCTGAAAATCACCTTTAGCCTTGAATAATTCAAGTCTTGGAGTCTTCAATTTCTAGCACGCTTCCGGAGGTAGCTGCTAAACCATCATTTTTGCTTTGTAAATTAGGGTTTACAGTAGAGATTCACCCAAAATCTCCTTCAATGGTTGGAGTGTTGTAAGACTTAGAGCAAAGTTGGGAAATGGTTGGAGAAAGAGAGAGAATGCTGTAGAGAGAGAATTTAGAGATTTGTTGCAAGAATTTAGTGAAATTGAGCTGTTGACCCAGTTTTCCAACCCCAAATGGATTCACCAACAGGAAAGAGAGCATCAAAGGCTGTATTATTTAGGAGAAAGTGCATCAACCACGATCACTAGCTTCCCCTACTCAGGAATATGAACCTACCTTTATCAAAATGGTCTCCAATAGCTGAGAAATGGCCCCAAAAGCAAGCAATAGCAGTCTAATCTCTCTTTCCAATAGCTCCAAAATGCAAAAACGAGATTTTATTCTCTCCAACCTCAATTCAGCCCTCCCAAACTTGCATGGGAAAGTTTTGCCAAGTGGCAACCTTCTAAACTAAAATTTTAGCATTGTCCACATTATTAGATTAATTTTCAGTCTAAAATTATTGAAAAGTAATATAATAATTGTTTGGGTATCCAAAAAAAAGTCAAACTAGCCAATAATTAAATTGACTAGGCCACCTCATCTCTTGAGTGTCCCCATTCCGTTTTTGGCCATTAGATTGGCGTTACATACCATTGAACGCTACATCTCTAGTATCACCAACTGACACTTACGGCCAAATAAATAACTTAGGCCAATTATTGGCACCAAATACCACCTCGTATCTATGCGACATAACTAACTGCAACTTTTCGTTGGCCTAGGGATGGAGCAATTGAGCAATTAACTAATGGAAAATAAAAGAGAATGAAAGAATTAATTAATGTACAATAATACTCAATCACGAATGAGAGAATGTGTATTAATGAGTGAAAGAGAGTACAACGGTCAAGGTGATTGCATTGAATAATGCCACACTTGTGCAAATGAGGCATGAAGTGCCTTTAAATAATAAAAAATAAAACCCTAATGACTTAACTGTCATAGGAAACCCTAAAATAAACCCTAACCCTAGTGTCCTATGCAATAGTGTCACTTAGTGCTTAGGACATTAGGGTTAGGGTTTATTTTAGGGTTTCCTATGACAGTTAAGCCATTAGGGTTTTATTTTTTATTATTTAAAGACACTTCATGCCTCATTTGCACAAGTGTGGCATTATTCAATGCAATCACCTTGACCGTTGTACTCTCTTTCACTCATTAATACACATTCTCTCATTCGTGATTGAGTATTATTGTACATTAATTAATTCTTTCATTCTCTTTTATTTTCCATTAGTTAATTGCTCAATTGCTCCATCCCTAGGTCAACGAAAAGTTGCAGTTAGTTATGTCGCATAGATACGAGGTGGTATTTGGTGCCAATAATTGGCCTAAGTTATTTATTTGGCCGTAAGTGTCAGTTGGTGATACTAGAGATGTAGCGTTCAATGGTATGTAATGCCAATCTAATGGCCAAAAACGGAATGGGGACACTCAAGAGATGAGGTGGCCTAGCCAATTTAATTATTGGCTAGTTTGACTTTTTTTTGGACACCCAAACAATTATTATATTACTTTTCAATAATTTTAGACTGAAAATTAATCTAATAATGTGGACAATGCTAAAATTTTAGTTTAGAAGGTTGCCACTTGGCAAAACTTTCCCATGCAAGTTTGGGAGGGCTGAATTGAGGTTGGAGAGAATAAAATCTCGTTTTTGCATTTTGGAGCTATTGGAAAGAGAGATTAGACTGCTATTGCTTGCTTTTGGGGGCAAAGCGCTACCAGAGCTACTAGGACTGATTGACAACCTCATGGAGAAGGAAGCAGGAACGATATCATGAATAGACGCTAACCAAGGAGAGGACCAGCTGTACCTGGGTGAATTCCCAATCATAGTCCAAGACATGGTTAATGAACTAATGAGTCAATGATAGTATCCCATAGATGAAACAAAATTGTGAACTTCCCTATGACAAGTGGGTGGGCTTAGGGCCACAAGAACAACCATCTTTTCATACCAGCCACACTCATAACATGACCCAATAGCAAACCATAAGGCATCCCAAATACAAATTTTTGAGGATTCAATGCTATGCAATACTCATGACATTGCTCACAGTATGCACGTAGAACAATCAACTACCTAGGATGGGTCATGGTAGCTACCCCTAAATCATCTATGAAAACCTTTAGCTCTTCAGGGGATATATATTGGTAAATGTCTTATCAACTATTCTTTGTCAATATCCAAGAGCATTACATGGGAAAAAGCCATCACATGGCATGCAAAAGTACCAAAAATTGTAATGAACATCATCTTTAACTTATCCTCTTCAACTATGGCAATCCATTTAGTATCTTGCTTTTGATTTTTGTGCATTTAGAGTAGGATAGGTAGGAGAAATCATAGGAAATCAAAGAGGGAAGCTTGAAGTTCACTACTGTAAAACACTCTTAAACAAGGAAATGAAAACAAAAGAGTGCTCAGATATCTCTGAGTCAAAGGTCGAGTGATTGGGAAGGCTAAGGTGCAGGCCAATGAGGGCTTAAGGTCCTGGGTGACCAACGAAAATCTCATTTACAGTTCTGGCTTTGTGAGAGAGAGAGAGAGAGAGAGAGAGAGAGAGAGAGAGAGAGAGAGTTCATTTATGTGATAGTAAGTTTGAAAGTTCATTTATACTAAAGTAATTTTAATGTTCATTTATACTACAGTAAGTTTAAAAGTTTCATATTTAAGTCAAGTCTCTCCTTTCATTTTTTCCCATTACTCTTCACTATACCCTCCACCTTTCTATCCTACATCATCACAACCATAGCACGTTCCAAGCTTTCTATCGAGAGGCAACGGTGGCATTGGGAAGCATTGGGCGATAGGGTGTATTCAAATTACCTAGGAATTATCATTTTTGATGGGCACATGTCTTATCATCAAAGGCGTGGCGATAATATTTGTTTAGGAGCGCTTATTTATTGAATGACCAAGAGACAAAGAAGATCATAGCGAGCCATGATGTGGTATTCAAGGAGCAGCCACATATAGTGGAAAAAGAGAATAGAAGTTCTTCCACTTTATCATCAAGAGAAGAAGTAGCTCACTATAAACATATCCCAAGAGTTGTCCCTAGTGTCCTATGCAATAGTGTCACTTGGTGCTTAGGACATTAGGGGCGAAAACTGCATTTAATGATAGTTTGTTTTTTGCAAATAAAATGTGGGTAATTATATTACTTCAGAAAAAACCTCGAATACAAGGAAGTGCTTATGCTCAACAGACTAGCTGGAGTTGATGTAGAGTCATAGATATATCAGGTGTACAAGCCTCTCAGGGCGGTCTAGGGAGGATGGGGCAAGAAGCCATGGAGGAGGGGTATATCACCATCTGGGGCTATTTGCTTGCATCATGAAAAATAGGTCTTGGCCGCCCCAAGTGCGCATGAAATGACAACGGAGCTCCTGACGAGCCTTGGACTTGCCCTGCACTTGATCCCATCGGCTGTGGAGGGAGTGGATGATGGAGGTCTAGAGCTCTGCTAAGGTCGCCTGTATTGAAAGTCTCTCTCTGCCGAAAGCCTCCGGACACCGCGCCTTCTAGATATGCCATCCAGTAAGACTCCCTATGATCTCCCATATCTCAGAGCGGTCTGCTGTGGGCTCCAGTACCTGGCCGATGGGTAGAGGCTCCAAACCGATCACTGCGCACGACCCTGCCTCGATAATGAATATCGTGTCCTACATCTTGGTCTTGTACAGGTGACGACCTTGGTTGATTGCCTGCCAGCGGAAAGCTCCCCATGAGAGACATCCAAGGTTGGGTGCTATACGGCGAAGGATGCGGCATGCTCCTCTCCACACGAGCTGCGCCACCTCACACGACTAAAGGCAGTGCTTTGGGGTTTCCAGAGGCTGTTGTGTCCAACGCTTACAATCTCCCTCCTGCATTTGGGCAAGCCAACTTCCCACCACCAAGCCTCCATGTGCCACCAGGCATAAGAAATACGATATCCTCCTCGGCCTCCAACTATCCCATAGGCAGCACGAGAAGGTCAGTGGAAAGGCTCCGTGATGATGTGCTCTGCCCAGTGCTTGCTACGTGACGGCGTCCAATCCATATCCTCCTGCATCAGTACATGTCTGCCAATCGTGGCAATGTACTCCAGGAACCTCGGTGGCTTCTTGGTGATTGCAGTGGCCGGCCATAGCCACTCTCTCGAATCCCACTCTAGCTCATCAAGTGGCGTGCTCTCTCAGACCCAAAGGCGCCAACTCCCTGAGCTCCTTCTAGAAGACAAAAGGGTCGAGTCGCCATATCTTTCCCTGAACGCCAATCACGCGGATCCTCCTCCATGAAAGGAGAGCTATCCCCTCATCCTATTGCCCTCTATCAAGAGCCAGATGTGCCACCCCCCCACCCACCCTCCCGTGTACGGTGAAGAAGGTCCCAGGCGGAGCGCAGCCCACTCTACCTGCCACCTGTAGGGGGATGCGTGCTGGTGAAAACGTAGCGGCCCATACCTCCTTGAGCTCTATCGGCTCTTGTATCAGGGGAGCAAGCCACTCCTAAGGTATTGCTACGTCTATCTTCCTTCTCCTCAACTCCACTTCACTTTGGCAGCATGATACTCGCTGCAACACCTCCTTGTCCTCCATCTTATATGCCTCCCGCCATGTCTTGATGGTACGAGCCGGACCGGCCTCAAACCAGCCCATTGGATGTGGGGGGCGCTTGCCAATTTGTGCCCCTTCCCGATCTCTGAACTGGGGGTTTCAGATCACCGGCTGATGGCCTATCTCCTCTTGGCAGCCTGGGGGACTCTAGATTAGGGCCTTACGGAGGCTATGCTACCACACGCGGAGCAAGCTGCGTAGGAAAGGTGATCCGGGGGGGGGGTGGTCTGGGTTGATGTGAAGATCCATCTCAGAGACGGCCTCCACTCACCACCAAACCTCGGTCTACAATCCTGAAGACCCTCCTGCAATAGGACCCTCCAGGTTTGCCCTCCTGGTATGAGGCCGTGGACAACTAGCTTGCCCAAGAGGGCCATACTCTGATACTCTGGGTCTATGATCCCAAGCCCTCCCTCTAACCTATTTCGTATGATGGTCGCCCATGCCACCTTGCCCTTGGAATCCTTGGAGCCGTCTGACCTGGACCAAAGGAAGTTCCGTACTAGGCGGCGAAGTTGCACTATGCAAGATGAGGAGAAGCATCAACATGAGGCGATGTACCACGCTATCGCTAGGAGGACCTGGTTAATTACCAGGGCTCGGCTTGCTAGTGAGAGGTGAGCCATACTCCAATAGGTCAGCTTTCTCCGAATAGAATCCAGGACTGGATGAAACTGTTGGGCGGGAGTGATGTTGAGTCCCACTTGGAATCCTAGGTAATGGACGGTTTGCCCTCTGCTCACCCATCTAAATCCCAGGTGGATGCTCCACCTTGTGCTAGAGTTCGGGTCTGTGAGGAAACCAATTGACTTTCACCATTTGATTTTTGCTCCCGCTATAGAATAGAACACCTCAAGAGCCAGCCTCACTCTCTCCAATATCAACTTATTGTCCTCTATGTGAAGTGCTGCATCACTTGCATACTCTGAGTCTAACAACTTAGTCTTGTCTCTCACTGGAAGTCGGAGGCCGCGTAATCTGCTTACACGTGACCTGAGGAAGTGAAACATCGCCTCTGTAAAGAGTAGAAACAGGTACAGAGCCAAGGGGCAGCCTTGCCGGACCGATCTCTCCAATCAAAACTCCTCTCCTTGCCTACCACCTATGAGAACCCTGCTGGTGGCCGATTTGTAAAGTGCGGAGACACTGCGAATCCAAGCCTGGGGGAAACCCAGCCTCACCATGGTGCCCTCTAGGAAATCCCAGTCCACCCTGTCATAAGCTTTCTCGAAATCCAAGAGTAGTACGGCCAGTCTCTGCCCACTGTACTGAGCCCACTCTGTCGCCTCAAAGAAGGTGAATGCGTTGTCTAGGATGCTCCTATCCTGGACAAAGCCTGTCTATGTGTCATGAATGATGTTTGGAAGCATAGGGTGTAGTCGCCTACCAATCATCTTTGCCAGTGCCTTATAGGCCACTAACAATAAGGTGATCGGTCTCCACTAGGAAAGCTCCAACCGGTTTGCCCCTTTGGGGAGAAGACTGATAAGGCTTGCCGACAGACTCCTTAGCTTTTGTCCTGAAATGAAAATCTCCTCGAAGGCCATCAGTAGGGGGTCCTTCACCACCTCCCAGTAGGTAGTGAAGAAGGCCTCAGAGAGGCCATCCTCTCCCGGGCATTTTTTGCTGAAGACCGTCTTGTGTATGAAAGCCTCCTCTAGTTCCTTCTCTGTAAAGGGGGCTAGGAGGGAGCGTCCCATCTCCTCTGTGACGAGGGACGGGATGTGATCCTAGACTTGTTGTCTACATTGCTGTCCTCTAGCTAAGGATCTATTACCTGTTGGAAAAGGCGTATGTAGTAGTCGGTGGCAATCTCCATCACCTTGTCTGGGGGCTAGAATGAGTCCTCCCATACTGATCTCGAAGGTTGCGTATCTACTCTCATGAGTTGCGAGGCTGGTGGACTTGGAAAAACTCCCTACACATCGTGTCCCCCTTCCGCGTCCAGAAGGCTGTTGAGGTGCAGAAAGAGAACTCCGAGCACCTGTCCTCTAGGCCAGCAATGGCTGCTCGCACATGCACCTCTTGTGCATGGAGGGTGGGAACCCCTGGTGCCTCCTGTAATAATCTCTGCGTGGCTACAAGCTCCTATCGGAGTGCTCTCTCCTCCTCCAAGCTCTGCTACCTAGCCTGTATGGCTGCCTCTTGGTAGATACTGCTCGACTCGGCTAGGAGCACTGCAACCTCCTCTGCCATCCGGTCCCTCCTGCCCCACTCCCTCGTCCAAATCTGCTCAATCTATCTCTTTACCTTCTCCCTTCTATAGATCAAGTCAGGGATCCGATAGGATCGTGTGTCTAGGGCAAATGCTGGGGGATCAAGTGTCAAGAGAACCGGGCAATGATCGGGACAACGTGGTCCTCGCCAACCTGCCCAATCTGGCCTCCATCAGAGCCTCCCCACTCTCCCACATAGAACTTGTCCAACCGCTCTAGTAGGACTCCACCTAGGCGCCTGTATCCCCAAGAGAAGTCCAGCGACCTCTCCCTCTGTGGAAGGCAGGGTCTCTCTAGGCATTGCGTGCTTCTACTGGTAGAAGAAAGACCTACTATGCCTCCTACTCCTCCCCAGCCATGCCCTGGTAGTTTTTGCCTTTGATCTGTTGGTTCTCTAAAGCCTCCAGGTTGTTGAAATCTCCTCCAATGATCTAGGAGTCTACCTCTGGGAGTCCATCCGCGATCTCCATTGAAAACCTGCTGCATGTCCTAACCTCCGTAGGGGCATAGACATTGAGGGCTCCAAGGTACGAGTTCCTAATATTCAATTTGATCCATAGAACCCTCCCTGCCACTATCGTCTCGTGGTCTCGTACCCAGGCGGCGAGACTTGGGCCAATAGAGGTGCATACGCCTCCACTCCTGCCGTGGGCACCGATGACGTGCTCCGAGTAAGTGTGTGAGCTGCTCGGGAGTACCTTCCCTACCCGTTGGGCCTGGGTGGGAGTGAGCTTGTGCTCTTGTAGAAGTAAGATGTCGATTCATCCAGCAAGGGCAGGTTGCAGCTCCTACCGAACAATCAACTTCTTGGAACCACGTGCCCCACTATAGTGGATGCTATCCATATTCCAGGATGCAAGGTGTAAATTCATAGGGAGACCTATGATTGATTGAACAAGCATTTGTTCGGTGTGGAAGCTATTGACGAAGAAGAGGAACTATGAGACATACGTATACGCTTCGTTGTCGGCTTGGAGGGTGAACTCCATTCCCCCATGGTAGCCCTCGGGCCGGACCATGGGGGTGATGGATACGCTTGGTGGTACCACAAGGTCATCTATCAACCAAGTTGAGAGGCGAGACTCTGTACATTGGTAGAAATGGGCTGCGTGTGCTAGGGGCCAGTCGATCACATCCATCGACGCTCTCCACTGCGGAGGGGCTCGAAAGATAATACTCAGATGAGGGACCTTGGCCCCAGCCCCGGTCCCAGCCCACCAGTTGATGTCTATCATGCAACCCGGCCAGTGCCGGGAGAAGAGTGCCAGTTCACCTTCTCCCATCCACTGGGAGATGTGGTCTGCCACCTGGCTCTTCACTTGCTCCTCTATCTGAGTCGTCGTCTAGCCTCTTGTGTGAGAGGTCTGAAGGAAGAAGGCGTAGTTTGGTCCATCTGGTGGTGCTAGTAGATGGACCTTGCTGCTCCTAGACTTGCGTACCACGAAGATTCCCACTCCAGGGGTAGTGGGAACACTCCGCGCTCCGCAACTCTCAAGTAAGACCACGGCCCACTGCGAAAAAACTCGTGGTAGCAGTTGTGCGTGTCTCAGGAAAGTGTGACGGGGGGAGCATGGACAGATGAACCGGTGGATGTGTGAGGGGGGGCTAGATTGTTGGTGGATGGAGGATGTCGACGTCTGGGGCTCCTTACCTCTTGTGGGAGTGGGGGGAATGGTCAAATGTACTAGGTGAGGATCAAGGGGGGAGGGGTCGGCGGGGGTGATAGTGGGGAGGGGGAGGATCAAGGGGCAGTAGGGTGGTCGGAGGCACTTGGTAGGTGTGGGGGGGGTCAGTAGCGTTGGGTGAAGGGGAGTGTGGGCTAGGGTCAGGGGGGAGCTATGGGGAGGGGGAGGGGAGGGGATGGGGTTTGTGGGCCCTTGGGTGATACGGCTTGTGAAGCCTCTGTGGGGGGTGGATGTGTAGACCTGTGGACTTGTCGGGTAGGACGAGGAGGGGAGGGCGTGTGGTGCTCTGCCGGGGGGGTGACGCTTGTCCTTCTGCTCCCCGCCGTGACTATGTTTGAGGAGCTACGTGTGGCCCCCCTTTCCGTCTCCCTCTGTCATCTCTGTACTCGTGTGAAACCGTCCGCATTCACTTGTGGGCCTATTGGCAAAGCCGCCCTAGCTCTGAAGTGCATGCACTGTGCTGCTTGGTGCCCAAAGTCATGGCATTGCAGGCACTGCCCTGGCTGCCCGGCCACAATGACCTGCTACTTAAAGGAGCGTACGCCTGCCTCAATCTCTAAGAACTGTGGAATATTCTTGGTCTCTTTCATTGCCACCCGTACCTTTGGGACTCTTGCGGCTGGCATTGCGCCCACGAAAGAGGTGGGAAGGACAGTGCCAAGAGCCGTCCAAAGTCTTCCACCAACTGGCGATACTCTATTGCTAGTCTGAGGAAGAGAAGGGTAACTAGGTGTCTAAGGAATTTGTTGTGGAGTGCGAATGTCTCCACTGTGAAGCCACTGTACCAAGGGACCATGTGGATGACCCCCTTCGTGGAAGCATAGGGTGAATTGGCCAGTAACTCAGGGGCTGCGTCTGCCGAGGTGAGTTGAACCATGAAGATCCCTTGACACATTAGAATTGCCTCCACTATCTGCGACGTGCTGATGCGCAACGTGCAGTCAAGCTAATCCCAAAGTTGGGCCTTGGATGGGGAATGACCTACTAACTAACCAAAGATCACTGTTTCTTTAAGCTCCAGCTTTGCGGCATGGACGGCTAAGAGTTGTTCCTTAGAGAGGCCGACGCGCAAGGTGTTTGACTAGGGGGCACTCGCAGAATGTATCGGCGTTTGACTAGAGGTTTCCATTGCGCGCCCCTGTTGAGAATCTATCAAACACGCTGCTGCGCTGTCGGAGGGGGAGGGGAAGTTGCTGCAGAGGGAGGGAGCAACTGGAGTGAAGAAAGGGGGGGGGGCGATGGCGAGGAGGGGGGGAGGGGGACGGGAAAATGCCTTTTATCACGGTGGAGGGGGGGTGTTTGGCACCCAAGTAAGCTGGCTTGCAATGGCCACAGTGCGGGTGTTGGGCCTGTTGAACGAGGCTGGGCTGTAGTACGAAAGAGGTGGAGGACCAAGGCGGAGGGATTAGGGCGAGTTCAGGCGGGGGCAAGCTGGCGAGGGGGGAGGAAACAAAAGGCGGGCGTGTGATAGGCAGACACAACGTTGGGGGAGGCCGTGCTGTTGTACTGCTACGCGCACACCGTGTAAAAAAATCTAGAGTGTGGCTTACTTTTAGATTTAGAGAGCCAATGCCATTTTAGACATTAGTGTTAGTGTCCATGGTTCAAAAATATTAGATTTTAGTCAATTTTTAATATTCTAGAGGTTATCTCTTGTAAAAAAATCTACAAAACTATAGACAATTTCTAGATTAGGATGACATGTAAAAGAAAGCATGTAGCTTTCAGCTAATTTGAGAGGATTTTATGTAAAAAGAGAGATTAGCGAATGTGTGACGCGCGATCGCTGTATTCAGGCAGTGAACAACACTCCGAAAGTGGAAGATGAAGAATGAGCGATCTGGTAGGATTTTGGCCAAGTGTCCTGGTATTTAACCCCTTTTGGAGCCATTGGAAGGATCAGATTGGCGATTTGAGCAGCATAGAGGAAGTTATTATTTTGTACACATTTTTATCTAATAGATTTATATTTTCTCATAATGCTGAAAGAAACTAATAGGCTTCATCTCTGTTAGTATTCTTCTATATTTTCTAATTCTTTTTTTAAAGTATTCTTCTACATCTTCAATCTCTTCGAACCCCTTCTCTTCTGTCTACTCCTCTCCTTGAATCTACCTTCACCCTGTTGTCACTTATCTTCAAGAACTTGGCTTGAAACCTTCAACCCTTCTCTTATCTCTACCATCTCTGGAGTCTAAGCTCTTGAATCCCGATACATTCTTCTCTTGAAGGCTTGAAACCTAGGTGAGTAGGTATATGCATAGCCCATAGACTATACACTGGCAAGCTATTAGGCAGATCTTTAGATACTTGCAAGGTACTCTGTCACATGCATTATTATTTCCTAGGGGGAAAGACTTGCAATTACAGGCTTACAGTGATTCAGATTGGGTCGATGATGTAGACATTAGGCAGTCTACTAGTGGACATTGTTTCTTTTTGGGTCATTCATGCATTTTATGGCTACCTCGCAACAGTGGACGTATGGTTGCGTAGATTATTGGCTGATTTACATTTACAATTGGAGGGTCCTACACCCATTCTTTCCGACAATCAAAGTGCTATTGTAGTGGCATGAAATCCTTGTCTCATGCTTGTATGAAACATATTGAGGTGCATTACCATTATGTCAGAGAGATGTGCTATGAAGGAGAGAGAAGCTCGATCATAGTAACATGGAACGGGGAACGGGAACGGAGATGGGGACGGGGGACGGCTAAAAGCAAGGAACGGGGACGGGGGGTGGAACACGGGAGGAAACGGCATACATAAATAGCATTTGAAAATGTATGCATGTGATGTGGTGGATGGATGTGTGGGCATAGTAATAGGGGATGCCCATTTTATAGCTTCTTGTCCCAGTCCCATCCCCATGTTAGAGCTCCCTCTCATGGTAACAAGGGATGGCAATTTATTATTCTTGTCCCTGTGGGCTCGTCCCAATTCCCATCCCTACCCCAAAATCGGTCCCATGTTACTATGTGTGTGGGTGAATGTATACTACCAAAGAACATACAAAAAAGCCTCCCCCTAAAAGACATCTACTCCCAATTTATTATTAAAAAAAAAAACTGGTCAAAAACATCCCCTAATAGGGGACTGGGTAGGGGATGGCCGGGACGAGGGGATGGCTGTTGGGGACGGGACAGGGGATGTCATTCCATTTTGGCGTCCCCATTCGGCCCATCCGTTTGGGACGGTCATTCCCTATTACTATGAGCTTGATGTATGTTCGTACACAAGAAAATGTTGCATACATTTTCATCAAGGCACTACCTTGTGAGAAGTTTGAGGCTTTTTGTAAGTCCTTAAACTTGCTACCCTTTGGTAATTGACCATTTTTGTGCTTTACCACATTGGCATTGCAAGGGGTGTTGGATTCTATGGGCAGTGCTCAATGTTTTAGTCTTTAGTTCTTTTTCAGGTTTTAGTGTGAACACAACTAAAGTTGTAAGTTGTGTCACCACTCTTAGAGTTAGAGCCAGAGTTAACTCTAGTTGAGTTAGAGCTAGGTCTATCGTAGACCTATCTTGTACGTTTCATTCTCATTCTTTCAGTTCAACAAGTACACTCTACTCTTTCGCTTCAGCACACATGACTGGGTGAAAGATAGATTGATGATGGCTTTGGAGGAGTCTTCCTTTTATAGCCCAGGAAGGTAGTTTGATTGGCTTGTTTGACCATATTATGAACCTTTCCTAGTTGGCCATGGAATATTCGCTTTATTGTCGGGTTAGGGGGCATTGCCTCTCAACCATTGTCAAGGGGGACTATTGGCCCCCCCTGAGACCCCCCAACTAGGGGCTGCTTGTGCAGCTCACGGCCCTCAAAATAGGGGTCTTTGATAACTCCCACATTCTGCAACTCGATGCATTGCACCTCGAGTTGGTATGAATATAACTACTCTATGTAACCCAAAGGTTGGATCCACAAAGATCACCTTTTTACCATTCGATCACATAGACCGCATCTGACATACAAGGTATTCATTGATTAAGCACCTAATTATAGTAATCAACAAATAAACTTAAATTGAAATGCGCAATTTACCTTAGTAATCTTGGACAATAGACACCCGGTTAGCCCCAGAATTGGTGCCCCTTTGAGTATTTCTTTAACTTCAACTGCTAATGGATTGAGTACAAGTTGAGATTCCATAATCTTCTTTGCTGATCCAAAAGCCCCTTGCTGTACATACATTCAACAAGCAAATTGGGTCATTTGCCCCTTGATTTTCATCTAGGAATTGCACAAATGGAACCACCAACTGGCCAAATATTGCCCCAATTCACAATGGATGGCCTTGCATTTGAAATCCCTATTAATTCCGTGAAATTCAGGTGTTGATTTCAACGTATGATACTGATCAACAATGCTGTTGCTAACCCTTGGAAGGTGACTCCCTACTGTCCCCTACTTGGTGAGGCTGCCAGATGGCTGTCTTTCGCAGCAAATTTCTGTTCTTTGATTAGAAAATGAACCAACAGTTCTCTCTCTCCCTCTCCCAAGTTGTAAATTGATTGAATGGCTGAGACCTAGTCTCCAAAAATATTTTCTCAGTTTGCATGGGCATTTTTGTCAAGTGGCAGCCTTCTAAACCCATTTTTCAATATTATCTAGCCATTTAATTAATTTTCAGAAGTAAATATTCTTGAAAATTAATTTCAGCCCTTTTGACCCTGCCCAAAATTAAATGTGCCCATGCATACTTAAATTGGCTAGGCCATTTGCAACTTGGAGTAGTTCTCAACCTCTATTGACCCTTAGACTGGCATTGATTAATTAATTAATGGTAGTCCCTAGTATCACTACCGACATTTGTTGGCCAAATAACTGTTCCAGGGTCAAAACTGACACCAGTTGATCCACAAAGCCCAGTTGGCATAACTTATCACAACCTTTGCCTTTGACACCCATTACATCCTTGGGGTCCTTGGCTTGTTACCATGAAATAACTGCCATGTGCATCAGTTGCTAAACAACCTTGCACATTTGAGTAATAACTTAATCAAACGTTATCAGTAAGATTAGAGCATCTCAAAATTTCACATCCTCGTGACACCTTACAACTTAGAGCACCATGGATCATTGGTGGCACCTTATGAGGGTGGGGCATTGAACATATCTTAGAACAGTCGTGTATAACAATGAGTCACTGGCTGTGTGAGCATGGGCATTTGCTCCTTCTCTCCAACAGGACCTACTTTAGAAGGCTGCAAGTGAATGAATGACTCTGGAGGAGAGAGCCAAGCAATAAATGTAGATGAGGAGCCAACCAAGAATTGGGGTGTTTGCCCATGGGACAACCGAAACACATTGAGTACATCTGAGTTTTGGGCCTCTTTAGTAAGCTGATGAAGGTTTAATGTGTGATGTACCTTTTTCAGCTTAACATCATGGTGAATATTTTGCCATATCTAAATGATATGTTTTTTCAGCATTTAAAAAATCTTTAAAAGTGACCAGTTACAACACTCACAAGTGACCAATCTTTTTCTAACTTGGCATTATACACTGAGAAGAATGGGACCAGTTATAGAGAGATTACGATTAGTATTGTGTGTGTGAGATTATGATTGTCGTTTTATTGGCTCGTCTATCATTGATCATGCTAATAAAGAGAGATGTTAGATTGTGTGCTCTTTGTAGCATATCCATGCTAATTTCATGTTTCTCTTTGCAGCACTGTCTGAAGACATGGTGGCAGATGGGTATGAAGATCTTGTCAACATTGATATATCACATGTCGTCATTGATGCAATGCAAAAAAAGTACTGTGATGTTCATCAACTTAAATGTATCCAGTAAATGCAACCATATATTTTTGCCAGAATGGTGACAATCATGATTGCCATATCTTGTTGGACTCTACGTACCAGAACTAACATTAACACTGTAGACTTAGTGCCTTGCTGTCTTCATAAAGCTGACATCATAGAGCTTTTTAACGGGAATGTGTAAAATTTCTAAAAGGTCACTTCCTTTATTAGCTGTTTTAGATCTGCAGATGGATGTGCAAGATCTATCTTTCTTTGATGATGGCACTTTTGACTCTGTAATTGACAAAGGTTTGCTACCTATCTGTGAACTGTTTACATTTCTTTGTTAGGTTCAAGTTGCTTTAGTTGTAAATTGCTAAGCTTAATAACCTAGATGTGACCGGGCAATTCTGTGAGAAAGGAAGAAAACATTCTTCAGTCCCAGTTAATGTGTAGACTCATTTGTGAGTGTTTTTAAAGAATAGCAGGTTATAAGACAGAATCTTATTTAATTGCATTGTTTTTCTGACATGTTTGAGGGTTGGGCAGGTACTCTGGACTCATTGATGGTACGGTATTGAACTGTGCAGCTGAGGATGCCTACTTATGAAGAGTTGTTTTCATAAGTCATAATTTTAGCTGTGTATGGTGTTGGTTGTAATTGCAGTTATTGTAACTCATAATTTTTCTATGCAGTGTGGAACAAATGCAACATATCATACTGGAAGCATGCTAGCGGAGGTTAGCAGGTCCTGCTGTTCTCAAAGTTATATCCAGAAGCTTTTTAATTATCTTTTATGTTCTCCCTGTCCTGATTTTGTAGGAACTATTTTGTTCTGACCTGTATTTGTGACACACTCAGAACTTTGAAACCTGGCGGTGTGTTCATACTGGTAAAGTTTGTTATTTGCCTTGGCTGCTATCTTCAATCTGATCTTTCATTCCTGTTTAAGCATATTTCTTGGCTTTTTGTCCATGGGTTTTGAGATGCAGATTACCTACGGGGATACTAGGTCAAGGTTGCCACATTTGATCAGAAAGGAATATTGTTGGACCATTAGTCTTTACATTATACGTAAGCTCTTGATTTTTTTTTTTTTCTGGTTTACCCATCATTCATGGCAAAGTTCCAAACTCTATTTACAGTTTGCATGCTCTCAGGTACAATTGAGATGCAGGCCTGCATTTTCTTAATAGAACGTTAGAATATAGCATACCTTCATGAGCAGATATTTTCATACAAAAGCTAAGAGAGGGAGTGAAAGAGGGATATTGATAAGTTTGCATTGATATCTATGGGAGGCCGGTGGGCCGATAAGACCAGAAGGATTGTGACGAATAAACTAGTTTGTTAGACTCAATTTACTATCTGCAAGTTTGGCTCCCTAGAATATTCAACATTGACTTGATTATGGAAAATCGATGGGGTTATAAGGATGACCTACTGGCCTGCTCTGCAATGGGTGGTGGTTGGATCCCTCTGATCTGGTTGGTTGGGAGGGCCCTCTCCATTTCCCTCTTCCTCTTCCTCTCCCTCTCCTTCTCTCTCCCCCTCTCTGATCTTGTCAGTCAGGAAAGCCCTCTACCTCTCCCTCTCCAACTCATTCGCTCCCTCCCTCCCTCCCTCCCTCCCTCACTTAACTCTATCATCTAAGCACTCGCTTCCTCACTAGATCAGACTATTTAAGTCCTGTCTAGCTAGACAATGATGGGCTATTCCAAGGCAATCAATCAGTTACATTGGCTGGAGACACTAATGGCCTTTACCAACTACCATTCTTGGTTCCACTGGGACTCAGGCTGGAAGGGTGGGGCAGGAGTGAGGGTGGGAGGGAGCTGATAAGGGAAGGGGGTCCAGAACGAGAAGAAAAGAGGGAAAGTTGTAAACCTATCTGCAAATTGAGATGTATAAGGTGAAAATAATTCATGACATTTGAGGTACTCCTGAGTTCAAAGAGGTGTAGCCTTTTCCCATGTCTAGCCTCCTCATCTCTACTTGTCATGTGAATGCTGTTGGCTGCTCTTTAAGACTGAAGGACTGCTGCTAAGCGTAGTCCAGGAACCTCTTCATCTATCCAAGATATTCATCTATGTGCTGACTCCTTTTTTGTAGACTACATCTAGAAAAGTCTATTTTCATGCAGATCTTTATAAGCATCCTTAGAGTGAACTTTGCTATGGCATCTTAAGTGCCCTGCCTCCCATTGTGGAACTATCACAAGCCTTCTCTTGATAGTTACTTGACCATTTTCTGCCTGTGTGTTTTCTGTCGGTGCCATTAGGTCATCTACCATGTATATTTTTATTGCCTTGGCTTCAATGCATTTATTTTAGTGAAATCCATTGTAGCTGTCATATCCCGGGAGTTCAGGATGAGGCATCTGTCTCTGACGGTATCCTTCCCTAACTTCTCAGGAAGGGAGGGAGAGAGGGGGGGAAGACGTTGAATATTGGACCTTGAGGCTTCATGTCATGAAGATGTGTTTACAATTATAAGCTTGTACATCAAGTACATGAACCTAAAAGATGCTGTATAAAAGATTCTACTAATTCAAGGTAAGTTTTATTGTGGAACAACAGCAATCATCTAGTTTTTTCTTGGAGGCAAACGTTAACTCATGATATAAGTTTGCTTGGTACCGAAAGGAATGACTGAACAATAAAGAAGCTTGATTTCACTTTGTGTCTGAGCACAGCGACTGCTCAACAACCTTGTCTAGACTGCACCTTCACCTTGTGTGTGAAAGCAACCATGGACGTATATGAATTTGGCCATTTGGTACTATATCCTTGAATGGAGGGTGATCAGTGTGTCCAGATAATCTTCTTAAGGCATTCAGCACTATGCATGATCTGTGAGTTGGGGCTAAATAAAAGCATACTATTTAGTGAAATCATTCTGTGTCTTCCTTGAAATGTGCAACTTAGGTAATTCAAGGCTTACCAGCTTATTGACGTCCTATTGTTTGAAGTCTGGAAATGGTGGATTGGAAGCAGCTTTTTATTCTGAGCCTTAGTATTGACACATCTGAGGTTTTGTGTGTTGGAAACTTTTGTTTTACAGCTGTTCCAGGATCAAAAAGGGCTTTGGAGGGTTGCTCAAATGCATATTATGAACCAGCAATAGTCTATTGTAACGAGAGTCATGTGGCTACATTTACTGCAGAGGATAACGACTCTCACTTCGTTTACATATGCCACAAGGTCAAGCCATTTGTTTGTACCAAACCAATGTCTTCAAGTTTTTTAATTCAGAACAGAATTTGTGAAGAAGTGAAGGATGTACTACTGATCCTGGTATTTTGGTTCAAATTGAGTTCTAAAACATTTGACTTAAGTTGGCAATACAATCAGTGTTACAAATGATTGACTCTGTTTGTAAGATAGCACAGTTGAAGAATCAAGATATGTATAATGGTATCACTTTAAAATAAATACCTTAATACTGCAATCTGAGTTTGTTAGCTAGTATGGGTGAAGATATGCAGAGTGTGTGTAGACTTTAAAAATGAAGGAAAATTTATGCTGCAATCTGATTTTGGCTTATTAATTTTATATTATCACAAGTCAACAACCGAAATTTTACAGATGCTGTTTTTTGATGCTGGGATACAAATTGAAAAATCTCTTGTTGGGTTGTGTGCAAAGCTCACACACAAAGCACTTACAGTCATGAGAAAGAGTGTGTTGGAATGTTCTCACTTGAATAGTGTGAGTGGAAGTGAAAGTACACTATATCTCTAAGGTACTAAAGTTCTCCTGCCCAAGAGGGTAGTCACATGGGGAAAAAGCCCTCAGTACAAAGGTAAAAAGTGCCCATGTGTCAGAGACCATTCACACTGGAATGGCGAAGAGGTATACGATGAGAGCATCAAACCCCCTTGGAGTCAATGATGTAAATGTAGACAGGTTATGGCAGATCAATCCCCAAACAGTAGTAAGCTGAAAGTCTTATGGAAGACTTCAAACTTTTCTCTTGAAGGAGACTTTGTACAACGTAGACACATTCACCATGTTTTGCTATGCAGGGACATAAACTGGTCAATTTCTTCATTGTAGAGCCTTTCCTTGACATGATAGTGTACTTCAATTGCATTCTGTGAGCATGAAACACTGGGTTCTATGCAACTTCCATAGTGCTTTGACTACCTGTGTAGATAGGAGTGAGCATAGTTGCATCCTGTCTGCAGATGGAACCATCCTGTTTGATCCGTCTTTCCAAATATGGTCGGATATGTAGAGTCTGTCCAGCATCGGTACGGTTTGGACAGGTGAAAATATGACTATTGCTTGTTTGATCAACAAGGTGCTCATTTCAGAGTGTGCTAATATCTACTGCATTTTTGCTGTCATCTCCTGTTTGTGAGCCCTTTTTAGAGTCTGATGGGAACATTGGGAGCTCTGGCTATGTGCCTTCTCTTGCGTTTGTTGTTTGTTGTCTTCCCTGCATTGCAGTCATCATTTCCAACATTTTAGGTGTGATTTTTCTAGGGAAGCAGACACCTATGGTGACTGACCTGTCCAGCCACTCTTCCAGCCTGCATTTTCATCACACGACCTGCTGCCCCCAGTCGAGGACCATCCACCAACTATTGCCTACAGATCAGACTGCGTTTTGAGCTGATTCAGGCCACACAGCAGTCGTTATCACCTTTTGAGCAGTCACCATTAGTCAGACAGTTGTGTTTTGCAGCCAGCAGGTCTCCAACGCAGCTGCACTCTGTTTTTTCAGCTCCAGATAGACACTCCAGCAGTCACGCTGATTGCTGCCACCTTTTGGAGGCATCACACCAGCCATATGTGCATTTTCAGATTGCTAGTCATCTGTAGATTGTCGCCTTTCCCAGTCGTCATCAGATTTCAGACCGTTGCTGCCTATTCAGGAACCGTTCAAGTATGATACATTCCGGCACCCGCACCTTCAGCCACCTCTGCCCTGGTCCTAGAGACATAACAGTTGAGGCTCCACTGTTTGTATTGTTTTCATATACATTACCCATTGATTAGCATTCAGCATGCTACAGATCGTGTTCTCCTTGTTGTTGTAAGCTTGTGTGTTTGTGCGTTCCCATACCGTTTCTTTACACCCCACTGCTCAAATTAATCTTGCCTGTCACTGTGGCTCACATCTTAACTTAATTACACGAGCACAACTTAGTTTTCCATTGAGGAACAAGGTGAAAAATTCATGATCCCTTGACAAGCTTCCCCTAGAATCTTGCAATCGCCCTTGATAGCACTGCAGCAGAGGCATTAGTCTTCCTTGGAAACATGTGTGACATCACAATCAAACAACATTGGCAACTATTGGTTAACCATCTGTATACCCCTAGCATGGTGAAATTTCCAGTCACTTAATCCAAGTTACAATACATACATGGATCACAACTACTATCAGAACCAAAGGCAATAAACTAATATGTTGAGGACCCAAATATGTTTTCACCATTCAAAGACAAAGTAATGGCAAAACCTAGGATGTACAATGCCTCAATCCAAAGATGCATTCATGCAAATATATAGTCTCAGAGCCATGGTACAAATTATAGGCATCTACATTCCAATCCTTTTTAAATAGCACATTGAACTCGTAATCCTCCAACGAGAAATATTGTCAGCATACAGTACCCTATATGATACCAAAGTACATTCAAGACCACTAAATATCCAAGCTAGTCCACTCTAGGGGAGTGGAGGTGCTACTTCCCCCTTGGGTATTAGGTAACACTTTGGACTCCTTGCTTTGTTGAGGCTGAATGAGCAGTGCTGGCACATGCATTACACTAAACTACAAAAATACTTTTTGAGAATCGGTAACACTATTACTAGATATAAAGTTAAATTTTCTTTCAGCTTTTCAAATGCTGAAATTTGCATCTTGGTCCATCTAAATGGCACTGTCTTTTTTTGTAATGCATGACGTTTTCAAGCAATTTCAGCAACATATCACTAACTGAAGTTTGATTCATTATTCATCCTCTCTTGCAAAAACTAGGTACATAGAATGGTGATTTTCATTAATTTTGATATGGCTGAGCTGATAAAAATAGGAATAGAATCCACTTCCAATTTTACATTCAAAACATGGGGTTTCCTCTTATGTTTAGAGTCACCTCATTTTGAACCCTATGATACCATGGCATTCCAAGTAGAACATCCATTGAAGGAGCAATAAAGAATTCTTTGCTGTCTACATAACTACAGATATGCAAATGGAGCTTTCTGATGATTGGTGTCACAAGTTTTGCATGACCACGACACGTGGGCTCTAGGATCAAAGAATATCAATGCAATCAGATCTTTGACTTTGACCCACGCTCGATTCATTGCCATCATTATTTGGCTGCTCACCTACATATGGGACCCAACCAGCAGCAGGTCTAGACATTCTTAGGTTCAGCCCTATTCTCAAAATTTTCAGGTCACAGCATTTTACGACAATCCCTTGTTATATGCCCTTCATGTTCACATACAAAGCAAATTGTTTGCAGCAAGCAGTTATTTGCATTTATCATCATTTTTCCAAGGTTTGAATTGTTAATTCCTCCACTTTTTAGTAGCTGGTGATGCCTTATCAAGGTTTGAATTCCTTGTTCTCTTTTTCTCTGAATCCCCCTTAGCATCCTTAAAGTCTCATCAGCTACTGTCATATTGGATATGTCAATATATAGAACGGTGCAAAGAGATAGTATGGTTTGCGGGGAGAAACACAAAGTGTGTATAGCGAACACTGAGACAGAAGAGAAATTAAGAAACACAAAAGAACACGGTGATGAAGCACTAAATCATGATATGAGAAGAAAAGCTGATATAGCAAAGCCGAAGCTTAGAAGATTATTGTACTGTCTTGTCTGACTCAGGCGGCAATACTTGTGGGGAATCTGCACAGTGAAGGGAATGAAACGCAGTCCTCCGAGCAGTGGGCTATCGAAGCAATCACTAGAAGTTGAAGGACAGATGATCACCAGCCATGGAGGGAGCGAAGCGCAGTCCTCGGGCGCCAAGAGGATGGCCTGGGCAACAAACACAAATCCTAGGGTCCAGAAGGCTGCAAACGCAAACTGTAGGAGCTTGGATGTTGATGCTTGTGAGGGGGAAGGTCGCCAAATGTGGAGGTAGTGCTTGATGATGGCAAACTCAAACTATAGAAGTCTCGTGTGCAAAACACAAGGTGTATGGTGACGCCAATTGGAGAAGATTGACGCTGAGATGAAGAAACATGATGCCAAGTTGGAGAAGATGGATGCCTAGGTGTGAGGAGCCTCCAAGCTGCCAAACACAAATGTGGGAAGGTGCCTAAAGGGGAGGAAGCTGATGCCAGGGATGGAGATGATGACGCCAACAAGGATGGAGCCTCCAAATGTAGCTTGAAGTAGAAAGGGAACAAGGTGCTTGAAGGACAAGAGTGGAAGGAAGAAGGTGGCCACAAATTGCAATGTCCTCTGATAGGGGTGTGAGCAGCAGTGGTGAGGAGAGAGAAGGATGTCCTCAGTCGTTGTCATCGTTATTCAACACTTCCTTTTGGAGACAGGAGTCGGTGCCAATGCCCATGGAGCTAGTGACTCACTGTTGTATGCTACTTTCTTGTGTTTGGTATATGGATTTTGTTTCTCGAGCACATCTTTGAGTTTTCTTCTTTTGTAGTGTTCTTCTATTTTCTGTTTTCTTTCTCTTCTATCTTGTGTCAGCACTTGTCTATGTTTCCATTCGTGCACTACTTCTGACATGGTATCAAATCACAAGACCTAGATTCTTGTTGGTTTTTCTGCCGATTTCAAGGCTTGACCTTCTTTGCTATGCAGGAGACGACCTGTTTGCTACCTGGCTTCTGTGTTTGCTGCATTTAATGCAGTGTCAACTGACATCAGCCCCCACATGACCTACATTTTCAGGGTGTGATCTCGTTGCTGTAGTAGGCGGCTCCTATATTGTTGTCGCTTGCTGTTTTCAACCCAAATTTTCTATGTTTTCAGCAGTTGATGCTTCTCCATTGCTGGGCAACATCTTTTAATTGTTTTCTTGCAGATTTCAGTGTTACAACATTGTGTTTTTGTGATCAGCGTGTGAATACTGTGTGTGAACTCTATTTTTGTGCAGTCTTTGTTGTTTGGTTGTGTGTCTTCTCTCTCTGTCTACCTTCTATTTTCTCTTTTTATCCTCTCCATATGGCTCCTCTGTACACTTGTACAGATGATAAGTTACATGTACTTGACTATCTTACATGGAGTGGTGTGATGAATGCCTGGTTTGTGCAGAAGTTGATGTGGTACATTGTTTGTGGAGCTATTTCCCGTCCTTAGTATGCTTTTCCACTTCTCGAAGATTTTGACGAGGACAACCATGAGGAAGTTGTGCTTTCATGGGATTCGGATGATGCACATGCCTATTCTGCTATTCTTCGACGTATTTCTAAAGTTCTACTTGCTGTTACCTCATGCAGGACATCTCCTAAAGTATGGTTGAGGCTTCAAATGTTGTGCGAGACACCTTCCACCATGCGTGTAGTGACCCTTTATGGATAGCTTCAACATATGAAGTTTGAGTCTAAGGACACCATTCAATCATTTTTGCTTTGTGTTACATAGGTATAGGACCAACTTTGACGCATGCAATTTGCCCTTCCCGAGGCACATCTTGTGGGAACGGTACTCTACAAGCTTCCCTCGGAGTTTGATGGAGTGGCAAATGCTTTGAGGGTGCAGACATCATCTATCCCTGTAAGCTTCACACATATGTCCTCGATGCTACTTGAGCATGAGGCATCATTGTGTTTACAGGGGAGGCTTCTGTCTCATTATGGAGGTTCCAGTGAGGCTTTTATAGCTTTAGAGAGGGGTGACAAGAAAAAGAAGTCAAAGGCCTAGTGTTATCACTGTGATAAGAAGGGACACTTTCGAAAGGACTGTAAAGAGTTAGTAGCTTTGAGGAGGAAGAAGGAAAAGAAGAAGCAGCAGGATGCAGACTCCTCGGATGAGTCATCCTCTTCCCTAGGCTCGGACTCCAATCGTTTGGCTAAGTAGTCCAAGGCATGGAAGGGATCCGCTTCTTTAGATCGAGGGAAGGTGTTGGTGGCCCCTTCCTCTGTTGCTTTCTTATCTAGGTAATGCAATCATCCCTCATGACTCTCCAGTGCCAGAGGAGTGTGAAAGGGTGGTGAGATGCAGCAGTCGAGCCTCATCTATACAGGTATATAGGTGCACAGGTTTCCAGAGAGAGACGTCCCTGACGCATCGACAGAAGTCTAACAGGTTGAAACCTTGGAGTTGGGATTGACATCCAGGTTCATGATGGATTGCTATTTGACAAAGAGCAGGCTTGACTCCTAGTCTTTTGCTCACATGAGGTTGGTGGTGGCTTGATGGCCCACTACTAGGGTATTCATGGTTCTACTTTGGTGGTTCTATATTGTATGGATTGTGATGAGTCATTATCGTTATATTAGCTCACCTATGATCTAAGAGAGGGTGTTAGCGGGGTTGTTAGCTCACGTGTGAGTTTGTGCATGCATTTTAGGATTGGACACATTTTCATTATTTTAGGCATTATTGTTGGGATCTATTTGTGGCATTTTATGCTAGATTGTCTTTTTATAGTGGAGCTCCTCATCCTCCTTAGTTGTCATGAGTTCCACAAGAGATCTAGAGGCAAAGGCTATAGGGCCTCAAAGATGCTAGAGTTATGAATCGTAATAGAGGCCATGACAAAAGGGGTCCCTTTTGAGTGGAGGACAAATACAACCATTTCTCAAATTGGGATTGTTCTCTTTTCTAGAGGAGACATTCTGGTTGTAGTCATTGCAACTAGCAAGGATAAGACTTTCACTTCCATGGTGGACCACAATCGCCTTCAAAGAGAGGTCGTAAGGATCATAGTCTTGGCCACTTGAAACTAGCCGCTTGCTTGATAGATGGATGGAGACACTTGGCTTATTACAAGTCCCCTTTTAGAGGTTACAGTGGGATCTAGGAGTGTGTGTTTGGAGGAACCTATTCCTTGACAGGCCATGTGTGATATGGCCTTCTTTGGCGTGTAACACTGCTAGGCTAGGGAGGAGGATTTAGATGAAGTATTAGTGCATAGCCAGTAGACGCTCCTCATTGGCATAGATAGGACATTGGATCATTTTTTGTACGAATTGATTAGGCACGGAGATTGAGGTAGACTGTCGTATGCGCAGTGAGAGACAGAGAGAGAGAGTGAGAGCAAGCAATGTAGAGTGTCAGCACGTTTTTGGTACAATGATGAGTGTCCCACTTTAGGTTTTAGATATATATATATATGAAAGTACAATGTGCTAAGGGTGTGTTCATACCCGTGCACGTATAAAAGGCACGATGACCTTTTATTCCCAACAACCTCCGACCTAAAGGCAATGTGCCTTGAGAGAAGAAAAGAATCAACTAAGTCTAGGTATGCACAAAGCTGAAATAAATTTATCTATCCAACTTCCATCCTCTGTTAGCAATGAGCAAACCGCTTTGTTGGAAGACCCTTTGTCAGAAGGTCTGCAAGATTATGATCTCTATGCACTTTGACAAGCTCAATGCTCTTGCTGTCAAGTATATCTCTAATGAAGTGGTACTTCACATGTATGTGCTTTGTCTTTGCATGAAAAACAAGATTCTGTGCTAGCATGATAGCACTCTGACTATCACAATGGAGAACAGGTAACTCTGTGATGCCAAGCTCTCCCACCAGACGTGAAAGGCATAAAGCCTCCTTGCATGCCTCAGTGGTAGCCACATACTTTGCCTCTGTAGTAGACAATGCAACACACTTTTGTAGCCTGGAGATCCAAGAGATTGCTCCTCTTGTGAAAGTAAACACATACCCAGAAGTGGACTTCCTACAGTCTGCATGACCAGCATAGTCTACATACGTAAAGCCAACAACAAATGCTTTTTTATTTCCAAAGTAGATGCACAACTCCTTTGTGCCTTTGAGGTATCTCATAATACCTTTCACTACATCCCAATGCTTCTTGCCAGGGGTTGTCATGTATCTGCTAACCACTCCCACTGCAAAGGCAATGTCATGACGTGTAGCAACAATGGCATACATCAAACTGCCAACAGCTGAAGCATATGGTATCTTGGCCATTTCAGCCTTCTCATCATCAGATGTAGGGCTGTTCTCTACACTAAGTTTCACATATGGAGGCAATGGAACCCCAATTGTTTTTCCCCCCTTTATATTGAAACGCTGTAAAACTTTGGAGATATACTCTTACTGAGATAGATAGAGTAAGCCTTTCGATCTTTCTCTGAGTATTCGCATGCCAAAAATGTGATTTGCATCACCAAGATCCTTCATGTCAAAGCTGCCATGAAGACTTTGCTTCAGTGAGTCCAAGGCATGAGTATCCCTGTCCGCAATCAGCATGTCATCAACATACAAAACCAAGATAATCAGGTTGCCATCTGGTGCCTTCTTGGTGTATAAGCAGTGATCCACTTGACTTCTATGAAAGCCTTGGGACTGCATGAATGTATCAAATTTATGATACCATTCTCTTGGTGCTTGTTTTGACCCATACAAACTCCTTTTGAGTTTACATATCATTTTTTCCTTCCCCTGTTCAAGAAACCCTTCAGGCTGCTGCGTATATATATCTTCATGCAGATCACCATGTAAAAACGTAGTCTTTATATCTATCTGTATGAGCTCCATATCCTCAACTGCAACCAAGCCCAAAATGGTTCTCAATGTAGTCATCTTGACTACAGGAGAGAAAATCTCATCAAAGTCAATTTCATGTTCCTGCTTGTACCCCTTTGCAACCAATCTTGCTTTGTACTTGGGTGAAGTACCAGAAGTGACCTTCATCTTGTAAACCCATTTGCATGGAAGGGTTTTTTTCCCCTTGGCAACTACACCAAGTCCCAAGTGCCATTTTTTCCAAGAGATTCTATGTCTGACATCATGGCTTTATACCATTTCTTGCTGTCCTGTCTCTCCATTGCTTCCTTGAAGCAAGACGGTTCACCACAGTCTGTCCACATGACATAATCAGCCACATTAATTGCACGAGGAACAAACCTGTCAGGTTGTCTAGTAGCCCTAGACGATCTTCTAACCCAATGGTCATTGTTTGTTGGCTGTTCCTGCAAATTTCCATTTTCAGCATGCTGTCCTGGCATTTCAGCTTGCAAATCAGTATTAACTGCTTGCTGTCCTGGCTGTTCGTGCACATGTAATGGCTCATTTTCATGGGCAATAGCTGGTTGATCATTTCCAGCTTCATTTCGTTCATGCCATGATGAGGGGCAAAGGAGGTTTTGAGAAGAATTAAGGGTTGTTTTCTTAAAAAATATAAAAAATGCAAGCTCAAAATATTTAACTAAATATGGCACAACAACATTAGCCTTGTGGTTTAGTGATAGGACCATAGGCCTTTGACCCACAGGTTGGCACTTCAAACCTTGCACGCACAACACAAAACAAAATCATTTGTTTGTGCCTTCTAACCTTACAAGATGCGTGCTAAATGCACTTTGGGAAGTTTGTCTCCACATTTTCTAGTCCAGAATGCAATTTGTTGCATTTTTAAATTACAAAACCACCAAATTTTGAGAAAAACTATATTTTTGGGTCAAAATGAAGTTTGTCTGCCGTACAACGGGAACATTTTGCTGTCCAAAAGGTATTTCTTCTCGGAATACAATCCTACGGACCTCCTCAGTCTCTTTGGGCTGTTTGTGCATGCGATCTTCCCGGAAGATAACGTCATTGCTGCGTACTACTTTCCTTTTCTCGGAATCCCACAATTTATACCCCATTTCACCCTTGTCACCATATCCTAGGAAAATGCATTTACAAGACCTTGGCTTAAGTTTGCTACGTTTTTCTTTACGAATGTGCACAAAAGCCTTGCAGCCAAACACTTTCAGATGTGCATATGAAGATGGCTTGCCCGACCACGCTTCTTGGGGAACTGCCCCTTCAAAAGACCTGTTTGGTGACCGATTAATCAAGTGAACGGCTATCGTAACAGCCTCAGCCCAATAACCATGGGGTAATGTAGCATGAGACAGTATCGTACGGACCTTATCTTGTATGGTGCGATTCATATGCTCTGCAACTCCATTTTGGGGCGGATTATGAGGAGCAGTGAGCTTTCTCTTTATCCCTTTGCTGTCACAAAATGCGTGAAAGGCCTTGGATACATATTCCCCACCATTGTTAGAGCGAAAACACTTAAGTGTCTTATCTGTTTGATTTTCAGCCAATGCCAAGAATTTTTCAAACTTGTCAAGCACTTCATCCTTGCTACGAATAGGGTAAACCCATACTTTCCGTGTAGCATCATCGACAAAGGTGACAAAATATTTCTTTCCCCTAAAGATAATCCTGGCATTTGAAATACATCCGAATGTACTAACTCTAGAGAAGAAGATTTCAAAGAGACTTTTTATGTGACGTCTGTGCATGTTTGCCATAAATGCAATGATCACAATGCTCAAAATCAGCATAACGAAGACAAGGCAAGTAACCCAAACAAGAAAGTACTTTCGTTCTTGTTTGACTCATGTGTCCTAACCGGCCATGCAACAAAGAAACGCTTGGCTGCTCGGTCACGGCAACAACATGGTCACGCACACTAGATACATGAAGCGGATACAAGGTATCACTTTTTCAACTTCATGAAGCGGATACAAGGTATCACTTTTTCAACCTTTGGCAATAACCCTAGATCCCTTACAGATCTTCCATTTTCCATCACCAAAGGTGGTATGAAAACCATCATCATCTAGCTGCCCTGTGCTAATCAAGCTCTTCTTGAGCTGAGGTACATGCCGTACATGTTGAAGTGTAAAGACAGAGCCATGCTGAAACTGTAACTGCACACTGCCAATACCTGCAATCTCACATGCATAGTTGTCCCCAAGATGGACAAAACCATGTCGACCCCCTGTATAGGCAGAAAACCACTCATGATGAGGGGTGACATGAAAGGAAGCACTTGAATCGAGAATCTAGGTGTGCATGTCATCATCTGTATCTGCAAGTAACACGTGCACCAAAGTGTTAAGAGACAAAGAGTACATTGCTCCCACTGTCACTGTCATTAGGGACTACATTCACCTCTTCAATTTTTACACTGCTCTTCTTAGGTTGACTGTCCTTCTTCTCTTCCTTGCTATCATCTGACTTCTTGCTTTTTCCTTTCTCTTTCTTCCATTTGTAGCAGTCACGTTTAAAGTGACCCTTGTCGCAATGATGGCATTCAATATCTTTGCCACGCGATTTATTGCATCCCTTGCCATCATATTTGCCCTTTTGCTGTGATCTGCCCCTAGTATGCAAAGCATTGGAAGACTTGCTGGATGTATTGTTCTGCCGATTCATCTCTTCCATAAGTAGAGCACTCTCTACATCAGCATACAGAAGGATCACATTAGAATTGCTCATAGCAGTCCTAAATGTATTCCAACTCTCTGGTAGAGTGCAAAGCAAGAAAGTAGCATTAAATTCCTCATCAATCACGAACTTCAAGGCAACCAGCTGGCTGAAAATGGAGTTAAACTCGCTCAAGTGAGTAAACATTGCTGTACCTTCTTTCATACATAAATCCATAAGCTTTTTCAGCCAATACACTTTCCTTGCAATACTCTTCTGTGGATACAGTTCTTCCAGTCTAGTCCATATAGTATATGCAAAATCCAAAACTTCAATGTTGAAGAGCAAGGTATCAGAAATCGATAGCTCTATGGTTGAGCATGCAAGCTCATTTAACTCATCCCAATTATCTTGATCCATGTCCGTGGGCTTTGCCCCTTTGGTTTTGATCGGCTTAGCCTACTTCTTTTGTAACAGGATATTGTAGCACTGCTTTTGCCAAACTGCAAAATTATGTGCGCCTTCAAGCTTCTTTATGTGCATCAGATTAGTGCTGTCATTGCTGCCAGCCATGATTTTCAGCCCAAATGTGACAAAAAAACCAGCAAATGCAGGCCCAAAACTGTAACCCAAGTGACCAAGGTACACACAAGTACCAATCAGCAATAAATGACCACACAGAAGTACAGATTTCAGATCTGTAATTAAGTTTCCAGAAGCACCAAGCCAAGTGCTACAGCATTATCCAACTGATTACAGCTGTTCCAAGGGCATGTGCATCACATTCCATGAGAAATCCCAAAATTTCAGCTGCAATTTTTGTTGTACATGTACCCACGGGCATAAAATTTGACATGAATGGTCAAAAGCGCCAAAATTTTGTGCTCAAAGTATCAAACACACACTGCATTTCCTGTGTCATGCATAGGACTGTCCAATTTTGCCAAAATAAAGCAATTTCAGCAAAACCCCCAAATTTTACCAAGTGTTGATGTCCAGATTGTGTGGAATTCAATCTGCATGTATATAAAAATGACCAAATGTTGCACAAATTTTGCCCAAATTGCAAAAGCCCCAAATTGCACGGGGTCCAATGTGCCTCAATGTTGAGAAATTGGGTAAATTTCAGCCCAATTTGTGCATGTACATGAAAAGCCCCAAATCTTAGGGATAGAATGTCACAAATTCCTGCAATTTCCGAAACAGATTTGCTTGTCTTGCATGAAATTTCCCAAATTTGGGAAAAGCCCCAAATTTCTGGGCCTAAACCTGCCCAAAATTATACCCGTGCCTACATGCACGAACGCCCGTCAGTGGGCAAAGGCTTGTTTGCAGGAAACCTTTGAAAAAAGTAAAAATAAATTTGCAAAGGAAATGACGAATCTGCTCCTGTTGACCAGCCGCAGTCGTCGTGATCTGTCGCCTTGCAGACGCGTTGCAGAAAAGAAAAGTGCTCCCTAATGCCACGGGAGCTGTCGCCTGCCAGTCGCCTCGGGAGCTGTCGCCTGCAGTCGGAAGCTGCCGCTACTCAGTCGCTGACCTGCCACGAGCCTGAAAGCTGTTGTTGTCAAGATTGTGGGAGAGAAGGAAGGAGTCTCGCTTGAAGCTTTCTTGCTTGCACAATGGGGGAAGACACACAAGGGTGGAGGCTGAAAAAACAGTTTTCCTCTTCTTAGTTGTGTAAGCCAAAAGAACTCAAGTACAAAGAAATAGAAGAACCCTAGATATAGGTCTCAAACTAAACTCAACTAACTAAGGTGGCATACTAACTGAGCCACGAACTAGAGTAGATAAGGATAGCTATCATGTAGCTATTATTCAGGGGCGGTGTACCAACTGCATCTGCAACTGACAAGTCGGTGACATAAATACACAACGGTCACCCTGGCGTATCACGAGTGGAGCTCGATATCTCAACACTCCCCCTCGAGCTCAATCCCAATTCCTGCACACCAAGCAGGTCTCTGAACTTGCGCAACTTCTCTGTGCCCAATGCCTTCGTGAATATGTCAGCTACCTGATCCTCTGTGCTGACATAAACTAGATCAATAAGACCTAGTAAAACCCTCTCTCGCACATAGTGATAATGCACCTCAATGTGCTTTGTTCTAGCATGATAGACTGGGTTATTTGCCAAGTGTATACTACTCATGTTGTCACAATAAATGACAACTGGCCCATCTGTAGACTGATGCATATCATAAAGTAGCTTATGCAACCAAGCTACCTCACATGCAGCCATTGCTGCACCCCTGTACTCAGCCTCTGTGCTCGACAAGGCAACTGTAGGCTGTTTCTTGTTGCTCCAAGTGACTGCAGCACTCCCAAAAGAGAATACATATCCACTGGTAGATCGTCTATCAGAAATACTACCAGCCCAATCAGCATCAGTGTATCCATGCAACTGTATCTGAATCCCAGTCTCATAAAATAGTCCATACTGCAATGTGGACTTCACATACCTGAGTATGCGTCTAGCCGCATCCAAATGTGGTTTCCTTGGAGCCTGCATAAACTGACTTACCAATCCAACAGCATAGCTCAAATCTGGCCTGGTAATAGTCATATAAATCAAACTTCCTACTATGCGTCTGTACATAGTAGGGTCTTCCAGAAGCTCACCTGCATCTGTGCTCAGCTTCACATTTTGCTCCAAAGGAACTGAAATAGGCTTACAGCCTGTCATCCCATATTTGGACAGCATGTCCAATCGATACTGCCTCTGCAAGAGCTGTATCTCACTTGGTGATCTAATCACCTCAATGCCCAAGAAATAACGCAGCTCTCCCAAATCCTTCATCTCAAACTTCTGCTTCAATAGCATTTTCACATGAAGGATATCTTCAACACTGTCACCTGTCATAATCAAATCATCAACATAAATGACAAGTAGCATAATACCTTTCTCTGTTTTTCTCACATAAAGTGAGAAATCTGCCTTGGAAATCTGAAAGTCAATAATGACAAGATACTGTCCTTTCTTGTCAGACCATGCTCTAGGTGCTTGCTTCAAGCCATACAAGGCTTTCTTCAACCTGCAAACAAACTCAGGATGAACAGCATGCACATAACCTGGTGGCTGCTCCATATAGACCTCTTCTTGCAAATCACCATGCAAGAAGGCATTCTTTATATCCATCTGATGTAAAGACCATCCCTTTGATGCAGCCATAGCAATGACTGCTCTTACAGTTGCCATCCTTGCAACTGGACTGAATGTTTCTTCATAGTCAATGCCATATGTTTGTGCATACCCCTTGACTACTAATCTTGCCTTGTATCTGTTCACAGAAGCATCTGCATTGTGCTTCACCTTATAAACCCACTTACAGTCAATTGCATTCTTACCTTTAGGCAAAGGTACTAACTCCCATGTAGCATTTTCTTCCAAGGCATCCATTTCTTCATCCATGGCTTTCTCCCATTTTTCTTTTCCCATGGCTTGCTCAAAAGATGTGGGTTCTGGTTCCTGTATCACTTTGACCATATATGCATAGTGAATGGCTGTAAATCCATCATATTTCAGCCTATCCACAGGATACCTAGCTCTCGTAGACCTGCGCAAAGTAGGTTCACTCCCAGGTGCTCTCAAAACATCCCTGGTCTTCCTTACTCCAGGTGTAACAATAGAAGGAATACCCAACTCATCATCAATGCTCTGTTCTGAGCCACTGGATTCACCATCCACATAAGAGTGACCTGCATTCACATCAAACATGGACTGATCAACCTTCTCTTTTCCTTTTCGTGATACCTGCATACCACTATCTGCATTGCTTTGAGAAGATTCTCCTGATCTCAATCTGCCTGTCCATGGCGAAGAATGTGAACCACTGCTAGAGGACGCTCCAGGTCCACTAATATTTTGTGACTGCTGCTGTGAATTCTGTGTAGCATTACCATTTTGTGCATCTTCATCATCAATCACATTTACTGGTTTATACCAGCTACTCATCTCATCAAAAACAACATCTCTGCTCACTGTAAATTTACGAGTAGAAGGGTTATAGCATCTATACCCTTTTTGCTGCAGAGAGTAACCAATAAAGATGCACTTCTCAGCTTTTGGATCCAACTTGGATCTCAGCTCATCTGGCACATGTACATAGGCAATGCAACAAAAAATTTTCAAATGAGAAATATCTGGTTTTCTACCAGTATACCTCTCCTCTGGAGTCATTCCATGTATTGCTGCAGTGGGAGTCCTGTTCATTATGTAGACTGCTGTAGCAACTGCTTCAGCCCAATAAAAATCTGGCAAGTCTTTTTCATTGAGCATGGCACGAGATACCTCTCCAATATGCCTGTTTTTCCTTTCTGCAATTCCATTTTGTTGTGGGGTATAACTGCATGAATATTGCTGCTTTATGCCATGCTCCTGCAAGAACTTTGCAAACTCATTTGAGAGGTACTCTCCCCCTCCATCTGACCTTAGGCATTTTATTTGCAGACCTGTTTCTTTTTCGGCCATAGCTTTAAGAGTTTTGAAATGCCCAAAAACTTCACTTTTCTTTTTCATAAAATACACCCAAACTTTTCTGCTATAGTCATCAATAAAAGTGACAAAAGCATCCATGAGGATTAAATCTGACCTGCAAGCCCTGTTCAACCATTTGACCAACAGAAACCAGATTCTTGGTGATATTCGGGACATGAAATACATCGGACAGGTATTTCTTTTTCCCATCCTGCATAGACAAGGGAATTTTTCCAATCTGCACAATAGGATGTGCAGTATCATCACCACTCTCCACAAATCCTGGTTTTTCCATTTTCCTTGCATCCTCCATCCATTCTGCATGACCTGTCATGTGGTTTGATGCACCTGAGTCAACATACCATATATCATTGCTTTCTTCTGCACTTGTCACAGAATTGTTCATGTGCTGCACCATGAATAAATGCTCATTTCTGTCATCACCCTGTCTACTAGAAGATGCATAATTCCCTTGTTGCAGTTTTCCATTCATGATGTCATTCTGCTTTTTATAGCAGTCTTTAGCCATATGACCCATTTTACCACAGTAGTAGCATTCAACATTACTGTTTGCATTTTGACCTCTTTGCCATCCACCACGACCTCTTTGGCTCCCCCTGCCTCTAGAGTTACCACGTCCTCCTCCATAGGACTGGTTTTCTTGAGTTTGCTGCATATTCTGATTTCTACCACGGCCTCCAAATCGGCCTCCTCTACCTCTGCCTCTACCTCTTCCAGCATTTGAGTAGAAGACAGCTTCTTTTGAAGTTCCTCCTGAAGAAGATGCACCACCATTTCTCTGCTCCTCAGAAATTAGAAGAGCAATCAACTCCTCAAAATCAGGAAATCTTTCACGAACTGAAATGGATGTCCGAAACTGTGCATAATCCTTTCCTAGACCATTCAAGGTCACGGAAACTAAATCATCATCTTCCACTGGCGACCCAATGGAAGCAAGTGCATCTGCAATCTTCTTCACCTTCATGTGGTAGTCGTTGATGCTCATATTTTCTCTTTGCACATTGTGCAACTCTTGCTTGAGCTGCATTTTCCTGGCTTGCGTATTTGTGCTATACATTTTTGACAAAGTATCCCATGCCTCCTTTGGCGTACTTGCATCCTGAATATGCACAATCATAGAGTTTGAAATGCTGATAGACAGCCAGTACATAACTTTCCTGGCTCTCTCATGCCATGTTTTAAATGCCTGCATTTGTTGTTGATTGGGAACATCAGGAAGAACTGGTTCTTCTTCATTTCCTGCAACAAATTCCCAATATCCTTTTCCCATAAGGAAATTCGTCATTCTAAACTTCCATGCTTGGAAGTTGTTCTTGTCAAGCTTTTCAGTGACAATCTGTGAAAGAGAATCAGACGCCATTACAGAATACTGCAAGAAATTCTGTCACTGCAAAAAAACACAGCTTCACCCTCACAAGGGCAAATCTGCAAAACTGACGAAAGTGATATTTGACCACACAGTCACTTCCTAGTGACGATTTTGCATAAATAGGAACCAAGGATGATTCTGAAACTCCCAATGTCTCTGCGCACAAGCATACGATGCAATTTCTACAGTAACTTTTCACCGACCTGTAGAACAGTGGTCGCACAGCATAAAACTGAGCATTTTCCTGAGTGCGTGCAGAAAACTTCCGTCTGCAAAACAGGTCCCGAAATGGCCTCAAATCAAAATGGCCCCGAAATGGCCCCGAAATCCCGCAACATATACTGCCCTCTTGCTTCACCGCGAAGGGCGTCTCAACCTGAGACAATGCACTCCTGCAATTTCCGGCTGTGCTACTTGCAGAGATCTGCTCCCAAAACAGAAAATGAAAGCAACACTGCTCCTCTTACCAGACCACCGCGAGCTTGGCTTGCTTTCTTGAGCTCCTTACCACGAACAAGGCTCTGATACCATTTCAAGATTGTGGGAGAGAAGGAAGGAGTCTCGCTTGAAGCTTTCTTGCTTGCACAATGGGGGAAGACACACAAGGGTGGAGGCTGAAAAAACAGTTTTCCTCTTCTTAGTTGTGTAAGCCAAAAGAACTCAAGTACAAAGAAATAGAAGAACCCTAGATATGGGTCTCAAACCAAACTCAACTAACTAAGGTGGCATACTAACTGAGCCACGAACTAGAGTAGATAAGGATAGCTATCATGTAGCTATTATTCAGGGGCGGTGTACCAACCGCATCTGCAACTGACAAGTCGGTGACATAAATACACAACGGTCACCCTGGCGTATCACGAGTGGAGCTCGATATCTCAACAGTTGTCTGGTGTCTCCTGGTTCACACCTGCTTGCCAGATCAGGAAACGACATGTCGTCTGTCTAGAGATGATGTTTTTGTCCTGCGCTTGCACCCTGGAATTGTTGCCTGGCAGAGACGTGACTTGTTGACCTGCTCGAACTTCGAGAAGTACAAATGCCTTGACCGCAGCTCTGATACCAGTTTGTAGGAATCGATTAGGCACGGAGATTGAGGCAGACTGTCGTATGCGCAGTGAGAGACAGTGAGAGAGAGCGAGAGCAAGTAATGTAGAGTGTGAGCACGTTTTTGGTACAATGAGGAGTGTCCCACTTTAGGTTTTAGATAGATATATATATGAAAGTACAATGTGCTAAGGGTGTGTTCACACCTGTGCACGTATAAAAGGCATGATGGCCCTTTATTCCCAACATTTTTTGTGAAACTTCAGAGAAGGATGGATGACAACCTCTGGGCCGGGAAAATATCCCGCTCCCATGGTTAGCAGTTGGCACATGGCTAGGGTTTGGATAATGGTAGGCACAAAGTGGCATGTGTGAAATGTGGCGAGCTAGAGGAGACATAGAGACATTGTATATGGGACTGGCCTAGAGCTGACATATGGAGGAGAGGCCTCAATATATAGGAGCTTAGGAGTTGGGCACATGGCTTAGGTATGGGAGGGTTCCGAATTCCAATGGCAAGAGCAAGATGTGGTGAGCGCCCCGCTGAAATTAAACAATCCCAAAAAAAGGGGCAGTTAGATAAGCATTGACTGTTACCCATCTCACTTACCACTTTGGGCGCCAGGTTGTAATCTAATTGGGTTTCTCTATCCGGATGACAGAGTCCCTTGTAAAAATAGACTCATTTTCATGTATGAGACACTAATTTTAAGGCTGTATGTTTGTCAACGCTGTCTAGAGTTTGAATGTGCTACAAGTGGCTTTAACACGAGTTACTGTTTTTGATCTTAGGTTTTGATGTTCAAGCATCTGTCTTTTTGCATGTCTGGTTTTGACTATTTGAATGCGCATGGTTTTTTAAAACGTGATTTGCAATGTGTGTAACTGGAATCTATGCTTTGGGCGCCAGGTTGTAATCTAATTGGGTTTCTCTATCCGGATGACAGAGTCCCTTGTAAAAATTGACTCGTTTTCATGTACGAGACACTAATTTTAAGGCTGTATGTTTGTCAACGCTGTCTAGAGTTTGAATGTGCTACAAGTGGCTTTAACACGAGTTACTGTTTTTGATCTTAGGTTTTGATGTTCAAGCATCTGTCTTTTTGTATGTCTGGTTTTGACTATTTGAATGTGCATGGTTTTTTAAAACGTGATTTGCAATGTGTGTAACTGGAATCTATGCTTGACCTCTTTTACGCTGACAGTCAAGATGAATGGGAGAAAGAGACTTAGTCCTTGGCTGGTTTGCTAATGTGGTCAGTTGAAAATTATGCAGGTGGAGTCATGAAGAAACCAAGTACAACAGATGGGGTCATTCAAACAAAATTTTGGGAGACTGTTAGTACAGTTTCAACAAATACCTGGATGGCCTTTGTCATCTCCAGAGGGAAATTCTTCCGGCATAACAGAGTAGGCTTTTATTGGAGCTGACGTTTTCTATGTTTGGCTTTGCACATCAGACTTCACCATGGAGGACACTATATAGCAAGTACACAACTGCATGCTTTATGGTGGCTCCTATTCCATCACCAAATTTGACTTTTTTCATTTGTATAGATACGTGCATTATAATTGTTTATGCTGACTGCGAGGATGCTGGAAACATATCTGGAAGTTGCAAATTCTACCAAAATTTTCTCTGGTATGATTACGGCAGTTGCCATCTTCTGAGTTTTCTTAGTGGGAGGGAAATTTCTTCTGCTTGCTTCAGAAGGTATTCATGGTGAACTGGAAAGCATTTATACCTCTGTATTGAACTCCATAAAATCAGTGGAGGAGGTATTAGCAGTGCTTTCAAAAGCTGCTTAAGCTTGGAAGGGAAATACAGGGAACACATTTCTTTTCTCACATCATCTCTACATCTGTTAAGCTACACATTATCTACAACAGTCGATAATTTAGTTTCACTCCTTGTCTCAAGTCCGTAGTGTCAATGTATTAAATTCACTCATCAAGTCGGTCAAGTCAGTGGAGAGGAGTGCAGTCCATTTTGTGCAGCTCTCTGCTCTGAAGTGTATTTCCTCACATCTGGTTTAAAAAAAAAATAAAATTAGCTTTCTTTTCTCTTTTTCAAGAATAAAATGGGGTCGGTGCATAATGTTGAATGACCTGAGCTTGAAAGGCTTGTCAGAGTTGTGTGATACTCGAATTTCGGGGACACAAATTAGAGATTCTGGTTATAAGCATTCCTAGATGGCGTGTAATATATATACCTAATGAATGATCCTGTAGGTGAGGCTTTTCCAATTGGCACACGTTTTGTAAGGCTTTCTATGCATGACTTCGTAATGTGCAGGAACCACACTGTTGTTTAGGTGTGTTGGTTGTGTAGGATGTGCCTTTATGTGAACAGTATGCTTTAATAACATGTGCCTTAGTTTCTTGGAGTGTACTTAAGAATGTCCAAGGTTCAAGTCCCTCAATGGATGCCTTAGTTTCTTGGAGTGTACCTCAGAAGGTCCAAGGTTCAAGTCCTTCAATGGATGCCTTAGTTTCTTGGAGTGTACTTCAGAAGGTCCAAGGTTCAAATCTTTCAATGGAGCAGCTTTGTGATGCTTTTACCATTTAAGGGCGAGTAAGGTTGGAGTCATACCTGTACCCAACAATTAAAAATTCTGACATTATTATAAAAAATCTTGCAGATCACATTAAGGCTTTAGTGCACTTATAACTAAGGCATATGAGTGAACTACTGTAGAACACCAAAGGATACGCCAGATGTTGAATTCACTTACAAGGAAAGTGTCTGTTCACATATTTTTCAGTACAAAATCATTGGTATTTGCAATTGCCTTCAATATCTATCCCTTTCATGTGACATTGATGGAATCATGATTGGTCACAGCTTTTTTGGGACTCAAAAGCATATTAGCAAGATTGTAGTAATTGAAATTGCAGTTATTTCTTCACCAGAGTATTTGTAAGGCTTCTATACGAGAGCAATGTGTAAGGAAAGTAGTTATTGGGCTTTTTAGATTCAAGTTTCAAACCATTGCATGACATCCTTATGAGAACTCAATGTGACATAGTTTGCGTTGGAGTATTCACATGACCATCTACACTTGTATCCTTGATGTTCCAAATTCACATGACCATCTACACTTGTATCCTTGATGTTCCAAACTCTGCATATGTGCATAGACATCTTAGTGTGGGACATCTCATAGTAAAACATCCAAGGAACATTTCTAATTAATTTTGAAGAAAATGCCCAAGATTGTGCAAGTCTTGAAGAGGCTATACATGAATTATAGTAGAGAAGGGAAATAAGCTTTGATAAGTGTAGATGGTCCATAGTGATCGAAATTTGGTATAAAGGTGCATGAGTAAAGCTATTGTTATATCCAAAGCTAATGAGATGTTTGTCATGGGAATTTAGAATAGTGCAACAATGTATTGTAGTACATGGTAATTGAACATATTGATATATTGCCTAGAGGATTGGACACCTTCAATGATGACAATTTTCACAAAAAATTTTCCCATTTGAAATTACTCAACCAACAAATATAGGAATGTCATTGATGAGTGGCACCCCTTTTCTTGGTGCTTTAAATTGGCAAGTAGCATTCAATAGTTATTAATTTTTCTTAAATTGAAGTTATTGAAGATACCTCAATTGGTTGGAGCGAGCGAGTTGTGGGAGGTCAAAGGTTGAAAATGCACAATTGGATAGCTCTATGATGTCTTGCCCTTGAGTGAAAGATGGTGTTATTCGCATTGATAGATATTGTCGAAAGGCACAAATTTCACATTACAAAAGATAACAAATATAGGAAATTATAGGTGTTGCAATGGAAATTCACCCTTCCAAATGGTCGTAAGGTTTTGATCCATGTGGAGGAAAACAAGAGCTTTTAAATGTGAACAAGCTGAGATGATTAAATGTAAAGAGAGAGAGTTGCTCTCTAACATATATCCAATTTTGCAATGCTTGTTTCTTTACGACGAGTGAAAACTTGCAACACTAGAATGGATATTGAGAAATCCTTTCAATGAGGGTACTTGGAGTAATGATATTGGGCTTGCTTGTGTGAAAGAAAAGCAACCTACTCATCACACTTGCAAGTGCGCACATTGCTTGTATTTTAACTTGTACTATTACTCATACATGCATTAGCTTTGCTTAGATACCCATACAAAATTTGTATATTGGATACTAGCCTTTAAATGATTGATTTTACCTTTTGCTTCTAAAGAGATAATAGTGACTCACTTGATCTTTCCTTCTTGGGTTGACATTAAGTTAGGTAGTATATAGTGCATATTATGCAACAATAAATTTACCTATATTCTAATGTATTATAAATGTTTTCTAAGCCAAATCTAGTTGTCATTTTGGCATAGTTCTACGCCTTTGTCTAGTGGTGTCATGTTTTTGTTATAGCACATACCTTGGTTCTCCCATTAACAAGCAAGTAGCCCACAAACTATTTGATAGTGGATGACAACAATCTAGTTCTTTGTTCTCAACTTAGTAATTTTTACTCTTTAATTCAATCAAGGGGTAGCTATTCCCAAATTGAAGGTCTACTAGTAAAGCTTGTGATTCATAACCTAGATGTGGGTTTAAGCCTCGCAATGTGCATCATAGGTAGGGATAACTATCTTCTCTTGGAGTGTTCCTACGGTTGGGGGCCCTTGTCCCTTAAACACTTGGATGAATCCTCTTCAAGCCCAATTATGATTAGGCTTTGCATTTCGCTTGGCTTGCAAATTAATTTGGGGTCTATTGAGATGCCTACATTGTTTTATGGCTTATATCTAGAAGGGAGGGACCTCCCCTTGTGGGTGTTTGGGTGTCTGGCTCTAACAAAAAAGAAAAAAGGAGACAAGGGCTAGTCAATGCATTGAAGTTGAAGGGGTGTTTAATGTGATTACTGAAAATCTCTACTATTTCGTGTGTCAACACTTCTTTAATTCCAATAATGGACATTCCCATTATGGGATGTCTTCTCTTATGAATGCACATCATGCTATTTCGAGCATTTTAACCTACATGCACAAATACATGCACACATCCACCTTTTATAGATGGGCTTTGGTTAGCCATAGAAGACACTTTTGGAGGTTAGTGAATCTTTAAGGCTTAAATTAAGGCATAAGCTTTAGATAAGCATACACTTGTCATGTATTTAGTGGAGAGAGTAAACACCAAGGTATAACAAATCAAAGCATTGTAATTGGGTTGCATATGAAGCCCAAGTGATTGAGTGGGCATACTCATTCCATTCAAGATGATGAGATAGGCTCCTTCTTATAGTGATGTTTTTTTAAGTCAAAGGCTCAAGATCGAGATTAAGGTATGTCAAACCTTGCATGTAGTAGCATGTGTCAATATTGCTTGTATTAGTAGCAACATTGATCCACATGGTGACTTCACCTTCAAGGCTAACTTTGATAAGTCATATAAATTATTGTATATCTCCACTATCATGCCCTCACTAGTGAATAACTTGAGATTGAAACAACTAACGTGCACACATACAAAAACTTTCAACTTTAAAATTTGTGGGTGTTTTTGAAGGCTTTTGAATGGCATTTTCTTAGAATTTAATTGAAATGGGCCCAATTTAATATTCCTTCTCTTTCAAAATTTAGAGTGTTTTACCAATCCTCTTGATTTGCTTAACAGTAAGGTACATTGATATAATCATAAGGGCCACTTGACATGAAAACAAAATCAGTATATTGAAAAATCGTGATTGATATATGTTTCGATTCAATTGCTAGGTCTATAGGTATAATCTTAGTCATGCCAAGGACGTAATGATAGTATTACATGCATAGGCAAAAAAGTTCATTAAGTTAGCCCTGACTTCATATATAATTGATAGTTTGACTAAAATTTCAATTGATCTTAATGCAGTAGTGAGGTAATATCAATAATGAGAAATGAAATAAGCTAACCTTAGTTGGCTTGAAGTACCTTTTAGTTTTTTAACCCTTGTTTTGCATATGGCTATATAGCTTCTTTAACTAAGGAACTATGATGTTACATTTTAAGAACATAAGAAAGCTCATGCAACCATCTTAGAATTTGTGTTGGTATATTTGGAGTCACTTTTGATATATGAGTATACTCTCCTTTATGTTTTGAATTGTTTTCATCTCAACATTGATAAAAAATTTCAACTCGGTAATAATGCAAGTAATTCTAATCACACACACACACACACACACACACACACACACACACACACACACACACACAGAGTTGCAAGTGTATGTGGCATAATGCTTACAAACTCATGTATATTAAAGCTTATTCTATGTGCCAATAACTAATATACATGAAAGGATCTTCTCATCGTAAGCCTCTATCATAGCGACATCTATTAGGAACTGTAAGTGGTGAGATTGGGGATGCATTTAAAGCAATGATGAGATAAAAATCCCTCTCCATTTCACTATCAAATCAAGCATTCTTAATTGATACTGAATTTTTTTGTTGGTTTCTATTGCCATTGTGCTTGCTTAAACTTGAGCGCATTCTCTTGATTGAGTATAACATGCCCTCTAATTGACTTACTATTATCTAAGAGCTTTGCATTAGATGCAAGTAAGAAAGATTAATCATAACACATAGATACACAAGCATTGCACATTATGCACAATAGTTTCTTTTGAAGACATAAACTCTTGAATTTAGCATTAAATTTTGTCAAATAGTTATCCCTCTTCTTGTTTAAATTGCAAGTACAATTATAAGCTTTACTTTTTTTCCCCCTGCTAGAGCTTTAAACTAGCATATGATCATATTATAGTCAATTTGTATGAACTAGCTTTAACAACACACCATTAATACGCTAATCTCCTATTCCTTGTCATATATTAGGTGACACTTCAACTTTTCTTAAGACTTTCACATGTTCGTATTTTTAACTTCTATAGTGAGAACATCGATTATATTTAAGGCACTGTGAATGAAAATTTTGGCTTTTGATGCAATACATAAACTTGGTTATTGTTGAGATGTCAAGCTCAACACAAGATGACGCTCATGTACCTCAATGAGGATTTCCACATTCATATCACTGGCATGGTCAATAACTGCATTGGCCTATGCTGCTAATGATACAAGGCATGAATGAAGATTTTAGCTTCTAGTGTAATACATAAACTTGGTTATTGTTTAGATGTCAAGCTCTATGTGAGTTGACACTCATGTATGTGGTTGACCATTTCCGCATTCATCTCACTAGCACGATCGATATCTACATTGGCATATGATTCTAGTGATACTTACGACCAGAGATTAGGTAGTCCACATACTTGAGTTATGGGATATCTATCTAGTCACCTTGCTAGTTAGTGTGTTCACACTATGGAACACTTGTACACGATTATGTTGTATTTTTTCCTTCGTCTTTTGTAGAATGTTATTGTGATGTAGAAGAAGAGAAGAAAAAGAAGAAAGATTAGGCTTTTCAACTTCCAGTCTTGAGTTCATTCTTTCTGTGTTGTGTGACTTGGAAGATCTCAAAGTCTCCCTCTCCACCTATCTTTTCTTGGTATTAGAGCCTCGTCTAGGTGAGGAGTTTTGAGGTGCAAGTAGAAGAGTCTATAAGGAAGCCTTCATGTGGATCACACTTATGGAGATATTTCTCATGCAACCTTTGATTGATGAGCCATCTTTGCAAGCATAGAGCAGTGGAGGGAGTGTTTCAGATCTACAGTCTAAGCCATTGTGGTCAGATTCACTTCAGGAAAATTTCGGCATTCATTCGAGAGTTTGAGGTCATTTGTGTGCCAATTTGGCGAGTTCAAGAACTTTGCAAACCTTATCCATTTTGCAAACATATTGCAAGTATTGGGTGTGGTAGACAATAATTGTAGACTGTTAGAGACTACAAGTGTTGCCCAATGTATATCTGTATATTGAAGTCAATATAAGAGCTGACCATTTAGCTGAATTAGCAACTTATTGAGAATAGCAATTTTTTTGGTTCTAGTATACAATGTCTAAGAGATTTACTCAAATTATTAGTGACAAGATTGACAAGCATAATGTTCATGCTTGGAAGCTCAAAATGATCAATTTTCTTATGGGTAAAGATTATAAGGACTATCTTGAAGAAAACTTTGCAGAGGCTTCAGAGTTGCTAGATGCCACTCACAAGTAGGCAAATGCATTTGAGGAATGAAACATAGGAGCTCATAAAGTTATATATTGGCATTCCTTGCAAATAGTCTTGCATGAAGCATGGAATTACATTTCAATTCGAAGTTAAACAATGTCAAGCATAGCAATATGTCCATCAATGATTATGCATTGAAGATTAAGAGCATTGTTGAAGCTCTTGGGTTTGTTAAAAGGAAAGTTGATAATGATGATATAGTAGTTGCATATTTGGATGATCTAGGGGAGCAACACTACAAGTAGTTCCAAATCTCCATCGACACAAGAGAAATCATTCCTAATTTTGTAAATCTTACATCTATTTTGACATTAGAAGAGAATAACTCGAGTCTTGTTGTATTCTCGTCACAAAGTAAGTTAAGTTTAGAACATGTGCTCCACTCTTAACACATGTAGAGGCAAAGGTCGCGTTGGTGGACACAATGGGAAAAATCAAGGGCATTCTTATGACTTAGAGGAGTAGTGACATACAAGTGGTAGAGGCCAATCTTGAGGTAGAGGGAGCCATAGAGGATGTGGTACACATAACACAAGTTGTGATAATAGAGAATACTACAATTGTGGTTAGAAATGCCATCTTTCATTTGACTATCTAGAAAAGAAAAGAGATAGAAATGACAAAATGAAGAAAAAAGCATCACCATTATGCATCTAGCATATGGATTGACAATGAGAAGCTATTCATTATGTAGCACATGATGAATGCAGACACATCAACAATGAGTGATGACGTATATTATGTGGATTCGAGTGCCTATAACATATGGCATCACATGGAGAATGACTTAGAGAGAGAAAAAAAATCTTGAGATACTTATTTTTGTGAAAATAGTTGACAATAGAATGAATCCTATTACTCATGTCAGAAGTGTTCCACGTTCTATGTAGGATAGAAGGCTTAAGTCTTTGGTTGATATAGCATGTGACTAAAATTACAAACAATTTGGTTTGGTGACATGTTAAAGTATTTGGATGTATTGCATATGCACATGTTCTTGATGAGCTAAGAAAGAAGCTTGACCCAAAGGTTGAAAAGTTCATGTTTATTGGTTGTTCCCTTGAGAAAAAGGATTATAGCTTATATAATCTAGTTACATGCAAGATATGGGTGGGAAAAGATAGGATTTGACGAGATCGGTTGTTGTATATTTTTGAAAAATAGGTTGTTGTGGATGATGTAAAAGAAAAAGTGGTTGTAGAATACGTAAGTCCACAACATATATTGAGTGGGACTAGTAGAGTTCTCTTCTTGAAGCTCTATTGAGAGACCATGAAGTGATAGTTTACATGTCAATAACACTTCTACAAGTGTAGAAAACATATAATGGAATGGAAGAGAAAAAGTGATTGAGCAGTGGTGTATGTTAGATATTTCTACATGTTACTCACATCTAGATGGTGAGTTTGATGGCTTAGATTGGAGTACAGATGAGTTTGGGATTCCAATTGTCCATACACTTGGTGTGAGGAAATCTAGGGTCAATGTAAAGGGATGTAGGCTACTCTATAGGTGCATGTGTCAACTAGAGTGAGATATCCTATGTAGAGGATGATATATGAGAGTTTTGTTACTCTCCATTATACATGTATGGCAAGTGTTGTAAAATCAATTAAGCCACTTGTTTTGAGGAAGCCATTGGTCATGTGCATTGTGAGAGCACCGTAGATGAGGAAATAGTTGCATTAGATAAAATCAAAGGTACGATTCGATACCATTGCCTAAGGGAAAGAAAACTATAGATTGCAAGTGGGTCTACAAATTAAAACATAATGTAGATGGAAGTGTGAGAAGGTATAAAGCAGGATTGGTCACCAAAGGTTATGCATAGACTTATTGGATTGATTATGATGAGACATTTTCTCAAATGGCAAAGATACCAATTGTGAGCTCTACCATCACATGGCTACATTAAGAGGTTGGGTGTAGGATCAAATGGATGTAAATAATGCATTTTTACATGGCGAGTCATAGTAACTACATATGGGGTAGTCACATGATTAGTTTGGTTTACCTTGATTATGTGTATGTAAGTTGTGTAAAACCTTGATTATGGGGTAGTCACATGATTAGTTTGGCTTACCTTGATTATGTGTATGTAAGTTGTGTAAAACCTTGCATGGGTTGAAATAGGTACGAAGAGCATGGCATGCCAAGAAAACACAATATCTTATCTCTATTGGTTTTCATGTTGGAAATGCATATCACTTACTTTATGGGAGCCATAATGTCGAGAGTATTGTTGTATATCTGGATGGTTTGATAATTGAGAGTGATAATGTACAAGAGGTGGAGCATGTGAAGGGTCTTTTCAAGTGGAAATTTGACAAGAAATTTGTGGGAGAGATAAAGTATTTTCTTGGAATTGAGGTGATCAAGACATCTAAGGGGATATGGCTCTCACAAAGATAGTGCATATTAGATATGTTAACAAAGTATGGTATGGTAGCTAATTGAGGTGACCAAGACATAAAGATAGTTCATCTTGGATATGTTAACAAACTATGGTATGGTAGCTAATTTTAGTGTCATTGGATTGAAATGTGAAGCTAAGTGCTAATATGGGTGAGATATTGGAGGATTCCATAATGTATAGGAAGATGGTGGAAAATTTGATCTTCACTACTATCACTAGATCATATTGTAACTACATGATGATTAATTTAGAGAGTCATATCATGTAGGTTCCTCGTAAGCCTCGCTTCAAAAGTGTGAGACATAACTTGTGATATATGAAGGCCACATTGGATTATGGTATCTTTTATGAGGCTGATTCAGTGGTATGAGTATTTGGTTACATGGATGCATATTGGACAAACAATGTGTTTGACAAAAAGTCTAAAAGTGGTTATGTTTTCCTTTGTGAGTGGGGTTGTGATTTGGAGCAATAAGAAACAATGCACTATTGCATTATTGAGTATAGAGGCAAAGTACAAGGGTACTACTATGGCAACATGCAAGGTAGCTTGATTGCGAAAGCTACGTGATGATTTGGGGATACGTGTAGAGAGAAGAGTAATAATTTATTGTGACAATTTAAGTGGCATATAGTTGGCAATGAACCCAATTTTCATGCACGTGCAATACACATTGAGGTTCATTACCATTTCATTAGAGAGAGAGTCTTGGGAGGTGACATTGATCTCATATATGTGAGCATAGAGGAATAGGTTCCAAATATTCTCACCAAGGCCCTAGGAGTAGAAAAGGATCAATAGTTTTAAAGCTTACTTGGAGTACAGGTCATGGAGTTGCGTTTGAGGGGGAGTGTAAACATATTAAGCTCAATATGGGTTGATGCACACATACTTGAAAGATCATTTTTGCATTCATATCATTGGCATGGTTCGTACTTGCATTGGCATATGCTTCCAATATTAATTTACAGTTGGACATCACTTAGTCGACCTACCTGAGTTATGGGATATCTATCTAGTCATCTTGCTAGTTAGTATATTCACGCTATTGATTACTTGTATTTTTACCTATATCTTTTGTAAACTTTTATTGTGAAGTAGAAGAAGAGAAGAAGAAGAAGAAGAAAGAAAAGGGTTTTCATCTTCTTATCTTGAGTCCATTCTTTGTGTGTTGTACGCCTTACAAGATCTCAAGCTCCCTCTCTCTCCAATATCTTTCTAGTTATTGTTTCCTTTTCCCATTTTGACTTTTCAAAAGTAACATATATATAGACATACGTATGTATATACATGTCTAAGTGCTTACATTATGTGCATGTACATACATACATGTGTATATACATACATCTATCAAGATATGCCCATTTAGACACTCGAAAAACACCCTATCTTTCATTATTTCTCCCTTTTGTTAACATTGCTCATTAGGGCTATGTTGGTATAATGGTATGGTGACAATGTGATTTTTTCTAAAAATTACGCCTAGTGAGGTTGAGTTAAGTTTGCTACTTTTAGAAATAAATGTTCATAAGCAAAAAGGGAAATGCTCTTGCAATACATACACCCTTGTTTCTATTATAGAAAGCAAGCAAAAAAGGCTATTAGTTGAGATCATGATTGTGATAGTTGGAGAGATTTAGCCTAATGGTATGCATGTGATAGTTTGAGTAGCTAGGAGATGTTGCTTGAGGTCTTCATCTAGGGTGCCTTCCTTGGGGTTTGATGCTTGTGATTTGGAATGATGGGGAAGTAGATGATGAATTTTGTGCTTGTTTCTATTATGGAAAGCAAGCAACGAAGGTTATTAGTTGAGATCACCATTGTGATAGAGAGATCTAGTCTAATAGTATGCATGTGATAGTTTGAGTAGCTAGGAGATGTTGCTTGAGGTCTTCATCTAGGGTGCCTTCCTTGGGGTTTGATGCTAGTGATTTGGAATGATGGGAAGTAGATGATGAATTTTGTGCTCATTGGATATTGGATGTGGGTTCAACCTCTACCATATTACTTATTTTGATGTTATTACACATGCTAGGTTTGCACGATAGGTGGCACATGGAGGAGAGTTTGGTTGTGTACCAAACAATCCATTAGATGTGTAATCTTGGGCTCTACTTTGATTTGTGGGTATGTGTAGAGCAAACACAAGATCTTGGCCATACAAGACTCTAAAAGGATGGATTTTTTTGGGCTCTTGTACCATTCTTCTATGTGCAGTGGTGGTATTTGGGAGGGATGTCATCCTAGTTTTGATAATCTATTTCACAGTTCTATTTGGCCTCTCTATTAGATCGTTGTGTCAGTCTATGGTAGGGGGTTGCCAATAGTCTTTAATTCCAAGACATCTAGGGGGGATTTGCAGAGCTTTCTTTCATAACAAGTGTATTTATGGGGTGGGGGTAGATGTATCATCTCGGTATGGGTTCCTCATTCATCTCACCGTGTAGGAAAAAGTGGGTAAGGATTCCCATGACATATTAATAATCAACTTGCAATGCTCCCCATGGCCATCCAATCATACCATTGTGAGAAATATAGGGCCCTATTAGAAAAATATTGGTCTTATGCCCATTAGTTTGAATGCAACCATCCACCATTAATGCACCTCTAAACTCCATATTTAGGAATTTGGGAATTTCCCATAAATATGGGAATTCAAAATCAAAATGGATTTTGTGAATTTTAGGATTTTTATTAATTTGGAACTTGGTACAATGGAACATAGTATTTGTAGAGACATGCTAAGCATGAAGATCAAGACAGTTAGTAGATACGCGCAGCAAGAGACAGAGAGAGTGAGATAGAGCAAAGTAGAGAGTGAGCACATTTGTAGATACAATGACGAGTGAGTACCTTTAGGTTTTTAGATAGATATATATATGTGTAAGTATAAGTGCTAAGGGTGTGTTCACACCCGAGCACATTTAAAGGCACCAGGCCTTTATTCCCAACAACCTCTCACCTAAAGGCAATGTGCTTGAAGAGGAGAAAAGAATCACCTAAGTCTAGGTATATACAAAGCTGAAATACATATATCTATCCAACTCCCATCATCTGTCGGCAATGAGCAAACCTCTCTCTGGAAGACCCTTTGTGAGAAGGTATGCAAGATTATTATCTGTATGCACTTTGACAAGCTCAATGATCTTGCTGTCAAGTACATCTCTAATGAAGTGGTATTTCACCTATATGTGCTTTGCCTTTGCATGAACGACAGGATTCCGGCTAGCATGATAGCAATCTGACTATCACAATGGAGAGCATGTAACTCTGAGATGCCAAGCTCTCCCACTAGACGTGAAAGCCATAAAGCCTCCTTGCATGCCTCAGTGTGGCAGCCACATACTCTATCTCTATAGTAGACAATGCAACACACTTTTGTAGCCTGGAGATCCAAGAGACTGCTCCTCCTGTGAAAGTAAACACATAACCAGAAGTGGACTTCCTACAGTCCGCATGACGAGCATAGTCTGCATCCGTAAAGCCAACAACAACAAATGCCTTCTGCTTTCCAAAGTAGATGCGCAACTCCTTTGTGCCTTTGAGGTATCTCATAATACCTTTCATTGCATCCCAATGCTTCTTGTTAGGAGTTGCCATGTATTTGCTAACCACTCCCACTGCAAAGGCAATGTTAGGACGTGTAGCAACCATGGCATACATCAAACTACCAATAGCTGAAGCATATGGTATCTTGGTCATTTCAGCCTTCTCATAATTAGATGTAGGGTTGTCCTCTGCACTAAGTTTCACATATGGAGGCAATGGAACCCCAATTGTTTTCCCCCCTCCATATTGAAACGGTGCAAAACTTTGGAGATATACTTTGCTGAGATAGATAGAGTAAGCCTTTCGATCTTTCTCTGAGTATTCGCATACCAAGAATGTGATTTGCATCACCAAGATCCTTCATGTCAAAGCTGCCATGAAGACTTTGCTTCAGTGAGTCCAAGGCATGAGTATCTCTATCCACAATCAGTATGTCATCAACATACAAAACCAAGATAATTAGGCTACCATCTGCTGCCTTCTTGCTGTATAAGCAGTGATCCACTTGACTTCTATGAAAGCCTTGGGACTGCATGAATGTATCAAACTTATGATACCATTCTCTTGGTGCTTGTTTCAGCCCATACAAACTCCTTTTGAGTTTACATACCATCTTTTCTTTCCCTTGTTCAACAAACCCTTCAAGCGATGCTGCATATATATGTCTTCATGTAGATCACCATGTAAAAATGTAGACTTTACATCCATTTGAATAAGCTCCATATCCTCAATTGCAACTAAGCCCAAAATGGTTCTCAATGTTGTTATCTTGACTACAAGAGAGAAAATCTCATCAAAGTCAATTCCATGCTTCTTCTTGTACCCCTTTGCAACCAATCTTGCTTTTACTTTGGGGAGGAATTAGAAGTGACCTTCATCTTGTAAATCCATTTGCATGGAAGTGTTTTTTTCCCCTTAGGCAACTGAACCAAGTCCTAAGTGCCATTTTTCTCAAGAGATTCCATCTCTGACAACATGGCTTTATACCATTTCTTGATGTCTTGTCTGCCCATTGCTTCCTTGAAGCAAGACGGTTCACCACAGTTTGTCAACATGACATAATCAACCACATTGTTTGCATCAGGAAAAAATCTGTCAAGTTGTCTTGTAGCCCTAGATGATCTTCTAACCGAATGGTCATTGTTTGCTGGCTATTCTTGTAAGTTTCCATTTTCAGCATGCTGTCCTGGCATTTCAACCTGCAAATCAACATTAACAGCTTGATATCCTAGCTATTCCTGCACATGTAGTGGCTCATTATCATGGGCAATAGCTGGCTGATCATTTCTAGCATTATTTCCTACATTTATAGGTTCATTTATAGCAAGTATTTGTTGCTGTACAATGGGCACATTTTGCTGTCCAAAAGGCGTTTCTTCCCGGAATACAACCCTATGGACCTCCTCAGTATTTTTGGGCTGTTTGTGCATGCATTTTTCCCAGAAGATAACGCCATTATTTTGTACTACTTTCCTTTTCTCGGGATTCCATAATCTATACCCCATTTCACCCTTGTCACCATATTCTAGAAAAATGCATGTTACAGAACTTTGGCTCAAGTTTGTTGTGTGTTTCTTTACGAATGTGCATAAAAGCCTTGCAACCAAACACTTTCAGGTGAGCATATGAAGGTGGCTTGCACGACCACGCTTCTTGGGAAACTCCCTCCCCAAAGACCTGTTTGGTGTGACTGATTAATCAAGTGAACGGCTGTCATAACAGCCTCTTCCCAAAAACCATGGGGTAATGTAGCATGAGACAACATCGTACGGACCTTATCTTGTATGGTGCGATTCATATGCTCTGCAACTCCATTTTGGGGTGGATTATGAGGGGCAGTGAGCTCCCTTTTTATCCCTTTGCTGTCACAAAATGCCTGAAAGGCCTTGGACACATATTCCCCACCATTGTCAGAGCGAAGACACTTAAGTGTCTTATCTCCCTGATTTTCAACCAATGCCAAGAAATTTTTAAACTGGTCAAGCACTTCATCCTTGCTATGAATAGGGTAAACCCATACTTTCTGTGTAGCATCATCGACAAAGGTGAAAAAATATTTCTTTCCCCCTAAAGATAATTTTGGCATTTGACATACATCCGAATGTACTAACTCTAGAAGAGAATATTTCAAAGAAAGAGACTTTTTGTGAGACGTGTGTGCATGTTTGCCATAAATACAATGATCACAATGCTCAAAATCAGCATAACAAAGAAAATGCAAGTAGCCCAAGTGAGAAAGCATTTTCATTCCTGTTTGACTCATGTGTCCCAACTGGCCATGCCACAAAGAAATGCTTGGCTGCTCGGTCACGGCAACAACATGGTCACGCACACTAGATACATGAAGTGGATACAAGGTATCACTCTTGCAACCTCTGGTAATAATCCTAGGTCCCTTACAGATCTTCCATTTTCCATCACCAAAGGTGGTATGAAAAGCATCATCATCTAGCTGCCCTACACTAATCAAGCTCTTCTTGAGCTGAGGCACATACCGTACATTCTAAAGTGTAAAGACACAGCCATGCTGAAACTATAATTGCACATTGCCAATACCTGAAATGTCACATGCATAGTTGTCCCCAAGATGGACAACACCATGTCGACCCCCTGTATAGGCGGAGAACCACTCACGATGAGGGGTGACATGAAAGGAATCACCTGAATCGAGAATCCAGGTATGCATGTCATCATCTGTATTTGCAAGTAAAGCATGTGTACCAAAGTGTGAAGAGACAAAGAGTACATCACTCCCACTATGATTGTCATGAGTGACTACATTCACCTCTTCATTCACGTCTTCAATTTTTACATTGCTCTTACATTCACCTCTTCAATTTTTACACTGCTCTTCTTAGGCTAGCTGTCCTTCTTCTCTTCCTTGCTATCATCTATCTTCTTGCCTTTTCCTTTCTCTTTCTTCCATTTGTAGCAATCACGTTTAAAGTGACCCTTCTTGCCACAATGATGACATTCAACATCTTTGCTACGTGATTTACTGTGTCCCTTGCTATCATATTTGCCCTTTTGCTGTGATCTGCCCCTAGTATGCAAAGCACTGGAAGACTTATTGGATGCATTGTTCAGCCGATTCATCTCTTTCATAAGTAGAGCACTCTCTACATCAGCATACAAAAGGATTACATTAGAATTGCTCATAGTAGTCTGAATGTATCCCAACTCTCTGGTAGAATGCAAAGCAAGAAAGTAGCCTTAAATTCCTCATCAATCATGAACTTCAAGGCAACCAGCTAGTTGAAAATGGAGTTAAACTCACTCAAGTGAGTATACATTGATGTACCCTCTTTCATACACAAATCCATAAGCTTTTTCAGCCAATACACTTTGCTTGCAATACTCTTTTGTGCATACAGTTCTTCTAGTCTAGTCCATATAGCATATATAGAATCCAAACCTTCAATGTTGAACAACAAGGCATAAGAAATAGATAGCTCTATAGTTGAGCATGCAAGCTCATCTAATTCATCCCAATCGTCCTGTTCCATGTTCGCAAGATTTGGCCCTTTGGTTTTGATTGGCTTTGCCTGCTTCTTTTGCAACAGGATATTGTAGCACTGTTTTTGCCAAATTGCAATGTTATGTGCATCTTCAAGCTTCTTTATGTGCATCAGATTACTGCTGTCATTGCTGCCAACCATGATTTTCAGCCCAAATGTCACAAAAAAATAGCAAATGCATGCCCAAAACTGTCGAGACCAAGGTATAAACATGTACCGACCAGCAATAAATGACCACGTAGAAGCACAGATTTTAGATCTGTAAATTTTCAGAAGCACCAAACCATGTGCTAGAGCATTCCACAAATGATTACAATTGTTCCAAGGGCATATGCATTACATTACACGAAAAAATCCCAAAATTTCAGTTGCAATTTCTATTGTACATGTACTCACGGGCGTAAAATTTGATACGAACGGTCAAAAGCCCCAAAATTTTGTGCTCAAAGCATCAAACACACATCCACATTTTCTCTGTCATGCATAGGACATGCCAATTTTGCCAAAAATAGAGTAATGTCAGGAAAACCCCCAAAATTTACCAAGTCTTAGTGTCCAAATTTCATGGAATTCAGCCTGCATGTATATAAAATGGCCAAATGCTACACAGATTTTACCCAAACTGTAAAAGCCCCAAATTGCACGGGGTCCAATGTGCATCAATGTCAAGAAATTGAGTAAATTTCAGCCCAATTTGTGCATATACACGAAAAGCCCCAAATGTTGAACGCAAGATTTCACAAATTCTTGAAATTTTTGAGACAAATTTTCTTGTCTTGCATCACATCCCCCAAATCTAGGAAAAGCCCCAAATTTTCTAGACCACAGTTGCACAAATTTGGCCTTTTGTGGGGCTGGCGTGTAAAACCCCATCAAGGAAGGGGTAGAATATGATATTTTCTTTTTTTTTAAAATAAAACAAAAGAGGAACGTGACCGGGGGGGGGGGGGGGGGGGGGTGTCCGTTGACCTATGGGATGGGTCGTTGTGACTGAATGTTGCCTCATAGAAGGTGCGTTGTTGAGTCACGCCATCAACGCCCGCTAGTCCTGCTGGTCGTCAGTGTAGTCGTGAAGCCAGGTTGCCCTGGTCCTACTCGCCACGAGCCCTTCATTACGACTGCTATTTGATAGGCTAGTGCTTAGTCGCTGCAATTCTTTCGTGACCCCCGTTGACCTATAGCAACTATTGCCTATGACGTTTTGACTTGCGTGCAGCCTTGGAATTGTCACTTGGTTTTGCTCGACTGCTACTTGTCTCTTGTTTGCCGATTCATACACTCAGCAGTTGTACGTAAACTGCCTTTGATCTCCGGAAGCGTGCACTCTGTGCTCTAATACCAGTTTGTAGAGATAGGTTAGGCACGAAGATCGAGACAGCCAGTAGATACGTGCAGCCAGAGACAGAGAGAGTGAGATAGAGCAGAGTAGAGAGTGAGCACGTTTGTAGGTACGATGGCGAGTGAGTACCTTTAGGTTTTTAGATAGATGTATATATGTGTAAGTACAAGTGCTAAGGGTGTGTTCACACCCGAGCACATTTAAAGGCATGAGGCCTTTATTTCCAACAACATTGCTTATGATTGTTTCCAAGAGATTGAAAAAAACTCAAAAAGGTGGTGCTAATAAACACCTTATTTTTAATATCCTTGAAAATCTTCGAGGAAAATCTTCAGCCCCCGATGGATTCTTGTAGACTTTGTTTGGCCTTCAATACAACCTTTGGGGGAAATTTAAAAATTTTGGGAGTTTTTTCACATTTCTTCATCCAAGAGAAGACAATGCTATCTATTGTTTTCCATCGTTTAGGATATTTGTTTTTGCATATCCAATATTTATCCCAACAATTAAGATACACATATGCATTTGTAGCATTTTGACGACTACAAACTGGTTCCCGATATTGTATACATACCTTGTTGAAGTTTTTGGAGTTTCTATTTGTATCCACCTCACTTTTTGCAACACCAAGCCATATTGGATATACTAGATATGAAGGTCTAACAATCTCAAAGTCATCTTTCTTAACATCGAGCATTGGTTCAAATGCATGTTTGGGTCGTTTGGCTGAAAGGACCACAATAGTGATCGTTCAACTCTTCCAATCTAATAAAGTCACCTATATTATCTACATCTATACTAGTTACATTTTTTGACTAAAAATCTATGAAAAATATATCTTCTTGGACATTTGGAGTTTGAAGAGCGTAGATCATATGTTTCCAATAATCAACCACTAGTGTTATAAACTTTGTGAACTTTGCTTCAGGTCCTTGTACATTTGACCATCTTTCCCAATACTTGAAATGATCTTTGACTCCACTTACTACTTCTTCATGATCCTTAATGTACTCAAACATGGGCAGCAACATTGGAACACCCTTTGGAAGAGTATGCTTTCTTGCAAAGTCTCTCTTCCATAATTCAATGCCACCTTCTCTTGGTAACTAGTCTGGGGACCTTGGATGCATCTTATATTGTATGTTAGGTATATCGTTTTGCATATAAAATCGAAATTGAAGAGGTTTTGGGTGACCAACAAGTGTATTTTTGGAATCACAAAAGTATTCCTCAATGTATCTCTTAAAGTTAGGCACACGTGTTAATAAGAAAGGTGTAGAACTTGTCATCTGGCATGATTGAAAATGTTACATAAGATGAGGAAAAGTGAAGATCAAGCTCATCCTTAGCTTCTCTAAAATTTTGATGAACATTGCATCAATGTCTGCACATGTATGACCCACCATGAGAAACCCAAGCTAGATCATCTTGAATGTTCCTCGTGCAACAAGCAATGATGGATATGCAAAGAGATAATGATTTTTATTTTTTGATCCACAATTAACAAGTTGAAGTAGCAAGTTCTCTGGCAATTGTTTGCAATGCTGATGGCCATCCTGTGGTGTATTATCTTCCCTACATGCTTTATTTTGTGCAACAGCTTGATGGTGGTCCATTGCTTTTCTTGAGTTGAGGGCTTTTACTAGCATGAAGGTTGATCTGGGCATTCCATCTACATGTGGATCTTGCCTCTATAGTCGCTCCATGTTCCTGAAGCATGAGGACAATGAGGCAATTGTGTAGTTAGGATAGTGAGGCCATAGATTAAGTGAGAAATGTCAATATCTACCTTCTCCATGTCCATGTGTAATCATGCCTATTAAAGAAATTGGTAGTTGAGCATATCTTTTAGCCTCTTTTGATCAAAGCCTTAACCTAGGGATAGTTGTCTTTTGCTCGTCCATCTTATCATGTATGATGCACAAGTTTTTCTTTGGATTTAATGCTGAGGCCAAGTGCCAACTGTAGTATATGGTTCAATAATTTTGTTGTTGTAGCATGTGACATTGACACTTTTTTAGAAGCACATTTCAGTCTTGAAGACACTTTGTTGCTGGAAGTTACTTTTTGATCTCTGAGCAAATACTACATTTGGAGAACTCGCTTGTTTTTGTAAGGTTACATGCTTGAACTCTGTGTTTCAAATATGATTGAAGGTGGACAATGACATTTGCTTACATCCAATACCATTCAATGTTGCATTTACTTATGCCCATATATCTACCTGCTTGTAAACATCTAGGATAATCAATTGTGTCTCCCTTGATCCATCTTGCATTGTTCTACTCTTATGTGGCATTTGCTCTACATTCTTCTTGACGAAGTCTTTAAGGATGGCTCTTCTCATCTCTATGTGATCCTAAGCTGCTCTTATTACCACTCTATTTCCATGCATTTCCCTCCTTACACCATGCTCAAATTGTGTTTTATACCTATAAAAAGATGTCTTTTGGATTCCAGAATCTCATACCACACCCTTCCACATACCTTTTGTCCATTGAAGATGAAGCTGCATTTCCTTGTTCCCACATGATCAATCTTGCATGATGACTCACACTTGTCATAAACATAGTTTGTGTGGTCTTCGAATTGCAATCCCTAAAAGTATTTACCTAATTGTTGCATTGCTTCTCTACCAACAAATTGACAACACTTTTCTTGGCAGCGATCGTGGAAACCTATGAAATGGAGTCCATAAAAGTTCTCAAGTTTGCACCTTTAGGGGAGAAAATTTGAGGCTTTCTATGGACCATACAATATGATCTTTTTTGAACAAAAATTGATTTTTTTGTAGAAAGAGAATTTTCATTGGTATCTCCCATGTTTTTACACAAGCATTTGTAGAGATAAATTGCATGTATGATTGATGTTGTAGCAATGGTGTTCCATCATCAAAGGTGACTTGTTTAATAGGCCATCTTTCCAAAGTGATACAATGGAGGTTGTCATGTATATATGTTCCTATGGTTTGATCAAGGGATGTTTCTATCACCACACTAACATTCTCTTTTTCCAACAATTCAAAGTTTATCACATCATATGGAAAAGCCAATAATATAACCCTTGTTCGAACACACATCGTGTTGCCTTTTGTCCAACATAGCATCACTCTACATTCTCTTCAACTTTCACAAATGCTAAGCACATAAATATCCTAAGAAGGTAGGACATGGTTTGATTTGTAATCATCTCCTTCGTCATGAAATGTTATTGAGTCTAAAACAACCACTACATCTTTCTTTTCCCATTTTGCAAAACCACCTACATCTTCATGAACCTTCATTGCATCAATTGTTGGGATGGCAAATATGCCACTACATTTAGACATTTATTAATAGCCACTAAAATATATTCATCTTGAAGTGTTTCTCCATGGCATGTCTCATTTGGATTTATTGTATGCACTCTCCCAAGTGCAACAATCTCATGATCAACAAACAAATTCATAGTTTCTCCAAAATAAAATTTGTTATCCATGATACTTGTGCCACTGAGAAAATGGAGATTTTATAATTTGTATGCTGTCACCTCTTAGAAAGGAAAAAATAGTATTAAATTTGCTAAATACAATGAAGTATCAAGTTTCATTGAAAAAAAAAGCATTGAAACATTAGATAGAATGAGCCCAACATCCACAATACAAAGTATTAATGGAAACATCTTACAGAAAGGGGATAGATTTGACCATATGGCCAAAAATAAACTTTCTCATGAACTACGCCCTAAACTAAAGAAGAAAATATTCTTCTACTTTGTTAGTTTCGCTTGATTTTACTTTATTTTATTAGCTACTCTTTGTGTAAGAAAAAACTTCTTTGTGTGTTCTCATTGGGAAAATATATAATAGATGGTCAAAACTTGTACTATATCTATTCAACACGAGAACATGAATTAAAATACTTTATTATGTATATGTATTTCACACCGTAGCAAATATAAAAATTCTTTGTGATCCCCCATAGGAAAATACATAGTCAAATGAGTGAAACCTTTGTTGTATGTATTTCACATGACAAAAAGGATAAAGGTTCATTGTGGTCTCCATATAAAAATATTTTGCTAGATGGTCAAAACCTTAAGCAAAATACATACAATAAGGAAAAAATTCATTGTGATCTTTATAGGAGACTATTTAGTTGGATGGTTAAAACCTCTATTGCAAGTATTTTACACAAGACTTAGGATTAAAAGTCTGTGATGTTCATAATAAAAGATTTAGCCATATGGTCAAAACATGTATTGATAGCAAGGATAATAATTTTTGTGATGTCCATAAAACAAGATTTAGCTAAATGGTCAAAGGCTCTATTGTATGTATTCCACATGACAACAATGATAAATAGTATTTGTGATCTCCATAAAAAAATACTTGATCAAATAATCAAAATGTTTATTTTATGTATTCCACATGACAACAATGTCAAATATTTTATGAGAAACATTGACCTTGTGCTTAAATATTGAAACTACAAGGACCTCCAGAGAATAGGAGATTTCATTCTCTATGACATGAAGCTATAAAGATTGAGGAAATTTTACCATCAATTAGAAGCTATTTGAGAAGGAAATATAATTTTTATCATGGTCAAATATTTATAAATCTTATAGTACCTACTTGTTCATAATAGTAAAATATATCATATTGCATTTTGTTTTTATGTTATACTATTTTAGTGTAGATCATGTTATATTAATATATCATACTATGCATATAATATAGAATATAGTGTTAAAATACATTTAAACATGTTAAAATAATATTTTAATTTTATTTTATTAATAATAAATAAATATAAATAAATATATTAAATCATATTTTGTAAGATTATATATATTTAATGTATCTAATGTGTAATGTGTAATGTCATTGGAAATTTTGAAGCCACCTTAGAGATAATTTGAGAGTAGAATCTCTAGCAGGGTAGGATAGGGAGTGTGTGGGCAATATCTCTAGTTGTGCAAATAGGGACGATATCCCAATCGTGGGTTCTTAGGGGTATCCCCTTTATGTGGTAATCTAGGGGCAAGAGTAGTAGCAAGAGATTGAGAGACAATGCGCCCCCATGGGAATTTGGGGAAAATGCTCCAAGTGGCGCGAAGGGGAGTGGGGGAGGGTAGCACCTCAAGGGGTAGCATTCTCCACTGGTGTGGGGTGTTTGGGGGTAACACTCCCAGTAGGGGTTCGGGGGCAACGCCCCAAGTGGGTTTGGCATCCCTAATCCTTTGTGTTTCTATCTCTGTTCCTGTCGCCCCTCTCTTACTACAAGTTTTGCACCCCTAATCTTTGGCAATCCTATCATCCTACTCTTCTATGAGTACTCTCAACTATTGTTTCATTTTCTCAACTAAAATAGCTTGTGTAGTGCACATTTCGATTCAAATCTAGGTATGATTAAAACTGCATATATCTTCAAATCATAAATCTTGCTCTAAAGGTTTAACAATTCTATAGGGTAGTGAATAATCACCACTTCCCATCATGTTTGCTCTACTTGATGGGTGATCTCTATTAAATTTTTTGAAATAGCACTGATTGCTTATTTCTACTAATCACAACACGTTTTAAACTCTTCTCTACTTTATTTCTAATTTTGAGTTCTCTTTGAGTTAAACTACACTAACTTGGTATTAGTGATTTTTCACTTCTTTTCTAATCTCTACTAATGCATACTCTCTCTTGATCAATTCAATCCATGCAACTACCACAAATCACACTACTAATCTTTCATATGATTAGTATAGAATGATATTAAGATCAAGCGTCACAAGCATTATCTAAATAAGAATCACGTATGAAAATTAACTGCAATCTTTACTTTTGTAGCAATGAGATTAAACACTTACTCTTGGAAATTCAATGTATTCTTCTTCTTTCCGATTGCTTGATTGATCTCTTGGAGTGCTTGTCTTTTTTTATACCCACTACCCTGCAAATGATACCTTCTTTGCTATGAATATGAAAAACATGATTTTGTGCAATGTTGAAATACTCTCTTTGATGTGTGAATATGAAATAAATTATTTATGTAATGCTAAAAAAATCTCTTGGAGGTGAATATGAAATAAAATATTTGTGCAATGCTTTCATCAATGAGTGCTTTCAAAATACTAATCTTTCTTTCCATTTTTGTGATGCTATATACCTTAAGGTTTTGTCTCAAGGCTAAATCTAGCCTTATATTTCTTGTATCATTCACTAATATTGGAGTATTTTATCAAGTTTTTTAGTATCATATTATACTTTGCTATATAGCACTCTCTATTATACTATATTTTCATAATAAAAGCATTTTTATATATTTAATCATTATATTCTTTATGATTTTGCAATAAGCATATGGCCATACAATACTTACCAATACTCAATAAAGTATATTACATGGAATGTAGTATAGCACACTCTAGTATACTATATTTTCATAGTAAAAGTATTTCTATAATATTTGATAATTTTATTCTTTATGATTTTTCAATAACCATATGGCCATACAATACTTACCAATACTCAATAAAGAATATTACATAAAATGCAATATTTGCTTTTGCCATAGGATGAAAATTGATATTGTTACAACACATATCATGATCTTTCACCAATCTATAGATTAGACCATATGGAAAAAAAATTTCTTACTATATAAGAGGTACTTTTTGTTATTTTATCCAATACAATTTGAGATTTGGCCATGTGGTCAAATCTTTTCTTATAATATAAGATGTAATTTCTATTATTTTTTCCAATATATTGTGAGAATTTGGCCATGTGGCCAAATCTTTTCCTTACGCTATCTCTTGGCTAAAACAAGGATTCTTGGAGTATTATAGTATCTTGCAATAAATCAACCACTTTATTCATTCTACTCTAAGAATGACATTTCACCATTTGGTTAAATGGTTTCTTGTAGTATCAACCCTTACTTCCAACAAGGAATACTATTTTCTACTTAGAATTCTTGACTTTTGATAATTTTGCTATGTGGCCAAATATTGTCTTCCAACAAACAAACCACTTTTTTGGGAATTAATCTTGAAAAATTAAGACTAAATCTACAGTGGGTTCGATCACACAGATTTTGGGTATGCTAGGTTTGGCTGTATGGTAAAATCTTCTAAGACAAACATCTTCTATATTATCTCCAAAAAGAAAGACCATATTCTACTTGGACCTCCTTAATTACTTACTATATTTATTGAAAGTTTGGTCATGTGGTCAAAACTTGTCTTGCAACAAGTGAACCACTTTATTTCCATAAATCATTTATTTTATTTCAATTTTTAAAAACTTCCCATCTATATGGTCATATACAAATATAATATCATTTTGCCACAAATTAGCCACTTTGTCCATTCCACTACAAAATAAAAATTGGCAATATAGTCAAATATTTCATTTTGTTATCAATGCTAGCATCTAACCACCCCCCCCCCCCCCCCCCCCCCCCCCCAAAAAAAAAAAAAAACTTGTTTCATTCAGCCATATGATCAAATCTAATCTCATATATCTTGCAAACCATGAGATCACTTTTTTCATTCCACTAGAAAACGATATTTGGCTATATAGTCAAATCAAATTTCACAACATGTTGCAACAAATGAACCACTTTCTTGATATGGTTATGAAACTAGATTTGACCATATGGTTAAAACTAGTTTATAAAAATAAAGATATCTTGTAAGTTTCACCATGAGGTCAAATCTTTACCTTTCAAGTATTTTTCACATTACCTTATATTGATATCTATGGGATTTGCTACATAGCCACATTTGTTTATATGTGAATCTCATATCACAATAAACCACATCCTCTATTTAACTAGCCTTTAAAAACCATATGGTAAAAAACCATGGCAAAGTTTCTAATCTTATAGATAATTCTTATGATTAAATAGGATTTGATCACATGGTTAAAACCAATGGAAAAGTTTCTACAATATGCCTCCTTAAATGTACAATAATTGAAATGTTAACTTTGGGCCAAATGGAGTCACGAGATACTACATAACCACATTGATATATGGGTGGATCTCATATTGGACACAATCTCATTCTTTGATTAAATAGGATTTGACCACATGGCCAAAAACCTTAGCAAAGTTCCTAGAGTACTATCATTGCATAAGAAACTTACATGGAGAAAAAATTCAATGTTGACTTAGGGACAAAATCATCCATGAGATTTTCTATATGACTACAATGATTTTTCACTATATATCATACCACACTGACAGTCAACATTTCATTATCACTTGACTATTTGGTTAAGCCCATGGTCAAGTCTCACTATTAACAAAATTTGATCTTCTGACGACTAGAGCTCATGGCAAAGTTTCAACTATATGTTTATTGTAAGAAAAACATAATTAATGCTAGCTTAGGGCCAAAATAATCCACGAGATTTGATACATAACCTCATCTATTTATGGTTAGATCTCATACCACACTTAATCTCAAATTTTAATATTTTATTTTATTAAAGAGTCCCTTTGGAGTATATTTATCTTATATTTTGTAAAATCGTGTGGTGTTGTGTTTTCAAATTTCAACCTAGAAATCTTAAACATTTATTTAGATTTTGTGAATTTTGACTATTTGTAGATCCACTTTTGTTTGACAACTTTTCCTCTTTGTAAAACTATTCAATGGCAAAGAAAGATAGCACATCCAAAAAAGAGACCCAAACCATTGATGGAGTTAGTGGTGATTTTGTGTATCCATGGTATGTGGATGTTTATGATAGTCAAGGAAAAAGGGTTGACAATGTTCTCTTATTTACTTTAAAGAGTAATATTTTATTTTTTCAACAAGATGGTGCCATAGAGAAGCTAATAGATGGATGTGCTGGGAAAGAGGGAATACCATGTAATCTTGTTAAGATCAAGGGAAAAAATGTAGTATAAAAACTTGATCCTTTGTCAATTCACTTTACATGTATTAAATAGAATGAAGAATAATCTTTGAAAAAAATGGCTTGGACCTTATTTGAGGAGATAAAGGGCACATAAGACATTACATCAACATTCCAAGCTATCCAAAATAGTGAGTTAATTTCCCTATCAAGAAAAGGTGATTGCTCCAACAAAAGAATGAAGATCCAAGATAAACAAATAGACTCGAGATCTTCATCTACTTCTCAAGAAGAAAATATACACCAAATCCCATAAGCTCAAAGTCAAAATCACCTCAACAAAGTTCCTTATCATAAGCTCTAGTTGTTAGTATGGCTGCTAATACTAGTGAGAATGATGCCACTTTACCTTCCATGCTAGAAGTTACATTTGCAAAGCCAATAATTTCTCTTGAGGTGAAGGGAGTAGAAAGAACATTTGATTTTCCTAAGATAGTTAAGAAGAAGGGAAAGAAGGAAGAATCTAGATTTCATATGTTTGAAAATTTCTTCCCATTTGGTCCAACAACGCAATTTCCTATTCTCATTGATAGGTGCTCTGAGACACCACCTTTGTATGCTTATAGGTCACTATATTGGGATTATGTGGTTGGAAGGTAACCACATTTTTCATAAACAATCCCATGAATCTAGCAACAATAGCATATCTTATGTCTTTTGTACAAGACAACAATGAGAAGAGACCCATGCACTGTGATGAGGTGGATGCTAATAAGTTAGACACTTATAACTATTGGATTATATCAACGCTTCACTCAATTCATGTAGCAAAGATATATATTCACAGTAATACTACACATTGTCTAGCAAAACCAAGCCTTTATACGCCATGAGAAATGCTAGAATATTAGTTGATTGTCCTATCGAAATGTGCATTGAGATTTTAGGAATGACGAATATGGAATCACATAATGTTATGAAGAATATTGATGTATTCTTGATAAGAAATGTAATACAATTATGTGTAATACTTGATCTCAATGATCTTCTTTTACAATGATGCTTTGCTAAGTCTAAAAAGTTCCAAAGTTTTCAAACGGGAAAGAAATGGCATGTTCTTCGATATGCGGGATGTATGGAGTTTCTTGAAGATTCCAAGTGGGAGTTTGGTCAATAGCTTTACATAAGGATATCATGGAAATTATTAAGTGATTGGAGATCCATGTAAAAAGGAAGTATCATTTCTCCATGGTTTGGGGCTAAGAACAATGCCATAGACATCCACTCAAAATCATATATAGGCCAGATAAGATGGGAGTAGAAGCAATGTTCAAGCCTCTAAAGTATGTGCGGGATCAATATGTAGATATTTGTAAACATACCAAGACTATCCTCATAGATGATAGCCCTTACAAAGGATGTCCAAATCCTGTTGAGAGCTATATTTATCCAAAAACATTTGATATTGATAGTGGAGATGCTATCTTGATCAAGGAACTTCTACCATACTTGACTTGCTTAAGCAAATACCATGATGCACGTGAAGTCATAAAGTTTGATCGATATGGATATGATCCACTTCAATATGGACATGAATTATATGCACAATTTAAGATTGTCATTGATTAATGGACTAGAGTAGAGATTGATGATGTTTCATCTTTATCATTAGTACCACACAAGACCATGATTGATAAAGACAGAAGACATTGGAGCCCCAAGATGAACAAAAAAGGAAACCGGGATTCTACTACAAGAAAACCTATCTTGTATCATCAAAAAACATCTTTTTCATATTTGGTATGATCACAACAAGGAAAAGAATACCAAGAAAAAAAAATCTTCTCATAGCTTCATTGAAACAATTCTCCCATAACTTTAACTTGAACAAAATCGATTATGCTCTTCATATTCTTCATAGAATTCCTCAAGAAACCACATAGACACAAGAGAATACACCACTTTGAATGGAAATCATCACATAATCCAAAGGTTCCATAGCTTTCTCTCACTTATAGATACATTGTTTTACATAGATTTGGCTATCACACACACACACACACACACACACACACACACACACACACATCTCTCTCTCTCTCTCTCTCTCTCTCTCTCTCTCTCTCTCTCTCTCTCATACATGCTCTCTCTCTCAATTGTACAATGGATAATCAAGAATAATTATCCATAACCCCTCTTTGGTCGTAGATACCCCTCCCAAGAGGTGTGTCTAATACGAAAGGGCACCAGAGCTACTAGAGTGTCCCTTGAGAGCTCACTACTGTCACTATCACTTCAATCTTTACTTCAAGTCTTCATCAGCTAATTCTTTGAGCTATTTTTAACTTGATTCGTCTCTTCTCAAGGTTAGAAAAAATTTCCAAGCTTCACATTCATTCCATATCACACTTACACAAGCATACTGAACAAAATAGTACAGAACAGAAAGAGAGGCTCTACATACGGTCAACACAGGGTTAATAGAAGGTATTAGAAAGCCTTTAGCTCAACTTAAATAATTCAAAACCATCAAGAATCAATCAATAAAATTAGAAATAATCTCAAAATGCATCAATCATCATTTTAACCCCTTATACTGAAGGAAAGTAGAGCAAAACAGAAGCTCAACATACCTAAACAAAACCAATGACATTATTAAGACATCAACAGAACGTGTCAAAACATCATATCTTCACTATGAAATATCACGAGCTTCCAAAACATAATCAAACTCATTAAAAACACCCTCAAACACTTCAAAGACAACTAAAAATCATTCAAAATCCATCAAAAATCAACCATTCAATCCTCAAAAACAACAACAATTAGCCAAAAAATCAAGTCATCTCAACCCTCAACATATCCCCACACTTAATTAGGGAGCGTTCTCACGACCTTGGAAAAAGAGAATAGAAGTTCAAAATATAGCTTTGCTTGATCTTCTTCAACATCTTCAAGACACACCATCCAAGCATGACCTCAATTTATAACCTACATCTAATAAAGAATTGCAACGAAAGGAAAACACCTTTATCCATTATCGTAGTAGCTTAGAAACAAAAAAGCATGGGAAACTTTTAAAGGATATAAGAGGTTTGTTTTCTTCCACCATAAGCATCGATCCATTAAATAAAAGCATGAACCACCATTAGTCAACTTCTCAATCAGCTTCATCTTTATCTTCAACTCCAAGCAAGAGGGATAAAATACCACATATACACTGTAAAATCTATACAAAACTCACATGGACACAAAACAATGTAGTCTAAATGACACATGCTCCCAAAAAATGAAGAGTCAAGAGAAAGATTTCCATTAAAAAGGATCAATACATTTAAGAGAGTATCCAGACGCTATGAAAGATGAAGATATTTTTTCTTGAACTTCATACTTGGCTTAAGATATTCCAGACTCTTGTTCTCATCCACAAAATGTAGAACCACATTTTAAAGAAACTGTAAGCAACACATCCTTTCCAGTATGATAATAAATCTAGTAGGAAAATCTTGTGCAAAATAATGTAGAACATCCATCTGAGCAACAATCACATCCTCATTTGGATTAATCATTAAGTTTGGAATACTCATCCTAGTATTCAGGTGAGACTACTGATGCATAAAAGCAAGTTACTAACAAAAATGAGACGCCAAGCATACCGAAGTATCTTCAGAAGAAGCATGTGCTCTAGCAAATTGAAGATAAGAAGTGGAACATTGTGTTGAAGTATCCCAGGAACCAAGAATGATAAGCCAATCAAACATTGGTCCTGCCAAATAATCATTCAATGTCCACTGTCGTCGATGGAGGATATCACTGTAATACCTAGGAGTATCCATCATTGATTGTGGAGAAAGATTAATATAATCACATGTAGATGGTAGAGGGATAATACGAGAACAGTAAAGAGGTAGGTAAGAGAGATCATAGAATGAAGATATTTGAAGGGATTCTATTGGAAAAACAAAAGGAATAGGTTGAACAACAAAAGTAGATTCAATAGGAGTAGGTGAGGATATAGGATCGGCATGAATAGGCATGAAGTAAAAATTGGAATATGAGGGGAAATGGCAGGGATAAAAAATAAAAGAGAGATACTATCTAGATTAGATTGGAGAATAGCAATATACAAGGGTAATCAATTGGAGGATAGCAATATCAAAAATCAAATGTTGAAAAGAAATTCGTAGTGAATAAAGGATTGTTAGCAACATGGTTCAACAGTTGGGATCTCAAGGGCTAAATATTTGACTTGTGAAATACACTCCATCGAACGAAGAGGCTCCAGAACATTATCCTCCAAAGGATGATGCCAAGCATAGCCTTTACACCACAATGTATGTTGATGATAATTCTTCAAGCCATTAACCAAATTCATTTCAGCTAAATGGACATACATGACTACCTGTAAAATCACATCTCCTACATAAAGATTCATGTCCTCCTCGTCAGAGATGTGCAGATCTCCTCGGAGATACATAAAAGATAAGAGTTGAGCTTCATGAGAGATCAAGTCATCAACACGTCATCAACAAATCTATCAAATATTGCTTTGAGTAAATCTGCTAACCACATATTTTGTCACCCATCCTTTGGAGGTTTTAAGTCCACAGTACTCAAGGAGATGTACAATGCAAAGCACTACTATTGATACTGAATCCAAAAGGATGATGATGTAGGTGATACCAATTCAGCATAATGGAAAAAATCTTCAAAGACACAATTCATATGCTGCTAAAGGCACTCTACCTTGGAAAAAAATCTATCACACAGTTCAACCTTTTGTTGCAAATGATCTAGCTCTTCCTCACACAACAAAGAAGACATCATGATGGGCTAGAGGAGGAACAGAAAGAGTGGAAACTTTTTGATTAAGTTCATCAATAAACTTCTTTTGAGACTCTATAGTTTATTGAGAATGTTGCAGCTGGCCTTCACAAATACCAAGCTTGTGAGTTGATTCCATCATTTCCTCAAGGGCAGCATTCTTCTCTTTGTTGACACATTTGCTTCCTCTAAAGTAGCAATCTTAGTTTCTAACTCTTCAATCATGGCATGCTGTGAATCCATCAAAGCCATAGCTACAATCATTTGTGTATGGATATCACTCAAAGCAGTTTTCTAAGAAGCTAAATCTGCAATAGATTTGTTGAGCTGATTGGTCAAAGAATCCACCTTGTCTTGCAATCAGCTCAGTCTCCAAAGCATTCTGAACACCAAAAACTAGATGTGACGGCATAGATCTAGAAAGTACTGTTTGCAAGAAAGGAGCAATCTATGGATCTAGTTGTCCTTCCCATTGTGTAGCAAAGAGATCGGTACAAGAGAAGAACAAGGGAAGGGAGCTACTAGAAACCTTAGGGATCGGAATTTTTACCACAGGAGTTGAAACAGATAAAGGATCAAAAGGACTATGTGTGTGACACTTCTTTCAAATGATTCTAGTAGGGAATACATCCGCTAGATTTGAAGTGACTTCCATAGGAGGAGAAGGAATAGGTGGAGGAGACTTCTGTGGAAGTGGTACATGATCAAGCACAAGAATGCCACTTGGGGGAGGTGCCAACTGAATGATTTTTTGTAAAAAATCCCCATATGACACATTACTGAGTTGACCTTTCGTGACTTGCTGAAAATGTTGATCCATCTTAGCCAACAAAAAGGTTGTCCAATTAAGCTTAACCCCTTCCAGGATCCTGATAGAGGCCATGAAGAGTTCTCGGGATGACAAACACTTTGAAGCAGGTTTGCTTGGGTCTTGGAGGAATTGGCATGATTGCTTCCATAAGGGAGAGAAAATATGTGCTATTGATGCTCCTGAACTAGTGATAACCTTATGTGCTACCAAAGGAGTAGAGATTTCATTTTGCAACAAGGCAAGGATTTCTGTAGTGGATAATAAATGATTGCCACTAGGCAGAGGGAAAGCTGTGAAAGGTAGGAACAAGGCCTCATTGATAGTAACAGGGGATAAACAAAATCGATAGCCATAAACCAAGCCTGAAAGCTTCTTGTAAGTCTCCAGGAAAGAGTAACAGAGCTTTGCATCCAACTAGAGGGAACTTCAAGGCCACAAAGTAATGAAGACCAGCCTTTCAAATACAGTCAGCATCCAAGAGAAGAGAATAATCATGAACCGGTAATGGTACATGTTGGATCACAAGTGGGGGAGTGAAAGAAGATGCCATTTAGACCACACTAGAGTATCCACACACACATGAAACTAGGAAAATGAGAAAAGATTCCTGCAAAACCCACATACAACACCACTGAGATAGATAATAGGGGGAAAAAAAATAGCAACAACAACACATTGACTTGGAGTAGACAAGACCTCCCTAAGCATTTCACATCCTACAAAAAATTCGACATGACATCTACGCACATATGCGATCGAAAGCTTCATGTGATGCATACATACAAGCACACACAAGTCCCCATAATCAAATACTCAAAAGAAAATAAATTTCCACACATTCCGTATCTCAGATACAATACAGAAATCAAGACTAAAATATAGACTACAACCATCACAATAAATATAGACATATAAGATCTTCGTCTTCAACCAAGAAAAATCCCTATCCCCGTATTCGTATGGCATATACCTATGGTGTGGTAAAGTGGGTGAGTGAAAACTACATGACTTATTTTATTAGATAATCAATTAATCACAGTTCAGTATTAAATTATTCCGTTAATGCATGGTGAGTCGTATTCATAGCCCCCAACCCCTACTTAAACTGACTTGACTAAACTGGGGGTCTCTACAAATGCAATTTATTTTTTTAATTTAAAAATTTATATGATCTATGATGCAAAGCACATGCATACATGACTTTGGGGGGTTCATTATTAATTATAAATTAATTGTGTATATAGCATGTGTGCGAGTGCATGTGTGAATGGATTTTTAATTTTCAAATTAAGTGGGCTATCGTGCTATGTGCTCATGCAATGGTGGGTTTTATTTTATAAATTAACAACCATTTCTTTTTAATTAAAAATTTAGGATGTGCATTTTGTTAATTTTGTGGGTGCAACGGTCAGCTGATTTTTAATTACAATTACATATGTGTGACAGTGCATGTGAAGGAGGGAAAGAAAAAAATCTGGCAGCATGTGGATGCTTGCAAGGTTTGACGTGCAAAATCCTACTTCCAAACAATCCAAAAAATAGGAAAATCCTCGTACGCAAACCACATGAGGGTGACTAAGTTGAAGTTGACCTCTTGTAAGTTACGAAAAACTAGATGCTAATATAAAAAATAACGAGGACAAAGGAGAGTTTGACACTTTGGTAATTATGTGTTGGTTTTTTATTTCATTTTTTTAAAAATATTTTCGCAAATGTATCATTATGTGTTGTAAGTGGGGTTTGATTTTTTTTTCCTTTGTTGATTTTAGTGTTTGGTTGTTTTTTAAAATGAATGAATGTGAGTACCCACATGGCAACAAATATTAGAAACATGAAAAAAACTTTGTGGAAAATTTTCAAGGCATTTAAAACAACCATCTTTGGATATTTCAGTAATGTCTTGTTGAAGTTGTTTTTTCTTTAAATAAATCATTTTTAATATATTTTATAATTATTATGTATTTTTATAATCATAATGAAAATTATGTCAAATTTTCTAATATATTATATGTTTTATATTTTTAAAAATATTAGAAAATTTATATGATAAGTTGAAGTTTTGTGCTTTTTTTAATATTGTGATATTTTTCTATTTTTATTGATATTTTACATTAAGATGAAATATTCTAAATTTTCAAAAAATTATATATTTTTTATATTTTTCATAATTTTTTTCATTTTATTTGAATTTTATTGATTTCAGAAAAATTTTAAATGTTTTTATGGTTTTTTAAATTAAAAAGGGAAATATGGAACTCGATCATGGACAGCCTGGACTATGTGTGAAATAGCTGCAAGCTCTTCACGATGCGGACAAAACCACATACATGTACTCGTGCATGAACAACTGCAATCATGAACGCACACAACGAGGTCCAAAATCCCGCATACAAAGGGGACCTTAGGAAATATCAACATGAGCACAACGACGGAAAAGGAGACAGTCACGTGCAAAAGAAGAAATGAGGGAAAGGGGATTTTACGGAAGGTGGAAGGTGAATTTGGTGTTTTATTTTTTTAAGTTTTTAAAATTATTAGTTAAGTAGATAAAGATATATATAAATGTGTGTGTGGGGGGGCGGTGTTGTTGGGTTTCTTGTTGGTTTTGTTTTTTTGGGTTCAATTTGGGGTCATATATATATATATATATATACTCTCTGTGTGTGTGAAGATAAATGAAAATGGTTAAATTTGAAAATTTGGAAAAGGGAAGGGGGGTACCTATTTGGGGGGGTTTTGTGGGGGGGTTTAGGTTCTTTGGGGGAGGTAGGGGGGTTACATGGTGGGCAGTTGCATAGGTGGGCAGGGGGTCGCATGGAGGGCCCTGACCGACTCCACAACAAGCAGGTGGTTGGCTAGCGATGATAGTTTGGACGACTCAGACGATGGCAATGAGTGGGTTGGCGGCATGGGCGTCATGGCTATAGGCCAACGATTTCGTGGGTGGCGATGGGTGCTCGCGCAGCGACGGCAAGACTGGGTGGCGGCTCTGGGCATAGGCATGGCCAACGAACAGGGTAGGCGGCTCCTCGATGGACAGGCAGGTTCTGCATAGGTGACGATGGCATGAGTGGGTGGCAGCTGTTGGGAGTAAAGGCGCCTCTCCCTAGCTCCATGTGTATTACTACACTGATAGTACCCGCCACTGCACACTGCAGGTGGCGGGCGCCCATCACCGTCACTTTATTCTTTATTCTTTTAGTGACAGTTTGAATAAAGGAAGGCCCGGTCACACATTGTGACTGTTGGAGTTCCCATTTGTGTGTCTCTCTCTCTCTTCTTGCTCTTGCTCTCCGCCATAGCTCACTTCCAAGCAAGCTTCGATCCTTCTCACCTTTCAACTGGTATCAGAGCATGGTTGCTTGAGCATTCGAGCTTGGTCCATGACTCTTTCAGCTTCCTATTGATTACCTACACTCGTTGGGTCTCCTTCCCGACAGCCATAGCCAACTCTCTCGAGCTCTTGTCACTCCTCAGCTTCCCAATCACCTACCAGCCCATTTGGGCACCCTCAAGGCATTCCTTCAGAGGTATTGAAGCATTCTTTTGAGTGTTTATTTCAGTTTGCAGGGTACAATAGGAAGGGACTACAAAAAAAATCATTTTTTACTTCAGCCCTCCCTTGGCACTCATTGGCAACCGCATTTGGGCACTATACACTTGGTTTATGCTTGGCATTTGATCCTGAGCCTTGGCATTGAGCATTGATGTGATTTACTTCAGGTTTGGGATTGTTATACATAGTTTACAGGCAGCCACAACAGTGCTACATTAGCATTTTATGTCTTGATCAATTTAGCATTGACATTTGATGCTCTGTTGGTCCCGAATGCTCCTTGAATGCTAGGGGAATGTATGTCTATGATGCGAGATGCTTTGGGGTTGAATTTTCTCAGTCATTGAATGTTTTACATAGTCCATAGGCAGCCCAAAATAGGGCAGCCCCCTTTCATTACACTTATACTTGTGCTACATGGTCATTTGATGCCCGATTATGCCCGGTTAGTCCTGAGTGGTCCCCGAATGTTTGGGGAATGTATGTCTATTGATTTGCCATCATTTTAGAACGATTTGCTTATTGAAAATACTCAGTTTTAACAGTAAATCTTTGATGTAATAGAGTGGGTTGAAGCTATCTTACATGCCTTTGGTAATGCCTCTTGGTTTCGGGCTATGTCTTTGGGATATGCAATGAAGTATTGACCTTCGGGGTACAACATCAAGCTTGTCTTTGGTTTTGGATCTTCATTTTAGCTTGAGCTTGGCTTTGGAATGCATTTGATGCACCGTCTTGGATGTACATATGGCATGTATGTTACCTATGTCTGAGTGGTCTTGACATGCTTGGCCTATGCCACTACTACATGCTAGTTACATTGTTTGGAGCTGATTGCTACTAGAGCCTCGTCTTGGCTTGCATTTGGATTCCTGAAACTTACTTGGGATATATCTTGGCTTGCCATAGTTTTATTTGGGATACAATTGATGTCTATGGATACTATAATTGGAGGCTATAGATCCTATATGCTCATGATGTCTTATTGATGTTGGTCTTGGATCTTTCATCGCTGGTGCTATCATATGCCTTTCGTGAGCTTCTTGGCTTGATCCATATGGCTTTTACCATTCTTATCAAAGTGGACCTTCATGTCACAATCAGTGATTGCCACAATAGAAAGTAATTTTCTCTTTATATTGGGCACATATAGTACATTTGATAGATTTTTAGTAACTTCATGACTTCATAGAAACAAAAATAGTACCTAAGCCTTTTATAGGACATTTTGCATCATTGCTCACCATAACAACCGCAATGTCATCTCCTATTGGTTGTAGTGAGGAATAACAATCTTTATGATTGGTCGTGTGCCAAGTGGCACCATTGTTGATATTATAATGATCATTCAATTTTGAATGGTGAAATGCTTTTGCACACGGCCATTGTTGATATTATAATATCCACAACTTTCTTTCTATATTCACTCTGAATGTTCCAATCTTCTTATAGTAGAAGCAATTCATCTTTTTTTTTTCTTCTTCTTTATTTAAGTAGATGAAGAGGGGTTACGAAAGTCCTTTCCTTTACCTTTCTTTGTATTCACAAAGAAGGTTGTATCCTCACCCTACAATTGTTGCTTTGCCTTCATGTAGGATTGAATAGATGCCTTCAAAGTTGAGTGGAGGACATTTGACATGCATATTCAGAGTAGTAACTCAACTATCAAATTTTGGTGGTAGCATACAAAGATATCTTCATGCAAGGTCTTCACTTGGAATAGGTATTCAAATTTTGAATGGTGAAATGCTTTCCTGCCATGTGCTTCTATTAGGAAACTTTGAAAGCACACAAAAAATAGATGAGAGAAAAGACTTATATAGAAAAGCATGGCTTTAGTAATGAAAATGAGCCACATACTACTACTAAATAGAGCATTACATGTATGTTTTTTTTAGCATATGTCCAAAACTAACCATTTAATGTATAGCTAGTAAGTCCATAGCATAATGGCCCTTTAGGCTAGGGGTATTTGCTTCTTAGACCTCTGTAGAGGGGGGCTTTGCCCCCTCCACACCTCCCCCCAAGTAGATTAGTGGGAAATTTTGTGCCATGATAGGTTCTTCGAATAAGAATGTAGTATAGTAACGACTCTACACATGTATGTAGCTAGGCTGACAATGTGCCAACCCCCACAATAGTTTGTCTCTAGCTATTTGGCCACATCAAGCACCACTTGTAATTAAAGCCTAGACCTACTAGGTGAATGTTTGCTCATAAATTCCTTCTCCTCATATGGGGGGCTCACACAGATAGAGTCACCAATTACCTATGTAGTAACATGAGGAGTAGAGCATTGATCTCCAACAAAAAACTACTGAAGGATCATAGCTACTTCAAGGGCCCCCTAAGTCATGGCAACTTCACAATAAAATGGAACCTTAGATTGGAAGTACACTACCTAGGTCAAGTTCTTAGTTGCATAAATCACATCTTAAGGTTTGATTGATGCATTGATTTTTTTTTTGTGATTGTGCATTTTATTTAAGGTTTACCTGAGACCAAGTTAAGCTTAGATACACACTATGCCTCCCCCAAGGCTACTCATGGGAGACCTTTACTAAGGGATATTCATTTCCACTTTGGAGGCTAGGACTAGCTCCATATGTGAGAAGTCTCTCTATAGGGATCACATGCTAGCTAGGAGAGGAGGGTCCCAAGAGGGCTCTAGTCATAAATCCCTTGAACATCTAGGACTAGTCTAACCCTTCTGAGCCTTAGATGATCATCCTAGAAGGCCTTGATGCTAGCTAAGGGTAGATTGGCGGTAACACCTTAGGAAAAAATCCTACACGGATGATTGATCTATTGTAATAAAAGAAGCTATTCAATTTGAGAGAAATGTTTGTTTTTTGAAAGATTGTCTTTTAATTGTTTTCATATCATGTGACTAAATTATGTGAATGAATCTTATGTTTAACATATTAATTAAGAAACCTTTTTTCATATGTCAAACTAAAGGTGTTAGGTAATTAGACAATTAAGCAACCACATCATTAAAAACAAAGCAGGAATAGAGATTCCCAACAGATTCATCCTTTGGTCAAGTGGACTCGCTAAGCTAAGAGGTTTTCCCTGAGGATGATAGACTAGGAGAAATTAGAAAGAGCTGGATGAAAACCATCATAAGAAAATGGATGTAGACCTGACTTCATATCATTTTAAGAATCCAAGGTGAGATTTTGCTCAATGCATTAGCTCCCCCTCATTTCTCATTCTCTTTGAGCCAAGTGCTTCGGTTTGGCAAGCACCTGCCACATAGCTAGAAAAATCACCGAGTGATTTTAATATTATTTAAGAACCTTATTTTCATATCCATTCTTGTTGGAATGGGATGGACCTTCCCTTATGAGATAGACACAAGTGATATTAGGTAAGCAAAGTCTACGATACTCTGACATAGTTCCAAATGGCATCACCTAGGTCTATTTCTTGATGGTTTACTAAAATTGTGTCATCAAGGGAACGTTAGATATGCACATTACCTTCTATCCTTAGAGAGTGGTTATGTTCCTCGATGAAGAATGCTACTTGGTAATATAGGTAGTTTGGTTTTTGAAGATGATGTTCGTTACAAAGCTACTAAAGAGTTTATCGTGATTGGTGATACCCTTGATTGATGCCCCTTTTGGTTGGATAAACCTATGTCAGCATGAGACAATAGGTTCTAGTAGGTAGACAAGTCAAATGGATAGATGGTGGAGCAAAAACCATCACAATCTTTTATACTTGCCATGGAAACCCTCTTGAGCATTCTCTCCCTAAGGAGATGTCTGTCATGTATGCAACATGTGAGACTTATGGAGGAAATCTTATTCTCTTAAAGAGCTTCAAATCACGTATATAATTGGATACCTTTTAATAATCCCTACTCAGACTCTACTTTAAATCAATCACATGCATACCCTTTATATCTAAGAAACAATAAATGTAAATGGATATCAAGTTGAGCAACAAGTTACCTCTGTTGCATTCTAGTCCAAGGCTATACTCCACAATTCACATGTAGTTTGCTAGGATGCTCATGTACTTTGCCACCAATGTCATGTGGAATGTAGAGAGGAAAATATGGAGAAGAGCGGGAGAAGATGGGAAAAGAGAGCTTCACACACATCCCTTATTCTCTCTCACTTAACCTCACACACATTCTCTGCTTCACCTTTCACCAAGAACGGATAGATAAGAAGAAACAAGAATAGATGGAGTTTCACCTCTCAAGTTTCTCACTTACTCTCATGCTCACTCTCTTTCTCTCCTTCATTCTCTCACAAGCAAGCAAAAGAGAGGTAAGAACAAGGAGACTCAAGTTTGCGCACACATGAGCCTCTCAATTCACTATTTAGTTTTTATACATATAGGGTTTTGTGTTTATGGTTCCCTCCATAGTTGGATGCTCCACCTATCTTTTTGGCCTTTGCCTAGTCCTTTTTTGATTTATGCATGAATTTGAGATTAATTGAACCTCTTCCAACCAAAGTGAGTAGAAGTTCCATGCCAAAACCTTCACATTTGTTGTGGTTCTACTAATCTAACTTTGAAATATGTTACAATTTGCATTGGAGTGAGCCCACTCTCAAAATAAAATAGTACAATTACAAATATGATGCCCTTTTGAAAAAATACAAGTATCCTAAAACCACCCTGATGAAGCTAAAAAAATAATACATCCTTCAAAGAGACTTCTGGCACTTGCACCTTGGACTCAACTTATTCTCCAAGAATGTGATTACCACTTACAGCTTTCCTAGACGAGTGTTAATCCCTTGGAAGTTAGCACCAAGGAGAGATGCTTCATGGTAGAGATGATCATGCTATAATGGTCTTGTTGGAGTAGTGGTAGTTGTCTTGTGGTGATGAAGAGATTGAGATTGACTCAAGATATTGGTAATGACTTCATAGGTTTATTGTCATTATAGAAGAGGTGAAGGGTGAGAGGAAAGGAGGATGAGTGGCCACTAATGTTGTTGGATTATAGTTAGTCTTTATTGTACAATCAACATGTGCTCTTTTGGGGTGCAACTATCTTATTGTGCAATGTTAAGTGCTCATGCCAATTGGATTGGGGCACCAAGTGTTGAAGTCATTAATTGACCTTGCTTAACCAAATGTTCATACACTAAACCACAAGGTGGGGAGAAGCTAGAAGTCCAATCAAAGTTCACCTCATTGAAACCTAGGAAAACAGTATATAACTTAAATCAAGGGTTGTCGGAAGGAAAGGACCGCCAAAATCTTACCTTGAGATATTACATATGTATGATTTCCAACATTTTTCATCCTTACAGTTTTAAAGCTGGTTATCATTTGTAAGGCTATCAATTTTGTTAGTTGGTTTGTACTTGGCCATCTGTAAAGGACTAGACACTACCATTGCCTAGAGAAATAGGTAAGAACTTCCTATTATGGCCATGGCTTATGCAGATGTAAGGCCTCAAATCCACAAGTTTAATGCAAAATATTTCCATCCCTGGTAAGTCCTGGTGAAATATAAAATGATGGAATGGGGCTACTGGCCCTTCATAAAAGGGACCAAAGTTATTGATCCATCAAATCCCCTTGATGTAGAAGATGATGAAAGAGCACAGGCCATCATCACGCTTCATTTGGATGAATCCCTAATTCATCATATTGACCAACTCTCCACTACTAAAGGAGAAATGGGATGAGCTTGAAAGTCTCTATGGTGCTACAAGGAAGAACTTCAAGATTTTTCTAAAGATTGAAATTTTTAGCTTGGAGTTTAAATAAGGAGAAGACCTAAGTAAGTTTATTTCACCTATGAAGGGGCTCATAACACAACCGACCTCTGTTCAAGCACCAATTCATGATGAAGTTGCCATTTCTGTTCTTCTAAAGTCAGTAAAAGAAGGTCTTTCCAACCCTTGTTACTACCCTTACCAATATCCCTAATCCAACTTTGGCAAGTACCATCCAGTCATGTCTGGATGAAGAGAAGAGGAACCATAATGAAGGCACTTCAACATCCACTTTATGTGAGCAAGTGTTAGTCCATACAGTTTCTACAAAGTGCTCTTTCTATCATAAAAAAGGGCATATTGTAAGTAATTGTTGGAAGAAGTACTTAGAAAAAATGAAGTGCAATAAATAAAAAAAGACTGGACATATCACTAGTAAGTGTCCAAGTGTTCTAGAACCACCTAGGGAATTGGAGGCTAACTTTGCCTCCCAATCCACTAAATATTCGACTCTTTTGAGTCTTGCAAAATCTCTACCTATAACCATCTTTTGTAGCCTGATTTATAAAGGCATCTCATTGTGGATTAAGGGGGGGCATTTTGTCATGCTTTATCCAATGCCACTTGGCATTGAGGGGGGGTGTTGAGAGTGTAAACATGTGACCTCTCCTTATATTGGAGGGTATAAGGGCAGCTAAGTGTGAATTGTCTTGAGGGGAAGGGGAAACCCTAACCCTAGCCAACTGGGGCTATATAAATAGCCCATGGGTTTACATCAATTGATGAGTGAGAGTGACCCAAGTTGTACTTTCACGAGCAATTGAATAAGCAATACTTGTTCTTGTACTTGTGATCTCCTCTCTCCCTCTTGTGCACACTTCAATCTTTGCTCCCACTCTAATTTTCCACAAGAATTTCCATTTATGTTAGCCTAAATGTATACACAAGCAAGTCACACCGACCTATCATTCAATTATTTGATATGCTCAACTGGTGAGATTGTTTCAACTCATGATCATCCTCATTAACCCTTCTAGATTAAAGAGAAAAATATTGGACCTCTAAATCTATTATCACCTAAAAGGAAAAGTTACCACTTACTTGATTGGAGATCATTCTTTCTTCTTTTTGAGCTTTTTCTTCTACCATTTCTTTAATAGTTATCACCATAGATTTTGGTTTTAACCCAAGTGGATAGTTTCTTTATGCCAAGTGAAATTAATGATTTTAGTTGAGTCACTTGGTGCTTTTTGATTCCATACATGTATCCTTTTTCAATGAATTCTTGGGAAGTTGTTTCTCGATTGAGTTGACTAGTTTGGTCCCAATTGGCAGGTGCAATTGTTTGGGTTCACTTTGGATTAAAAGTAAATATTGGGTTAGTAGATTTGGTAATCAAGGATGATTAAGTGAGTTTTTCTTAATTAGAAGTATGTTAGGTTTTTATTGGTCCTTTGTCATTTCCTTTTCTTTCTCCTTAGGATTCTATGTCTCAGGTTGATGATGACAACAATTGGAGATAGAGGAAGATGATGCAATCGGAGTGTTCACCTACTAGGGAAGGAGGAATGTGCCAACTGAGTGGAGAAGGCTATAAATAGCCAAATATCCCAAATTTGGCCAACCTAAAATTTGGGGCCAAAAATATGGCCGACCAACATTCGGTAAAAATGCCATAAATGCTAAAAGAAATCCTAGGAAGGGTAGGCAAAGTTCGATAGATGTAGGTAGACTATGGAAAATAGTAATTGCTTGGGAAATGCACACAAAACTAAGTGCTCTAGAATGAGCTACCTTCTCCATCAAAATAAGTGACATATAGGTTAGAGCTCCTAAAGTCCTCATCTGACTTAGATTGAGGCTCACATCATGTAGGAGATGAAAAGGCATAAAAAACATGACTACTAACATCCCCTCTCAGATCCTGGATGTGGCAGTAAGGCCAAGGAAGAAATGGATCTTGGGGTGGCAAGACGAATGCCAATGTTGATGATGTTTATCAATGTAAAGAAAATCCTTGTGATCCTATGAAACCCCCTTCGAAACTCTAGGGGCCAGGGAATCCAGAGCTGCATCAGTGAGATTGTCCCCCTCTAAAAGGATGGGGGTATAAGGGAACCACTAGAGGAGGGTGTGGGGGATGGGAAGGAACCTATCGAATAAGTGGTGCACAAGGGGGAATAGGTGTAGCAATAGACAACTACCTCAAGGGACCTTGCTTAAGAGAAGGGGAATGGAGCTTGTAAAGCCTGCTCTTTTGCCAACCTATTGTGATAACAACCCTTGTAGAAGAATCCTCAATACAAACGACTTGCTCGGTGAATATAACCTAGGTACCAAGCCTAGTAAGGCCATAAACTGAGAGCCATGGAAACCAAAGTTTGGAACATAAAGGGCCTATGAAAGGGAGCTCGAAGTAGGAAACAAAGGTAGAGTTCCAGCACCACCAATAAGCACTGATCAAGGTAACCAACAATGATCATTGAAACCTTAGAAGGGCATAGATCTTGCAACAAATCACCTCTTGGAGTCATATGACTAGAAGCTCCACTATCAACCACACAAGGCCTTCAAAAGATGAGGTAGCCATTGAAGAAAGCTCCTCTAACTCAACATGAAGAAACTGTGATACATGGGTAACCACTAGAGTAGAGGTAGAGGGCTTAGATGTTTTAGCTCCATCCTTCGCTGTTAGAGACAAATGTGTGGGTACTGCTTCCAACATTTCTCCTCTGGATGTGTCCCCTTGCCACAATATGGGCCTTTTTGCTTCTCCAAATCAGAGTCAAAGCTTGAAGAACTCTCCTACCTTGTAGCCTTTGACCTCCCTTTCTTCTTCTTCCCCCCTCTCAAACCTACAACAAAAGCTTTGGTGGAGATGGATCCACTAGCAAGCTTTTCACGGGTCCTCGATGTAAGAAGGATGGTGTAGAAGACATCAAATTGAGGTGATGGTAGCTAAGTTTAAAGAATCATAGCCATATCCTTTGAAGAGATCATCCTACCAAGGGATGCAAGCTCATCCCTTATATCCTCCAACATGCTAATATGATCCTTCATGGAAGGGGAATTGTCAACAATGAGCATCCATAATATCTTCTTGAGAGTAATCTAATGGAAAAATGTCTTTTGATAGTATAAAGAAGCATGCTTTGCCCACACTTCCATTGCTTTCTGCAACTTATGCACATGCACTAGGACAAAATCTTGCAAGCTCATAAAGAAGAAAGATTGGCGGGCTCTAGAATTGAGCTGATCCCATAACGCCACACTATCCATCAATGATGCAACGGTGGGATCCTCCACTAGACAGGGGATAGGGTGGGTAAGAAACTCCCAAAGATCAAAGGTATCAAGGATATACTCCACCTTACATGACCAAAGTGAGTAGTTTGAACGATGAAGATGGTCCTCTTTGAGTAAAGAAGGGAGTACGGGCACATGTATAGAGGGTGCCATGAATGGCATATGAAGGCCAGTAGAATGGGCCTTTTGTGAGACATGGAGAGTATGGGGAGGAGAGGGTTCGCAAAAAAATGGGCTAGGTGACCTCCATTCTTAACAATCCACATGATCATCTCTCCACTGTTCAAAGGAGTGATGAGAGAGCTCCTCATTTGTATCATCTAAGTTACGAAACTGATGGTAAGACATCTTCAAAATCTTGTAAGACACCTACAAGAAATTTGTGTTTTGGTGGTAGATATCCCCGAAACAAGAGGAAACAACTACAAGATCACAAGGAAGTCAATCTAGAGGGTTTGTCCTAGATTTGAAACCCTTGAAAGAATAGGAATCTATCCAATGTCCTATCATTGAGTGTATGCACTAAGATTTTGGCTCCATTGCTAGGATAAAGGATGGAATCAATTGCCAACGTGCTCATATTCCTACTGTGCAATGGAATAGGAGGTTTGTGCACTTGAGAGTGGGATAGAGTGATGAGATCTAATTTTGCAACTCGCATACTATGAAATCCATTTGGCTAGATTAGGAAGTTGGATCAATAAGGAATCAATTTGATATTTGAGTTTGATTACTTAAGATATAGAGTAGATTAGGACTTGTGACAAAAAGAAAACCCTTTTAAAAAATATTTAAGAAATGACAAATGGTTTACTAGTCATGTGTTGCTATGTTAAATATGAAAATTAAATTGTCCCTTGAGTGGATTAGTTACACTTCATAGTTTAATTACATTGTGGACACTATTGTGCATATTTAAGAAAGGAGAAATGGAAATAATGAATCTTTGTGTAAGCATATTTGATTATGAGAGTTGAAATGAGTCTCCTTCTATGCTCTAGTGTGTGAGATTAAATTAGCCTAATTGTTTTCAAAGAGATTGTGATGTAATTTGTCACTCTCAAAGAAACATACCATCTTATAGAACTCAGAGTCACTTTGTGTGTCCTTCCACTAGGTCAATGACCACTTGAGTGCCGCCTCTCAAATGTACTTAAGTCACACCACATGAGAAGCACTTGAGTTATTGCATCTTTGAGTGACTAGCACTGAAGTGCACTCAATTCCATTATCCTTGAGTCCACCACTTCGAGAAATCATCCATCTCACTCAAGTTCACCACTCTCGCGCCACACTCCACCATCACATGAGAACCACCACTTAAGTGCCACTACTTCGAATCGATGATGCAAGAAGAAGCTACAACAAGAGAGAAGGATGGAGTTAATACATAGGGCTAGCGAGAGAGAGAGGGAGCGAGCGAGCGAGAGAGATGCTTTCCCTTGTCGTAGATATACGTGTGTGTATAGGGTCGTAAGAGAGGGAGCTTTAAACTTGATAAGGTGGCTTCACCGAACGAAAATGCGAGTGTCATGCTAACACCAAACGGTCCCTCGCCAGCTCCACATGGCCACTACCCAGCTCCTATAACCCCCTGCACGTTGCCACTACTATTATTACCTATCGCTGCATCTATCAATTACCCCCCACGTAACCAGGATCAACCCTGGTCCACAGTCTTGACCCACGGAATCCCCGGACCCCCAGCCGTTCAACTCCGAGTCAGTCCTGGCGCCCCGGAAGGCTTGTCAACCCGATGGCCACTCGAGAGCCACGAGTATCGGCACTCTAACTCGCCCGCAGCCATTGACTCAGCTACCATCAACCCATTGATTAGATATCAATGACGTCTTGACCCCCACTCAACCAGTCGTCATCACCCGATTTCTCTGAGTGTGTGCTCTATGAGCCAGCGTTTGACGCCATACCTACCACTCGATAGTCGCTCATTACATCCAGCCACCGATTCTCTTTCCCAGGTGTAAACCACCGTGTCATCAGCCATTCGACCCTACCGGTGAATGATCGAGTAGCGTCTACACCAGCCGTCGACTCCACATAATGATGACTTGCTAGAATTCATGTACACCCCCAACAATCACGAGCCGAGCCTTCGCTGGGTCTCCAGCTCATCGACCCACTCATTAGCTGTCATAGGCGGTGGTAATTACACCTTGCCACTTGAGTGACCCCTCTCTTCAAACCACCTATCACCACCCTATCAAGGCCACCCTAACCACTCCACTTGAGGGGAGACTTGAGGCCACCTTCCAACGCCACTCTAGTGTACACTCGAGCTTCACAACACCCAATCATGCTTCTCAAGTCCACAATTCACACCTTCCCTCGAGTGTATGACTCAAGTCGTCAATCATTGTATCACACCTCCACTCAAGCCTATGACTTGAGTCATCTACTCTTGGTCATAACATGCAATTTGGAGTTCTACTTGTCACCATAGCACTCAAGTCCACTATCACACCACCTTAGGACTCACACAAGCCACCATCTATTGTAACTCTTGAGTCATCAAGCACTCAAGTGAGACTCAAGTACTCCTTGAAAATCCATGCTTGACCCATGCGTAAATCCCTCGAGTCATCACTTGAGTTGTGTCTCCTCGAGTCCACAACATAAGTACATTACACTCGCTTGAGTGACATAAGTCAAGTTGCCATCACCTTCACAATCAAGGACTCCCACTTAACCACATTATTCATCTTGGCACTGCCATGAGTGAGCACCACCTATGTCACTTTGCTTAGTGCATTATCCTATGATAGGCACACTCTTACTTAGGGCTAGGCTCACTTGCACTAACCACCCTTGTCACTTCTCTTAGTGCATTATCCTAGGATAGGCACACTCTTACTCACTTAGGGCTAGGCTCACCTACACTTAAGCTTAGGACTTATAAATCATATCGTTAGACTAGCATATCCACCTTTAGGAACTCTAATCTCCTCTCAAAGGTGCCTCTTCCATAGATTCATCACATACTACTTGAGATTTCGATTATTGTGATTGTGCAACATTGGAGGTTTTTGTTTGCTAAGGTGTTGCCATATGAAACATGAAATTGGTTGTATTGTTGTCTAGTGCCTGCTACTCAACTCGTATTTCTCATGCATTGTGGTTTTTATTTCTAGCATACAATTGAGTTATTAATTTTTTTTTCTACTTAGGGATATGGTTTCATAATTTTTATTTTTTGTAGTGATTAGGGATGTCAAAGAGAAAGCTTTCCCTTGATGGAATGGAACAAGAGAAGCTTGAGGATAATTGTGATGACATGCTTTTTGATTTCCTGTAGAAGATAGGAAGCTCGTCCAAATTTATGTCCATTAGGGAGATACTCAATGTTCCTTTTGATTTGCATGAGTTCAATGCGGGATCTTGATGAGAAGCTTAGGGAGTACAAGGAGCTCTATTCTAGACATATTAAGTCTCTCTTCATTGATAATTTTGTTCATTTTAATGATGTGATCCAAGCAACCAATGCTCTTAGGATAACTTTGATCACTAGGTACTATCTTATTGACGAAGAGTATAGAAGGTGTGAAATAAAATGCATTTTTCATAGGGATCATTAGTAGAGCCTTTTGATTCACAAAGAGAAAAGTTCTATTGTGTTTCTCCAATACATGGAGGTTTTCCCTTTAGAGAAAGGGCAAGAGAGCAAGGGTGAAGATGTTGCATATATGGATAAAGAGATTGAAGAGAAGGCATAGATACTTCAAGAGGATGTTGAGAACCAGTTGGTGTAAGGTTTTGATCTTGGTGTGTTCAAGAGTTAGAACATTACAAATATAGAAGAAAAGGAGATAGAATTGAGTGCAGAGATTAAAGAAGGCCCCTTGGATTGTGTCCCTACATTTCCTACTTGCCTTATTAATAAAAAAAGATACGTATTGCTCAATGAAATTTAACATATTTTTGATCTTAGAGAAGATTGCTGCTTAGCCATCCTAGCAACATGGGCCAGACTGATAAGCGTTTCATAAGTTATGAACCCTTCCTACTACTAGAAGCTCTGGATGTTGAGGGAGAGAATTTTCAAGATAGTTCCATGGCCCTGTACACATGTATTAATGAGATTGTGGAATATGAGAAGAAGGGGCTACCCACAAAAAATGAGTTTTTAGAGGTGCAAAAGAGGCTTGGCATTGAGGGCATGGGGTATGAAGACACACTTAAGTAGCCATTAGAGGATAAGCCAAAGAACTTAATAAATCTCTATGATGAGAACTCATGAAGATGATGAAAATCCAAAGGTATTAAAGATATTTCCAAGATCTTTCTAGGCTTAACAATAGGTATTAAAGGTAAGTGACTTTAAGATTTTTCATCATTTGACAAGGAAAACTTTATTGTTTCTTATCCAGATTGAAATTGAAGATCCTTGTAACTTTCTTTGTTAACCTAAGCACAAGAAGAAAGCAAAAAAAGTGGAAAAGCGCAAGTAAGCACAAGTTGGGTCATCTAAAAGAAGGGCGGCTTCTAAAAATCAAGCGAAAGGTAAAAGCGCATTTGTAAATGCAAGGCACCTCTAAAACTATTGTAAAAGAGCAGCAGGCTCCCTCCTGTGCAAATTGTAAAAGGTAGGTGGGCATTAGTAAGAAAAAAGTCAAAAAATGACATTGCCACAATGGCCAGTCATGTAAAAAAGGGGATAAAGGGATGACTGCCCAAAAGGAAATTTAGGGTTTTGTATATAAAGTTAAAAAGTGAATGAAGAGCTCATTCTTTAGTGTGTGGCAAAGTAGACTCTTCTTCTTCTCTCCTTCTCTTCTCTTGCTTTCTTGCTTGTGAGTGCTTGAGGGAGGGAGTGTGAGTGAGTGAGGGAGTGAGTGTGTGAGGATGAGGGATCTTGGAGGTCAAGCCCTCCACCATCTCCTCTCTTTTCTTCTCTCGTCTTGCACATGGCTATGGAGGATGGAGCTTGGAGGAAGAGGCTTGAGGATGCTTGAGCTTACATCAGGAATCATGGAGCTATTGGAGTGCTTGAGAGAGGAAGCAACTCAATCGGGCATTAAGGTAAGCTCACTACACTCGTAGAGAGGGATAATGCATCAGCTATGTGAGAGGTGGCCATTAGTGCTTGCTTGAAATGCTTGAAGGAATAAGAAATCCGTGGGTCTTGGTAGTTGAGCAAGAGCCCCCTTTACATTTTGGTTCCGTTGTCGGGACTAACGGATTCAAGCTTGAGCGCTTGCATGCTTCAAATCGAGCATCGAAGTAAGGGTTTCATCCTCGAACCTAGAGCTTGAGATAGATAGGAGGTTTTGGGTTTTTAATCCATGCTACAAGTAAGTATTTTTAGTTTTTGATGATTGCTTGAGTAGGAGAAATCATTTCAGTACTTGACTTTTGATTTTTGTTGCAGTTAGAGTAGGTTAGGATTGAGAGATTGAAGCGAAAAGCTCAGGGTTTGCTACTGTAAAACAGGCCCAACCAGGGTGTAAATAGGGAAAAAATGAGTAATTACATGTCTCAAGATAGCAAGGGGAGTGATAGGCAAGATTAAGGTTGTGCCCAACAAGGGTTTAAGACCCCAGGAGGCAAGGAAAAGCCTCATTTATGATCTAACATTGAGAGAGAGAGAGAGAGAGAGAGAGAGAGAGAGAGAGAGAGAGAGAGAGAGAGAGAGAGAGAGAGAGAGAGAGAGAGAGAGAGAGAGAGAGAGAGAGAGAGAGAGAGAGAGAGAGAGAGAGAGAGAGAGAGAGAGAGAGAGCTTGGAGGCCCTTACTTGGCAACGGATCGATTGAGCTAGGACCAGATGTTTTTGTGACATCCAAGTATATGAAACCCTTCCCCCACTTCCCTAGTTGTGTTTTGGAAAGTCTAGAGGGCTAGCATTGTGAGTACTAGGGGCATTTCATCGAATTGCGCTCAAAGTTGTTGTTCAGCCATTGAAATCGAACGACCATAATAGTGTCAGATTCTAAGAATCGGATGCTCGGACTACCTTATCCGATTTTCAAAATTGGACACCCAAAATCAAACACTTAGGATTGGACTTGCCACATCACCATTTGGACAACCACCCCTATTTGATTCTGAGGATTGGACAAGAGGGAATCAGACATACCCCCTCATCCGATTGGACACACCCCATGCAATCTTGATGATCAGACCATAGAACTGAACACAATGACCTATCAGATCGGACCCCTATCCGAATCGGACTGAGCGCCCTTGTTTGATTACTAGAATCAGACATATTAAAATCGGACCACCCACGATGTCTGATCGGACACACCCTGTCCGATTGTGACAATCAGACCTAACTCTATTCGATTCCTATAAATTGGACACACCCTAAATTGGACATTAGTAAATCAAATGTTCGATTTTCAAAATTGGACTCTGGTAAATTGGACACAGCTTGAGAGAAAAAATCTAGAAATTCGACAAACCCCAACTGACGAAGAGTGTGACCCACTCCAAGAGAACTCATCAAACGCCTTACAGATAGAAGGCCAGGAATCATGTGGCAACACATTTCCACATACTTGACGTGCATCGTAGGTTGATTGTCTGATCCCAAATTGACCTTGAACAAGCTGATTGACACAACGCGAAGACCCTAACAAGTGGCATGGAAGGTCAGAAACCAAGCTTAGCACCCCATTAGGCCACAAGCACAAGCAGGAGTGTGCAAGCTAGATAGTTGTCTTGTCTTCGCACTCATATTGTTTTCAACACTTGAAGTCTACTTGGTAAGAGTTGAAAGCATGATTGTGCATAGAGCACGAAAAAGGGTACACACACAGACACAAAGTGAGGGTAAGTGGAGGACTATTTGTAATTAACAAGGAATTCACTCAGACATAAAAACTTGAAGGAACCCACCAGTAAGAGAAGGTCCTAAGACATAGATAGGTGATCGAGTCCCCAAGTGTAGGACCAAGCAAAGAACACAACTGAAAAGCCAGACGTAGCAAGGACTGACACTATTGGGGAAGTGGATCTACCCAACTTCATTAACTTGATCGACAACTTGGCAAAACAAGAAATCTTAGATATGAAAGAGGACAGGTTAGTTCATAGAAGCAACAAAGAACTTGACCTAGGAGACTTTCCTAAGGCGATCCAACAATTAGTGAGAAAATATGATGCTCAAACTCGGTTAGAACACTATGGTAGACCTACAGAGGACATCATTGCAGACCTTGAGGAGGAGAGGAAATTAGCATGCAAAGCTCTGCAAGGCATAGTTGCATACAACTAGGATCAACAGACTAGAAGCTTACACCAGAGCATGGAGATGTAAGAGATCTAGAGAGTGTTAGCTTTAGTAAGCAGAAATTGGGCGGAAAATGAGGGGGTGCTAGAAGGAAACCTCACGCTAAGCGAGCTTCTGATGATGAAGTGGCTGCTAGATAACATGGCACTGGAGCAGACTGTTGCAGTGTTAGCAACATTGTTATTTGCAGGGCTAGGGGTTAGCCAAGGCTATAAGAGCCAATTGAAAATTCTTGTGGTAGTAAAGCAGCTGGACAAATACCAGCTGCTCTGATACAGCTTCGTAGAGTAGTTCGAGTAGATATGTGAGGCCAACGGGCTCACTGATCTCACTCAATGCTTGCAAGATTTCAGTTTGTGCTTAGGCGATAAGGGTAGGACGACTTGATATACGAATTTGCGGTTCAGAAATCGGGTTTATAAAGGATGTTGGTTTACACATGTGCATGGGAAGTAATGCCACATGTCACTTACTTTTTCGGCATGATAGCACTTTTATGGCTCCGATTTTTAAGTTTTTTTTTTCATTTTAAGTGCACCTCCTCCAAATTAGTGCAGCATACTTTTTGATCAAACATGAGGTGACCGTTGGCATATATATATATGAACACTCAGGTTCGAGTTTTCGTTACTATTTCTTTCATGTATCTTGTCTTGTCTTTGACTAGCTATTTATCTTGTAAGGACCACAAGCCAAACCAAGTTTCTTACAAGAAACCATTTATTCTCAGGAGCAAGACCTGCAAATATCAGGTACCACACTTTTCTTAATATTTTTCTTTGCAATCCTGAATTTTGAGGCATTGAAGATGTTGGTTGGTTTAAGAGGAGAAAGATCCATCTTGTTAGTTGGTTTAAGAGAAGAAAGATACATCAGGGACTTAGAAATTATGTAATGGTTTTACTTTATTTTTCTATCAACATTGGTCTGGTACACATGTTAAACAATGTTGTTTTGATGTTCTTGACGGATTGTTTTGTTCAAATTTTTTGGATGTGTAAAACATGAATTCATCAAGTTTTTTTACAAGTTATGTGTGAAATGCGATTTTGTGAATTGTGAGGCAATCTGGATCATTATTTTTGTGTTTCATGAGTCGTAAATATTAAACAAAGTTTGATTGATGAGACTTGGAATTTCATACTTTCTCTGCTGCATAAAGTTTTAATTCATTTCATTCATATTGTATTTTCTAAATTTTTTTAGCAATCTTTCTTTAGTTTAATGGATATGAGCAAATGTGGATTTATATTACGCCCCTTATTTTTATTTTTATTTTATGGTTTTTCTTTTGTGAGTAACTAGGATGACTAAAAGGAAGTTGTCTTTAGAGGGAATGAAGGAGGAGGATCTGGAGGATACATGTGATGAAAAGCTGTTTGATTTTCTTCATGCAACTAAAAATTCATCTAGATTTATTTACATCAGACATATGCTCAATGTTCCCTTTGATTTGCAAGAGCTTTTGAAGGATCTTGAAGATAAACTAAAGGATTTCAGGGAGTTTTATGATAGACATGTGGAAGGCCTAGAGATCACTGGATTTGTCCATTATAGCGATGTAATGGAAGCTTCCAATGCTGCTAGAACAACTTTGCAAACAAGGTTTAGCCTTATTGATGAAGAATTCAAGAAGTGGAAAGTAGATTACCCTTTTCATCAGAATCAACAACAATATCTTCTTGTAGAGAAGGATGTTGGATTTCTTGTATATCTTCAATATATGGATAGTTGTTCTTCAGATACAATACAAGAGAAGAAGATGGAGGATATTGCATGCAAAGACAAAGAACTTGAAGAGAAGGGTGAAATGTTTCAGGAGAATATTGAGAACCGGTTAGTGCAAGGATTTGATGTTGCTTTGTTTAAAAGTGAGAACATTACAAAAGTGAAAGAAAAGGAGATAGAGTTGAGTGCAGAGATTGAAACAAGTCCTCTTGAATGTGTACCAACATTTCCCAGTTATCTCATCAACAAAAAGAGATATGTATTACTAAATGAGATTCAACACCTTTTTGATCTTAGAGAAGATTACTGCTTGGCAATCCTTGCTACATGGGGTCAAAATGATAAGAATTTTATAGGTTATGAAGAGAAATTGCTAGCAACTCTTGATATTGAGGGAGAGAATTTTCAAGACAGTTATGTAGCCTTGCATTCTTGTATTAATCATATTGTGGAATATGAAAAGGAGGGGATACCTATAGAGGGAGAGTACTTACAAATTCAACGGAGACTTGGTATCGATGATAGTCTTCTTGAAGAAGATGAAAACCCTAAGGTATGAAATATAATTCTAAGATATCCATTGTGATTTATATTAGAGTATGTTATACATTATAGACAAATATTTTTGGATATTTATCTACTGACATCTTATATTATTGTGGTTTATTGTGCAGATAGAAATTGAAGATATAGACAACTTTCTTGGAAGAGCTAAGGACTCAAGGCCATTGAAGCTTGGCAAAAGTCAAGGCCTTGGTCATTATATTGAAATCTTAAATAATCAAATAATTGCAATTTATCATAGTAGGTTGTTAAGCTCTCCAAGCTCACCAATAATGGCTTTGAAAGCTATCTCCAAGGTGATTGGATCCCAAGCTTTCAATAGAGGTTCAGACAAGATAATTTTGGTGGAGAAGGAAGAAGCTGTAAGAGTTTTTGGCTTCATGCCTAGATATAGTGGATCTAGGGCAAGATACTTTGGAGTTATTGTATCTTATTTGCTCTCCCATGTAGGAGATGCCAAGAATTTGAAGCTCCTGCCAGGCTATAGGAAACATGAGTTCTTGAAATGTAGATGTCTCATTGAGTGGGATGAAACAAAAGATTCCCTTAGAGGACCTAGTGGATTCCGTGAAACTAAAGACTCTTCTGCAAACAGAGTCAGACTAAAAGATATTAAGGGTTTCTTGAAACCCATCTTTTTCCATCTATTTTTCTAGTTTGTAACCATTCAGAATATCTTTGCTTTGCATAAGAGTTTAAATAACCCTATTTTATTCTTTGGATAATAGTGGACATAATCCTTGCCAAAGATGATGTATTACATGATGCGATTGTGTCTTTGAGCTTGAATTTGTGCCAAATTTTTATGTAGAACCATTGAAAGACCTCTAATAAACTGTTTGCTTTGTATCTTCCACCTCCATGTCTTGTGTGTCTAAATTATTTTGTTCTTTCTTGATAATATGATTTTTCCATACCTTGGGTTAACCAAATAGATAGAGATCCATATTTCTTGATAATATATGGAGCATGATTGTATAAAATATGCTGCATAGTCAATAAATAAATAAATTCAATTAGAAAACCCTATATGAGTTAGACAATAAAGAGGCATACGTATGCAAACTTCTTATCATATAGTGAGTGAAGTGTTTATTATCCCAAGCTTTTGTCATTATCTTTTTAAAAAAGTTCCATTGGTTTTTGAAGTCTTTAAGATCATCATCATTCCACTCTGTTTTATCACAATAAAAGAATACTTTGTCTAATGTTTCCCAAACGTTGACTTTTCTATTTCGAGCTTGTCCACTATCAGCATGATCCTTAACTGCATTATGTAAACACTTCCATTGATTGTATTTAATAGTTGAGCCACCATTCCTAGAGTTTATCTTACCAAGTCTCCCATGAAAGTCTAGCAACCTTCTAGCTTTCACTCCACCAATAGATAGCTTTTTGGGGACACAATTGCCATCCTTAGACTTTTGAATATTTGGTTCAATAACAATATTACCACCATGCAAACCAATTGTAGATAAGACTTTTTCAATCTTTGTTATAACATGTGTTCTAGTTGATAATGGCTTTAGCTTCCATGAAAATCCTATATAAAGATGAAAATGCTTTTCAATTATCTCACAAAGCGCATGAAGTGTATAGATATGGGCATTCATTAAAGGAATATCTAGGATTGGCTTAAAGTGTGGATCCTTGTTGTGCCTAGAGGGAGCTCTATTCCAATTGCTTGAGTTCAACTCTATGACTCGAGACATGCAATATAGGCAAGGAGATTTAGAGTTGGCTCTCTTTGATACATTGTACATACATTTAAGTGTCTTTAAGTCACCAGCTATATGCCACTCAATTTTATAGTTTCCAAATTCTTCAACAAATAGCTCTTCTCTTGCTTGTTGTCTCTTAATAACATCAAGTATTGGTGTTCGATGAAAAACCCAATACAATATATCAAAATCCTCTGTATCTACTTCGAATGCTCCTAGCCACCAAATGTTGTGTTCCGATTGAACACTAAATGACATTCAGTGATTGTAATGATCTAATGAAAGTGGTCTATTCATCAAGGTAATAGAGATCCTCTCTAGTTTTGTACATTTTAGAATCTCACTTTCATCAAGTTTAACCACAAATCTAGCCATTCCTTGTACCTCTTCTAGTGACAAGTCATAGAATCTAATCATTAAACATTGTAGGGTGGGCAAGTCAAGGAAATATTGTTAAATTCATTGAATACAACTTCCTTTTTCTTGCCCTTGAAGCTAGCCTTGATATGGAAAGGCTCACCCAGAATCTCCATTACCTTGTTATTCACTCTTTGTCTAATAGTTCTAATCACGAATGGCCTTGAAAGTATGCAATTACGTACTTATCCTTGCTTTATATTTGACTGTAAAAGATGGAAAAGTTGTATATAAGCATCTCGACTAATACCAATATTATCTAGTGTATTTTGCACTAACTTAGTATCCAAAGAGAGATCCTTTATAAATGACTCCAAGCATTGTTTCTTTTCCTTTTTAAATTTCTTCTTCTCCAAAATATCTTTTTAAACTACTCAAGGAAGAAGATGATAATAAAACTAAGATGCTTTCAAAGAATCTCTTTCACTTGTATTCGGTTGAAGAAGAGACCTAAACAAAATCAACATCACAAATCAATACAATGAATTATAAGCAAAGTCATATTTCATATTTTTAAAGTGAAAAAAAATGTACATTGTTGCTTGGATTATTTTACTACAATCACATTCTCCTCGTCTGAGACTCTCAATATTTCTAAGAGCCTTTTTTCGATTTCAAAGTTCTAAAATAGTTTGCTTTTGTTGATAAATTTTGATGCATTTCTCCAACAAATGAGTCCTCTGTTGTTGATAGCCTTTTAGCTTCTGCAGTAACTCATTGTTATGTTTTGATAAAATATGGTTCTCCAATTTGAGGACATCCTTTTTTGCAACCAAGCTAAGTGTATAGCCTAGAAACCCATTATAACCATCACCAATGAACCTCAACGATGAAGAGCTATTATAGAAAGGCGTAGTGCTATGTTTGCTAGGATCTTTGGGATATAGCTTGCAATCTAACCAAATATCAAGATTATTCTTTCCTTCAAATATGAGTATATGTTTCGTAGACTCTGTAATAGTAATGGATTTTATTCTCTTCCTTATTGGTTCATAGTCACTATCCAATTCAATATGAAGATGATAGAGATGCCTTTTACTAGAGCTATAGAGATCATTGGATGACTGATCCATTGCTAAGGATGTGATTAGAAGATTGGATTGTAAAAGTATGCGAATTAGAAACAAGAAGGAAAATGAAGAAGAAACTAGTAAGGATAGGAAAGAAAGAAGAGAGTGAGAATGGAGGGAAGTAATCAAGCATCGAAAAAAATTCACATTGAATATTAGTTTTCACTTTAATGAGGATGAGTAAGATCTTTATTATGACAATCTTTGTCACCTTTATGGCGTCCTAGATTTCTAGGTTTGATGTGACCACGAGAATATCACAACAATGACTTATTAATAATTTTTTATATATTTACTTACCAAAATATAAAAGTTTTTAAAAATTTAAAATAATTTTATTTCCTAAAATATTTTTTCTCTCTAGGATCACTTACATGTTTGAGACCTCAAAATTCCCCTAATGCGAAGGGCGACGAGCCTTATGTACATCCTTACGTATCATACAACAAAGAAGGCAATGCAATCCTTATGGACTATTGACTAGTATTGGTGATGGTGTTAGGTAGAGGGAGAGGCAGAGGCAGAGGCCTGGGAGGGCAGAACTAAGAGCCATGCACTTGCGGTCACCCAAGACATGTGTCTTCGCGTTGCTCTGAGAGGGAGCAAGCAAATAGAGACAAGGCTAATTAAAGATGTGCTGGGTGTGGAATCACACATCTCTTTATCGATTGCTATAGATGGAAGCCCATCCTCTAGTTTGAAAAATGAGCCATTGGTCCCATTGGGATTGTTCAGTGTCGAGACACTCGATGGGGAGGATGCACCTATCTCGTTGCATGTCATGACCAACGCACAAACAAAGAAGGCCAACATATCATTGCCAGGGCCTAGTAATCTCGATGCAACCTCAATCGGAAATAAGAGTTGGAGATGGAGGAAGAAGAGGCAAGGTGCTAAATAAGGTCATGCTCAAAATTGAAGGTGCCATGACACTCCCTCTTGGGAAGAAAGTCATTGACGCAGAGGCAAAAATGTTAGAGCCAAAGACGGTTGAGAAGGGAAGTGCTAAGGTCGGGGGGAGTACCCCAACCCAAAGTGCCAACTTGAAGCAATCTAGAAAGTGAAGGAGTGGGTAAAAGAAGCCCAAGAGCACTTGAAAGACATTGAGCCCATACTAGAAGACGAGATCGATGATCTCTCAAGCATAAGCATGCCCGTCTCACCCCCATGACCAAAATTGAGGGATGCGACTGCACCACAAGCAGTGTCACTTAGACAAGGTCTAAATGCTATGGGCTAGCACATTAGTCAAGGCCATTGGTGAAGAATCGTAGAATTAGGAGAGAGGCAAGCAGCTAGAAACCTCCTTAATACATTGGTGACCACCCTTGTGACTCTAAGCTTAGGAAACTTGCTCAGATAGCATCCAATGCTATGGCAAGACCTAAAACAGTGGGTTGAAGAATCAAATGAGCAAGCTGCCTCAAACTTGCATGAGCACAAAGCATGAAACACAAATACCTAGCCTCACATTGCAATTCGTGCCTAAGTCCTTGCACATCAATGCTTTCTAGGAAGGCACAGAGATGCATGTACTCATGCCGATCTTAGCTCTTTGAGATGTCACAAGGAAGGGAATCATAGACATGGGAGTGGGAGTTAGTTGTCAAGATTGTGGGAGAGAAGGAAGGAGTCTCGCTTGAAGCTTTCTTGCTTGCACAATGGGGGAAGACACACAAGGGTGGAGGCTGAAAACAGTTTTCCTCTTCTTAGTTGTGTAAGCCAAAAGAACTCTCTTACAAAGAAATAGAAGAACCCTGTATATATGGGTCTCAAACCAAACTCAACTAACTAAGGTGGCATACTAACTGAGCCACAAACTAGAGTAGGTAAGGATAGCTATCGTGTAGCTATTATTCAGGGGCGGTGTACCAACCGCGTCTGCAACTAACACGTCGGTGACATAAATGCACAACGGTCACCCTGGCGTATCACGAGTGGAGCTCGATATGTCAACACTCCCCCTCGAGCTCAATCCCAATTCCTGCACACCAAGCAGGTCTCTGAACTTGCGCAGCTTCTCTGCACCCAATGCCTTCGTAAATATGTCAGCTACCTGATCTTCTGTGCTGACATAAACTAGATCAATAAGACCTAGTAAAACCCTCTCTCGCACATAGTGATAATGCACCTCAATGTGCTTTGTTCTAGCATGATAGACTGGGTTATTTGCCAAGTGTATACTACTCATGTTGTCACAATAAATGACAACTGGCCCATCTGTAGACTGATGCATATCATAAAGTAGCTTATGCAACCAAGCTACCTCACATGCAGCCATTGCTGCACCCCTGTACTCAGCCTCTGTGCTCGACAAGGCAACTGTAGGCTGTTTCTTGCTGCTCCAAGTGACTGCAGCACTCCCAAAAGAGAACACATATCCACTGGTAGATCGTCTATCAGAAATACTACCAGCCCAATCAGCATCAGTGTATCCATGCAGCTGTATCTGAACCCCAGTCTCATAAAATAGTCCATACTGCAATGTGGACTTCACATACCTAAGTATGCGTCTAGCCGCATCCAAATGTGGTTTCCTTGGAGCCTGCATAAACTGACTTACCAATCCAACAACATAGCTCAAATCTGGCCTGGTAATAGTCATATAAATCAAGCTTCCTACTATGCGTCTGTACATAGTAGGGTCTTCTAGAAGCTCACCTGCATCTGCGCTCAGCTTCACATTCTGCTCCAAAGGAACTGAAATAGGCTTACAGCCTGTCATCCCATATTTGGACAGCATGTCCAATCCATACTGCCTCTGCAAGAGCTGTATCCCACTTGGTGACCTAATCACCTCAATGCCCAAGAAATAACGCAGCTCTCCCAAATCCTTCATCTCAAACTTCTGCTTCAATAGCATTTTCACATGAAGGATATCTTCATCACTGTCACCTGTCATAATCAAATCATCAACATAAATGACAAGTAGCATAATACCTTTCTCTGTTTTTCTCACATAAAGTGAGAAATCTGCCTTGGAAATCTGAAAGCCAATAGTGACAAGATACTGTCCTATCTTGTCAGACCATGCTCTAGGTGCTTGCTTCAAGCCATACAAAGCTTTCTTCAACTTGCAAACAAACTCAGGATGAACAGCATGCACATAACCTGGTGGCTGCTCCATATAGACCTCTTCTTGCAAATCACCATGCAAGAAGGCATTCTTTACATCCATCTGATGTAAAGACCATCCCTTTGATGCAGCCATAGCAATGACTGCTCTTACGGTTGCCATCCTTGCAACCGGACTAAATGTTTCTTCATAGTCAATGCCATATGTTTGTGCATACCCCTTGACTACTAATCTTGCCTTGTATCTGTTCACAGAACCATCAGCATTGTGCTTCACCTTATAAACCCACTTACAGCCAATTGCATTCTTACCTTTAGGCAAAGGTACTAACTCCCATGTAGCATTTGCTTCCAAGGCATCCATTTCTTCATCCATGGCTTTCTCCCATTTTTCTTTTCCCATGGCTTGCTCAAAAGATGTGGGTTCTGGTTCCTGTATCACTTTGACCATATATGCATAGTGAATGGCTGTAAATCCATCATATTTCAGCCTATCCACAGGATACCTAGCTCTTGTAGACCTGCGCAAAGTAGGTTCACTCCCAGGTGCTCTCAAAACATCCCTGGTCTTCCTTACTCCAGGTGTAACAATAGAAGGAATACCCAACTCATCATCAATGCTCTGTTCTGAGCCACTGGATTCACCATCCACATAAGAGTGACCTGCATTCACATCAAACATGGGCTGATCAACCTTCTCTTTTCCTTTTCGTGATACCTGCATACCACTATCTGCATTGCTTTGAGAAGATTCTCCTGATCTCAATCTGCCTGTCCATGGCGAAGAATGTGAACCACTGCTAGAGGACGCTCCAGGTCCACTAATATTTTGTGACTGCTGCTGTGAATTCTGTGTAGCATTACCATTTTGTGCATCTTCATCATCAATCACATTTACTGGTCTATACCAGCTACTCATCTCATCAAAAACAACATCTCTGCTCACTGTAAACTTACGAGTAGAAGGGTTATAGCATCTATACCCTTTTTGCTGCAGAGAGTAACCAATAAAGATGCACTTCTCAGCTTTTGGATCCAACTTGGATCTCAGCTCATCTGGCACATGTACATAGGCAATGCAACCAAAAATTTTCAAATGAGAAATATCTGGTTTCCTACCAGTATACCTCTCCTCTGGAGTCATTCCATGTATTGCTGCAGTGGGAGTCCTGTTCATTATGTAGACTGCTGTAGCAACTGCTTCAGCCCAATAAAAATCTGGCAAGTCTTTTTCATTGAGCATGGCACGAGATACCTCTCCAATATGCCTGTTTTTCCTTTCTGCAATTCCATTTTGTTGTGGGGTATAACTGCATGAATATTGTTGCTTTATGCCATGCTCCTGCAAGAACTTTGCAAACTCATTTGAGAGGTACTCTCCCCCTCCATCTGACCTTAGGCATTTTATCTGCAAGCCTGTTTCTTTTTCAACCATAGCTTTAAGAGTTTTGAAATGCCCAAAAACTTCACTTTTCTTTTTCATAAAATACACCCAAACTTTTCTGCTATAGTCATCAATAAAACTGACAAAATAATGACAGCCTCCAAGAGATGCAGCTTTAGTTGTCCACACATCAGAGTGAATTAATTCCAATGGCTTCTCACTCTCTTGAACATGTCTAGGAAATGGTTTCCTTGCCTGTTTTCCAAACTGACAGGCTTCACATACCTTATGCATTTCTGCAACCTTGAATTTGGGCAATCCTGCAACAATATTTTGGGCCTGCATTGATTTAAGTCGCTGTACATTAACATGACCAATGCGTTTATGCCAGATATCAATATCTGCAACTACACCGGTCCCATGTGCAAACATTGCTGCACTCAATTCAGACATGTCTGCATCCAATGTAAACATTCTGCCCTTCTTCTTTCCTTTTGCTATCAAGCGACCTTTATTTTTCATATCCTCAACAAAGCATCCATGAGGATTAAATCTGACCTGCAAGCCCTGTTCAACCATTTGACCCACTGAAACCAGATTCTTGGTAATATTCGGGACATGAAATACATCGGACAGGTATTTCTTTTTCCCACCCTGCATAGACAAGGGAATTTTTCCAATCTGCACAATAGGATGTGCAGTATCATCACCAGTCTCCACAAATCCTGGTTTTTCCATTTTCCTTGCATCCTCCATCCATTCTGCATGACCTGTCATGTGGTTTGATGCACCTGAGTCAACATACCATACATCATTGCTTTCTTCTGCACTTGTCATAGAATTGTTCATGTGCTGCACCATGAACAAATGCTCATTTCTGTCATCACCCTGTCTACTAGAAGATGCATAATTCCCTTGTTGCAGTTTTCCATTCATGATGTCATTCTGCTTTTTATAGCAGTCTTTAGCCATATGACCCATTTTACCACAATAGTAGCATTCAACATTACTGTTTGCATTTTGGCCTCTTTGCCATCCACCACGACCTCTTTGGCTCCCCCTGCCTCTAGAGTTACCACGTCCTCCTCCATAGGACTGGTTTTCTTGAGTTTGCTGCATATTCTGATTTCTGCCACGGCCTCCAAATCGGCCTCCTCTACCTCTGCCTCTACCTCTTCCAGCATTTGAGTAGAAGACAGCTTCTTTTGAAGTTCCTCCTGAAGAAGATGCACCACCATTTCTCTGTTCCTCAGAAATTAGAAGAGCAATCAACTCCTCAAAATCAGGAAATCTTTCACGAACTGAAATGGATGTCCGAAACTGTGCATAATCCTTTCCTAGACCATTCAAGGTCACGGAAACTAAATCATCATCTTCCACTGGCGACCCAATGGAAGCAAGTGCATCTGCAATCTTCTTCACCTTCATGTGGTAGTCGTTGATGCTCATACTTTCTCTTTGCACATTATGCAACTCTTGCTTGAGCTGCATTTTCCTGGCTTGCGTATTTGTGCTATACATTTTTGACAAAGTATCCCATGCCTCCTTTGGCGTACTTGCATCCTGAATATGCACAATCATAGAGTCTGAAATACTGATAGACAGCCAATACATAACTTTCCTGGCTCTCTCATGCCATGTTTTAAATGCCTGCATTTGTTGTTGATTGGGAACATCAGGAAGAACTGGTTCTTCTTCATTTCCTGCAACAAATTCCCAATATCCTTTTCCCATAAGGAAATTCGTCATTCTAAACTTCCATGCCTGGAAGTTGTTCTTGTCAAGCTTTTCAGTGACAATCTGTGAAAGAGAATCAGACGCCATTACAGAATACTGCAAGAAATTCTGTCACTGCAAAAAACACAGCTTCACCCTCACAAGGGCAAATCTGCAAAACTGGCGAAAGTGGTATTTGACCACACAGTCACTTCCTAGTGACGATTTTGCATAAACAGGAACCAAGGATGATTCTGAAACTCCCAATGTCTCTGCGCACAAGCATACGATGCAATTTCTATAGTAACTTTTCACCGACCTGTAGAACAGTGGTCGCACAGCATAAAACTGAGCCTTTTCTTGAGTGCGTGCAGAAAACTTCCGTCTGCAAAACAGGCCCCGAAATGGCCTCAAATAAAAAAAACAAGGTCTCCCGCAGCATATACTGCCCTCTTGCTTCACCGCGAAGGGCGTCTCAACCTGAGACAATGCACTCCTGCAATTTCCGGCTGTACTACCTGCAGAGATCTGCTCCCAAAACAGAAAATGAAAGCAACACTGCTCCTCTTACCAGAACACCGCGAGCTTGGCTTGCTTTCTTGAGCTCCTTACCACGAACAAGGCTCTGATACCATGTCAAGATTGTGGGAGAGAAGGAAGGAGTCTCGCTTGAAGCTTTCTTGCTTGCACAATGGGGGAAGACACACAAGGGTGGAGGCTGAAAACAGTTTTCCTCTTCTTAGTTGTGTAAGCCAAAAGAACTCTCTTACAAAGAAATAGAAGAACCCTGTATATATGGGTCTCAAACCAAACTCAACTAACTAAGGTGGCATACTAACTGAGCCACAAACTAGAGTAGATAAGGATAGCTATCGTGTAGCTATTATTCAGGGGCGGTGTACCAACCGCGTCTGCAACTAACACGTCGGTGACATAAATGCACAACGGTCACCCTGGCGTATCACGAGTGGAGCTCGATATGTCAACATTAGTATGCTAAGCCATGCAGTGCTGCAAACTTGGGGTAACCCACCGATCGAGACTGCTATGTTAAACATCACACTGGCTAACGAAATAAAGGTAAAACCATTCGACATGTTAAATAATTGGCCAGTGAAGATTGCAAGAGTCCAATTCTCTGTTGACTTTATAGTCACGAAGGGAGTGGACTACAACATCTTGCTAGGCCGACCCTGGATGTGCAACACGAGAGTCATAGAAGACTAGGGTAAGGGTCTCATCTTCCTAGGCAATTTAATGGAGGCTGTAAGAGTAGAGATGGACACTTGGAAGACTATGTTGATTAACCAAGATGCCATCTCCACCATGCTGAAGGGTGACAACTAGATGAGGAAATCCTATGGGCCCTTAACCAAGTATATCCCGTGTCTTGAGGATGAGCGAGACTGGATGCATGTTCTTGCTACCATTGACCTGCCTATTGGGGGTAAAGGCACCTTTGCATAGCCGCCCGTGTATTTCTACACTGACAATACCCACCACTGCACACTACAGGTGGCGGGTACCCATCACGGTCACTTTATTCTTTATTCTTTTAGTGACAGTTTGAATAAAGGAAGGCTTGGTCACACATTGTGATTGTTGGAGTTCCTATTTGTGTCTCTCTCTTCTTGCTCTTGCTCTCTACCATAGCTCACTTCCAAGCAAGCTTCAATCCTTCTTACCTTTCAACTGGTATTAGAGCTTGGCTTGCAGACTTCTCCAGCTTGGTTTGTGGCATTCTTAGCTTCATGAGCACCTTCTCGGCCTATTGAGGCACCCTCAGGGCATTGCTACAGAGGTATTGAAGTGTTCTTTTAGTGCTTTTATTTCGTTCTCAGGTTGTAGTCAATCAGGGCAACCATAGCTCAAACCCTTGGAGGTTGTATCTTGCTCTCCCTTGCATTTGGGCACTTGAGGCTTGTTGTGTGCCCTCCTTGGACACCCCCTGGAGCCTCTAATAATTTCCATTGAGGCCACGTGGATGTACAATAGCAAAAGAAAACATCAACAAAATTTTTCCATTTTTGGCTAATTCATGAGAGCATAACACATCAACACACCTACTCCTTAGTGATGGCTATGTCATGCTTCTTTGGGCTTGGCAATGCACTTGGCTATGGTCTCTCTACCATGTGTTGAAGCCTTCTTGATCATTGGCGTCAGATTTGGGTCAGGTATCTATATTCCTAGGATTTTTTACATCAGTCCCACTGTCATATTATGCATAAGTAACATTGGCATCTAATGCCATGCTTGTTTGGGCACTTCTACTGAACCGGTTTGGCACCTATTGATGCCTGATTGTTTGGGGAATGCAAGGCACATGTTATGCCATCATTTTGGATTGATATTATTGCTGAAAATACTCATTTTTAATAGTAAATATTTGCTGTAATATAGTGGTCTGAAGCTATCTTACATGCCTTTGGTTATGCCTATTGGTTTTGGGCTATGTCTTTGGGATATGCAATGAAGTATTGACCTTCAGGGTATGACATCAAGCTTGTCTTTGGTTTTGGATCTTCATTTGAGCTTGATCTTGGCTTTGGAATGCATTTGATGCACCATCTTGGATGTACATATGGCATGTATGTTACCTATGTCTGACCAGTCTTGATATGCTTGGCCTATGCCACTACTACATGCTAGTTACATTGTTTGGAGCCGATTGCTACTATAGCCTGGTCTTGGCTTGCGTTTGGATTCTCAAAACTTACTTGGGATATTTCTTGGCTTGCCAGATTTGTATTTGGGATACAGTTGATATCTATGGATGCTATAATTGGAGGCTATAGAGCCTTATATGCTCATGATGTCTTATTGATGCTTGGTCTTGGATCTTTCGTGACTGATGCTATCATATGCGTTTCTTAAGCTTCTTGGCTTGATCCATATGGCTTTTGTGCTAGTGGGAGAATCTTTGGATGCTTGACAGACATTGATTGGGTGGTTTATGTTATTGAGCTTTGAGTCTTCTGAGACTGGGATCTTCTTCACTTGGATGTTGCATGGTTGATATGCTGTGGTCCGCATACATGTACTTGGGCTGATTTGGGCTTTGCACTCCATGAGCATACAACTCCTTGTGTCAGGTCTTGCGAGTGTTGTGTACACTTTGCCCTATTACACATGGGAAGTGCTAGCTTACTGACAGATTTGTTTGACATGCTTGGGTGTTTGCTCAATGTCCGTATGACTATCACATGTTGATTTATGCTCGCTTGATGCTGGTTATGCTTTGACAGTCAGTGGTTGCCTTAGTGCATTTATTTTGCCTACAGTTTGCTCTCATTATACATCTATAATTTATTACAATAAGTAGTTATGCATGGACTAACGTGGAATTTTCATGCTGAATCGTCTTGATTTTATGTACTTTTGATGCTACTTGGTAGGTAGCATCATTAGCTATTAGTTCATGGTCATTTTACCTTGGTTTTTGTGGTATTTTAATTGTTTATAGCAAAAAATAGCAAGCAGTTTTGAACTATCTGCACCATTTTGGACTGTAGTATGGCATCTTCTTTCACTAACAGTGCTATCTTCAACATCACTAAGCTTGATGGTATGGATTATGCCTATTAGAAGAGCCAAGTTTGGTAGGTATTGATGCGGAAATTTCAGATCAAGCCATTAAGGATGCATGGTGAGTAGCCTGAAATTATGACCGATGACGAATTGGATGAGCTTGATGACTTATGCAAGTCCACCCTCATCTTGTCTCTCACTGAACATGTGCATTACAATGTGCTTGAGGAAGCATAGAGTGCTTGGAAGCTTTGGAATAAAATTAAGAACCTCCATGACAAGAAAAGTCTAGCAAGTTAGATGTATTGGCTGAAGTAGCTTATGGACCTGTGCATGAAGGAGAATATGACAATGTCTACTCATTTAAGCCAGTTCCATGCTATTCTCAAGAACTTGACTTCATAGGGTATTACCTTTAATGATGAGGTTACTCCGTTGTTTTTGCTTGGGACTATGAGTGAGTCATGGGATGTATTCCACATTGCCTTATGTGCTCCTTCTACTACATATGTCATCATTGTGGCAAGAAGGGTCATATACGCCCACACTGTCATGAGTTGTGCAATGAGAAGTTCAAAGAGAAGAGAAAAGACAAAGTACATGAAAAGTCCTTTGATCATAGCATGGTACTTGTGAAATCCAGTGTGAAAATTGAGGAGATAAATGTCATGTAACCTGATGACTTCGATGGGGAGTACAACTAGTTCTTGTGATGCTACCCCATTGATCAAGGTTCACTCTATGTATATGCAGTGTTGGCTTTTGGACTCTGGTGCTTCATTTCATGTTACACCATGTCGTGAGTGGTTTCACTCCTACCACACTCTCTGGTTCAATTCGCTTGGCTGATGATAGGTCACTTGCTATTGTTGGCCTTGGGGATGTACGATTACAGTTCTCTACTGGCAGTACTTTTCTGTTACAGGATGTACATCATGTACCTGCACTTACACATAGTCTTATGTCTGTAGGGTAGCTTGATGATGATGGGTTTCATGTTTCATTTGGGGATTCTACCTGGAAGATCACCCATGGCAGACTGGTGCTTGCTAGAGGTGCCAAGGCTGGCAGCCTCTATCCTCTTGTAGTTGATGGATTCTCTATTGACCATGTTTTGTCAGTCAGTTCCATCCCACATGTATCTCTTTGGCATGCTCGTTTGAGCCATATTTCCTTGAAGGAAATGGAAATGCTTTCTAGTTTGCAGTACTTACCGCCCCTTGACTATGCATGTTTTGATTCATGTGAGCATTGTCTTTATGGCAGATAGACTAGGAATACGCATAAGAAGTTTGGTAAGACACACATGAGTGAGCCCCTAGCATTGGTACGTTTGAATGTTTGTGGGCCCATGTCCTATCAACCTATGGGTGTTGCAAAGTATTTTGTGACGGTCATTGATGATTTTTTGTGTAAAGTCTGAGCTTACCCCATTAAGCTTAAGTCAGATGTCTTGGCTGTGTTTCAGAGATGGCTTGCATTGGTTGAGAACTAGACTGGAATAGACTGAAATGCCTTAGGATTGAGAATGGGGGAGAATATGCGTCACATGATTGTGAGTAGCTATGTGACGAGAGGGGTATTAAGCGTTAGTTGACCGCCCCCTTTACCCCACCCTAGAATGGTTTTGTTGAGCGAATGAATAGAACCATCCAGGAGCGTGTACATAGTATGCTTAGCAATGCAGGCTTATCACGGAGATTTTTGGCTGAGGCAGTCAGTAAAACTGTGCATGTCATAAATAGATCACCTTCTAGTGGTTTGGATTTCTAGGTTGCAGAGGAGGTATGGATTGGGACACCTCTGTCTTATAATGCGCATCTACATGTCTTTGGATGTGAGGCATTCTGCCATGTGCCCAAAGACAAGTGTACTAAGTTGGATCCTAATAGCATCAAATGCATTTTCCTTGTCTATGGAGAAGTAGGCGAGATGGGTTACCGCCTCTAGGATCTGAAAGTACAAAAAGTAATCCGCAGCCATGATATAGTCTTCCATGAAGACAAGATGCATAGGCAGCCTAAGAAGGTGGTAGAGATATGCATGGTTATATTCCAGGAGGAGCCGCATGCTCTTGCACAACTAGTTGGATAGCTTGCAGTAGTAGTTGGTACATATGGCCAGGGTATTGGACAAGATGCTACACATGTAGCAGAGCCTGTAGTGAGACGATTTACTAGTGCTGGATGTCCACTTGATAGATTTGAGCCCTTGATGCATTATGTCTTGGTTACAGATGTAGGAGAGTCTCTCACCTATGATGAGGCTATGTGCAGGGGTGATAGTCACTCCTGGGAGAGGGCTATGCAGTCTGAGATGGACTCCTTGCATAAGAATATGACTTGGGATTTGGTTGCATTGCCTTAGGGCAAGAAGGATTTTCCATGCAAATGGGTGTACAAGCTGAAAAGTACCCCTGAAAACCCCAAGCCTGCTTATAAGGCAAGACTTGTGGCTAAGGGTTTTAAATAGGAGCATGGAGACTTTGATGAAGTCTTTTCTCCTATGGTCAAGATGACCACCCTACGCTTGGTTTTGGCCTTAGTCACGCAGCTTGACTTGGACATGTATCAGAGGGATGCCAAGATTGCATTCTTGCATGGGGATTTGCATGATGAGATATACATGGAGCAGCCTAAGGGCTTTGCAAAACCTGTCAAGGAGCACCTAGTGTGGAAATTGAAGAAAAGTCTTTATGGCTTGAAACAGGCACCTAGGGAGTGATATCATAAGTTTGACGCCTTTATGCAGTCACATGGCTATATCAGGAGTCCTATGGATCCGTGTCTTTATACGAAGAAAGCCTGTGATGGCTCATTGCTTATTTTGGTACTTTATGTGGATGATATGCTGATAGCAGGGAAAGCTCATGATGAGCTGGATGCTCTTAAATCTTAGCTGAAGAAGAGCTTTGAGATGAAGGATTTGGGACAGGCCTCTCACATTCTTGGTATGCACATTAAGCGCAATAGGTATTAGGGACCACTCTACCTCTCACAGAGGCAGTACATTCATAAAGTCCTTGAGCGTTTCCATGTAGAAGACGTAAAGCTTGTTGGTTGTCCATTACCTTCTTATGTGAGGTCTCACAGGCGAATTGTCCTTAGACAGATGAGCAGAGGGCCGAGATGGCCAAGATCCCTTATGCATTAGTCGTGGGTAGTTTGACGTATACCGTGATGGCCGAGATGACCAAGATCCCTTATGCATCAATGGTGGGCAGTTTGATGTATGCCATGATAGTCACTCGTCTAGATATTGCCTTTGCAGCTGGTGTTGTGGCACGCTATATGGATACTCTTGGCAAGAAGCATTGGGATGTTGTAAAGGGTATCATGCGATACCTGAAGGGAACATCAGATATGTGTATTTGCTATGGCAGCCAGGATACAGGAGTTGTGGGCTACACAGACTCCGATTATGCACGACATGCAGATAGTAGAAAGTCCACTTCTGGCTATGTGTTTACCTATCCTGGAGGTGCTATCTCTTGGATGTCCAGGGTTCAGAAGTGTATGGCTCTCTCTACCACTAAGGCTGAGTATGTTACAGCACTAAGGCTTGTAAGGAGGCCATATGGTTCGGCCATTTGGTTCATGACCTTGGGATTGATCCTATACCTACATTGCATTCGGATCCTATGAGTGCTATTCAGCTAGCCAAGAGTCCGGTCTTCCATGCGAAGACGAAACACATTGAGGTGATGTATCATTTCATATGTGGGGTCGTGGAGGAAAAGTCTGTTGACCTTGTCAAGATCTCCACCGACAAAAATCCTACAAATCTGCTCACAAAAAGCCTCACTACTGAGCGCTTTGCCTTCCTCAGGAGATTGATGGACATTGGATGAGATGATGTTTTTCCTAATCTTGTTGTACATGTGTACATTGTATTGTCTTTTTTTTTCCCTTTTTCTTTTCACTCCTCACTGGGGCATATTCGCCTTTAAGTGGAAGGTTGTTGGGGGTAAAGGTTCCTCTGCCTAGCCGCCCATGTATTACTACACTGACAGTACTTGCCACTACACACTGCAGGTGGCAGGCACCCATCACCATCACTTTATTCTCTTTTCTTTTAGTGATAGTTTGAATAAAGGAAGGCTCGGTCACACATTGTGATTGTTGGAGTTTCCATTTTTGTCTCTCTCTCTTCTTGCTCTTGCTCTCTACCATAGCTCACTTCCAAGCAAGCTCGATCCTTCTCACCTTTCACTATTGTTCTTGGACTATGAGGAGTACGAACAAGCCATCAAGACAATTGGCAAGCCCAAGGACACACCCTCAGTACCACTCTACATGATGGTTGGAAGCTTATACGGAAGATCCAATCCTATCACATTCCAAGTCCCGAATAATAGATGAGAGCTCCTTGAGATCCTAGGATATCTGATTGACAAGTTGGTTGACAATCCAACAATGAATCTCAAGCCATTCCCAAGACCTCTAGGATGAGCCTAAGTGGCGATGGTCCAAGGTGCATGACTTAAACTTGATGTACAATCGGGCCTTGGTCCTCGACCAACAAGAAGAGACGTATCAAGACTTGGGAGATGATGAGCAATTAGACAAAGATAGGACGACAAATATGAAGACTTCTGTTCCTTCAGTAATGATAGCAAAGGGAAAATGGACACTATAGAATACGACACTGGAGGACATGTAATCAAATAAATACGAGTTGACTCCAGACCACACAAGTAGAATGCCTTTAGGATAGAGAGAGGAGTCACGCACATGGATTGCGACCAACACATAGGTACAATTGACTATGAGTAGGCAGGCCTAGCCCACAACCAAGTGACACACCACTATTGAGAACCGACTCACCTTCCGAGCTATGATCAACAGGAGAGACTCCCTCCTCTAGCAAAGATAGAGAGTTTGATTTTGAGTTGGAAGTCAACTCAGATAGTGATCATGAGATACCTCAATCTTCCAAGACTAGACGCATCAAGGGGGACCTACCCGTCCACCTAAGGCACAGACGATTAAGGGAGGAACGACAGAAGCTACCTAAGGATACATAGACAGAAGAGTAGCAAAAATTGTAAGACCTACCAAAGTGATTCATAAAATTCAAAAAAGAAGACATGATAGTAATCTTGTGAGGAGCCAAACGACAGGGGCAAACAAGTGAACCAATTGAAGGACCCGCCAAGGTCAAGGAGGTCAATTTAGCCAGGGAAGGGGAGACACCCCGATTTGTCTTTATAGCTGATGACTTGACGGAAGAAGAGAAAGAAAGTCTCATTGCTCTCTTACGAGAGTATATAGATGTCTTTTCTTGGTCTGTAAAAGTGAGTTACAACATACCCATGACACTTGATGCAATGCTGGTCAAGCAGCGACTATATCCCATGAATCCAAAGCATGCCCATGCCATCAAGGAGAAAGTTGATAAGCTAATGAGAGTAGGATTTGTCTATGAGATTGAGCACATGGATTGGGTTTCGCCCATAGTCATCGTATTGAAAAAGAATGGGAAGATTAGAGTGTGCATCAATTACAAGAAGGTAAACATAGCTACAAAGAGAGATAACTATCCATTGTCGTACACCAAGCACATGCTCGAGAGAGTGGCTGGCAAAGAGGTCTATAGTTTTCTAGATGACTTCTCTAGATACAATTAGGTGCAAGTGCATCCTAATGATATGCATAAAATGGCATTCACCACAAAGTAGTATCTTTGCCTACATAGTCATGCCTTTCACGTTGACTAATGTGCCAGCTACCTTTCAACAATTGATGTGCAATATATTCAAAGATATGCTTAGGAAGGAGTTAGAGGTCTTCATGGATGACTTGTGTGTTCACTCTACTTGGAGGGAACACTTAGAAAAACTTCGAGCAGTCTTCGAATGGTGTTGACTATATTATCTCTCATTGAACCCCTTAAAGTGCCAGTTTTGCGTAAAGCACGGATGTATCCTAGGGCATATAGTGTCAAAGAACAACATTGCCATGGAATTCTTGAAGGTCAGGGTCATTGTCAATCTTCCACCCCAACTGATTACAAGGGCGTTCAATGCTTCTTAGGCCATACAAGGTATTATGGATGGTTTGTGTTGAACTATGCATTGATTGCTAGATCTCTATACAAGTTGTTAATCATATTTGATTGGACCAAGGAACGCCAATGCATGTATGAGGAACTGAAAAAGGATTTGACCATGGCACTAATTCTACGAGCCTTAGATTAGACACTCACATTCCATGTGCACATTGACACTTCAAAATTCACCATAGGAGCTATGTTGTGAGCTATGTTGTGCCAGCCTGGTGAACACAACCTAGATTATCTAGTGAGCTTCACGAGTAGGCAACTCATTGAGATCGAAATGAATTACTCAACAACGGAGAGAGAGGGTTTGACCATGGTATTTGCTGTAAAGAAATTTTGGCATTATCTTTTGGCTACGCCTTTTACCTTCTTTGTTGACCATCAAGCCTTGTTATATCTGGCTAATAAACCTTGTGCTATAGGACGCATTGCTCGATGACTATTTTTGCTTTTAGAAGTTGACTTCTCCATGGTGGTATGCAAAGGGAAGTAGCACTACATCACTGACCATATGTCTTGCATCCCCACAAGAGAAGCTATTGGATAGGGCATTGTAGACAAATTGCTAGATGCACATCTATTCATCTTATCTAGTGAAAGAGATTTGTTTAGAGCTGACATGACATCATATTGGGCAAATGACATAGTCCAAGTGCTTAAGCATAGACTACTTGAACGACCAATAGAAAAGGCCCAACTTAGGTGACTCATCCTAAAGATTCAACCCTATCAGATGATAGTAGGTCAACTCTATAGGTTTGGGCAAGATGGGTTGCTACGCAGATGCATGTGTGAGTAGGAAATGCATGATGTACTTACAGAGGCACATGGCGGAATCGTAGGAGGACACTTCAATGTGGAGACACGACAGCCTGCAAGGTGTTGTAGTCCCAATTGTGGTGGCCCACTCTTTTTTGAGATACAACATGATTTGTAAAACACTGTGATGAGTGCCAACGGCCTAAGGTCCCTATTCGTAAGGACCACATGGAGCTAACCCCAATCATTGCACAACAACCCTTTGAGAAATGGGGGATTGACTTCATTGGATCCATTAGTCCTGCAGCAGAGTATTCACAAGCTAAGTACATCATTGTCGCCACCGATTATCCAACAAAATGGGTAGAAGCACAAAATACAAGAAAAAATAATGCTAGGACCATTGCCAAGTTCTTATTAGAGCAAGTGATCTCACAATTTGGTTGCCCCCATCAAACTTGTTAGTGACCAAGGCACACACTTCATCAATGAAGTGATAGCTCATCTCCTATCCACCTTCTTAATCCATCAGAAATCTTTGCCTTATTACCCTCAGGAAAATGGCCAAGCTGAATCCACAAATAAAATCTTGGTGAACATCCTGACCAAAGTAATCTCTACTTCGCATAGTGATTGGGATAACAAGTTGATGGTAGCCTTGTGGGCCTATCACATGGCCTATAAAATGGCTATGGATCAAACCCCCTTTAGGTTGACCTATGAAACTGAGGCAATTCTACCCTTAGAGTTTTTCGTTCCTAGCCTGAGGATAGCCCTTCAAGAGAGATGGGATGGAAAGGAACCATTGAGACAGAACGCTTGGTTGAGCTAGAATGCTTATTGAAAACTTGGCTTCTAGCCACCCATGCACTAATGTGTGAGAAGGCAAGACACAAAAACTGGTTTGACAAGCATGTCAAGCAACGAGACTTTGAAGGGGGTGACTTAGTACTGCTATACTCAGTTAAGGGACATAATGAGAAAATGAAGTTTAGGGGGTTAGGACGTTTTAGAGTTTGGGCCATTAGCTGAACTGGCAACGTAGAACTCAAAACTTTGAAAGGTGAGGGCATAGGCTTCTTCAATGACAGCTGCATAAAGAAGTACTACCCTCCCACACACTTGTTGCATGAGCCTCCAATGCTACAGTCCCTTGTCAATGTATGAGTAGCCACTATCATTGAGATCGACGATGAGGATGAGGAAGCTGTAGAACCAACTTACCTACGCATAACGGTCACGGCCAAGCACACATGCACCTTCAATGCATTGATCGATGAGGAAGCTGACTTTAATGTCTTAACTCACGATCATTGGATCCAAATTGGCAAACCACAATTATAATCCACCAATGCTAAATTCAGCCCGTTAGGGGGCTGATCATACACACTCTTGGGAAAGTGCAAGGTTGCAATTTCTATCGAGTCTGAAAGCATGACGATGATCTTCTACATGTTTCCCAACACCAAAGATGTAGGCATGGAGTCACTGTTAGGATGAATCTTTAAGAAGCAAGCTCATTTCAATGTCGACTATGAGTCACAGCATATCCACCTAGCCATGGGCAACATCTGCATAGTTACAGCTTTCGCAAGGCCTGCGCAACTCCTTCCAAGTCTGCAAAGCCACCAATGGAGAAATCTCCCGCCAAGTCTATGGAGGGGGGTAGTGCTTCACCACAATGTACGAAGCCTCAAGATCAACAAATCACTAAAGTCAAAGCTAAGGTCCATGAGCCCAAGCCTAAACTACAAGGATTGCTGCCTAGGAGTAGACACCTACAACCCCACAAGGCTAAAAAACCCAGCTTGCATCATCCTAGGAGGCCAAACCTCAACTATGGACATTGACATATGGTCAAGCCGTGATGGGTCCCCAAGATCCTATTGCAAGTGCAAGGCTATTATGAGGGTAATGCCTAGATATGGATTCCTAAGGCCAAAATGGCCAAAGGCACTAATTGAACCTTGACCTCTTGAGCTTGACCACACAAGGCCACATGACACATCCAAGGCCAAGGCTGCAAAAGCCTTTGGATTCAAAGCCTTCAAAATCACCAACACACAAACTAGTGAAGACAAAGCAAGTCTATCAACCCAAACCACACTCTACTACTTACACACATGCCATGACTAGTCCTACTGCTCATCTCACCACAAAAATAGAGCATAGTGTTGATTCTCTCATTGATGAAGGTGTAGATTTTAATATCTTGACCCATGAAGCATGGACTCTACTAGGCCAACCAGAGATCACATCGACTAACGCACCTCTTAGTCCTTATAGGGGACATCAACAAGCACTTATAGGGAAATGCAAAATCCTTCTAACTATTGAAATTCAAAGCTTGCCTATCCTATTCCATGTTCCTCCAAATAGGCTAAGTGTGAAAAGGAAACCCTCCTAGGAAGACCCTTCAAAAGGGCGACGAAGAGTGAGGCTGATTATGTAGCATAGAGGATACAATTGACACTACCGAGTGTGAGGATAATCACAACCTTTAGTAACGGTAGCCCACACGATTGAAATCAAGAAACCAAACATGACTATTCAAAAGGTAGATCCTCAGCCTAGCATGCTAAATAATAAAATATGAGATGTAATCATCGAGTGTGCATAAAGACCACTAGTGCCCATGGAGCCTTTGACTTGCCAAGAGGATAAGGAGCACCACAAGCATAATGTTGCTCATGATAAGATGTAATCATTGAGTGTGCACAAAGACCACTAGTGCCCAAGGAGCCTTTGACTTGCCAAGAGGATAAGGAGCACCATAGGCACAATGTTGCTCAATGTAAGGCTGATTGCTCAACAAAGCAAATGTCAGAATCGTCTAATAGCCACGAGCAAATCCAGCCAAGGATGCCAAGTCCCCCTAGGAGTCCCAAATCTCCTACACCCTCTTTCCCTAAATGGACACAGGAAGCACAACAACAGTTGTTAAGTACAACTACTCAATCCCAATCTCTAGCTCCATCAAAGCCTCTAAATGTCCAAGATGTGGGACATGACCCCACCCTTAGCTCTCAGCCTAAGGATATGCCTATGCAATCCACCATGACTAGCTCAACTGATGCCAATTTGCACAAAGGGAAACAAAACACACGACCACTTTCGATCTACCTAAGGACTTGACACTGCAGTCTACCAACAGTAGCCAGTCCACTGAACTAGGCGCTACTACTTGCAATCGGGAACCACAACAGTGACAGTGACGACGCCCCTTGAGAAATGTGTCCTTAGCATATCACCTCTAGAAGAGGTGTCACAACCAACATCCTTGACACCTCCAGCACTTTCGAAGTACCTAAAGCCTAGGCTTGAGGAGAAATCTCTTGAAGATTTGGCCAAGGAGATGGTGCATTTGACCAATGAACCAAAGATGAAGTGCATGATGAAACTTGATCAAAAGCTGATAGCCATCACACATGTGTATGTCCATCTGGACATTGGAAGGCCAACATTAGAGCACACAAAGCTCATAGCCAAACCCCTGACTTGGGACAAGCAACAATATGTTTGCTCCCACTATGTAGCTAGTTGAAGAAGTCATAAAGGACATCCCAAAGGCCACAACTAGAGAATTGCGCTTGATACCCTCACTCTATGCTGCTCAATGTGAGACAAACAAGGAAAAGCTCAAAGCAATCAAATGAAAAGAAAAAGGACAAGGCAACTTTAAGCACAAATGGTACTTCAACCAGAGTTTGGTAGCCAAAATTGGCCACCGACTAATGACACTCATTGAGCAAAGGGAAGCCCTTTGGGCATCAATACATGATCCCATGTACATTGCCCTGACCTCATTAAGAGTGTTGTCAATGGCCCATGAGGTGCAGCTTCTGCCACTATCCAAAAACATCCTTTGTATGATAAACTGCTTCTAGAAGAAGATCTACATGTGGCTAGTAGGCTAGGAGTAGGGAGCATGGTGCTTGATGTTAGCGCATATGTCTTTTGTCTCACTCAAGACCCTATAATCCTAGATCTCTATGCTTCCCATCAATACATGCCTTACTTTTTCAGCTAATTCCATCCAAGCCTACATGACAAGAACCCTAAACCATCTCTTAGTTCTATGCTAGAGTCACTCAAACCTCCGGAGCAAGAGAAAAAATCCCTAAACACAACACACATTCTAATAAGAAGCAATGGAGGCATATTCCAATGGGTAAGGACAAGAGTCTAGAGCAAATGCCTGACCAGGAGTAACTGCCAATGCAATTGGACGAGGAGCTAAGTGGAGGGGAATTAGCTGAAGAGCTAGACTCTCCAAAAAGAGAGGTAGCTAGGAGACAGATGGCTAAAGGAGATAGAATAGAACCCCACCCTCTAGGGCACAGAGGGTGCAAAATTTTGGCAAGACAAGGTTTTTGAGGTCCCGAGATCAATGCCAGCGAGCTAGGAGCATTGCAGTCTACAAAAATACATGGACGCAGTGGGCCAAGGGGTAGACTACATCCATTGTACAGAGTTCTTACGAACTTTTCACAAGGACCACTGCACCATTATTGTGTGAGAGGGAGAAGAGACTTATCAAGTACAGATTGGTAACCCCAAACTTGGTAGAAAGGGCCGTGGGGTTGGCCAATAAGGTGGAATGGAGGGCAAAGAGAGATGTGTACACCATGCTAGGAGTGGACAAGGTGAAGGTCTATACAAATGATGGCACTAGCTTGGCATACATCCTCGATCCTGAAATTCAACTCCAAACAAAAATGGTATACACATTGTTCTCTAGCCAGAGGTAAAACACCATCATGAGTTGCATTAATGTCCCTCTGCTAGAGAGCATCGCAACACAATCACTGGATGAGGTGAATCTCAATGGTTTCATGAGAAAAACCATTGAGACCTCGACTAAGGCCCTGGCAACAGGAGGAGAGCCAGCAAGAGGAGAATCCCTAGCTACCAACGCCGAAAGGAAAGCCTCATCTTCTAAGGACTCAACCATCAGATTCGGTGGGGTCCTTACGACCATCATTAGAGAAGCCTTGGGGAAAGGGTAGGGAGAAGGAGAAGGAGTCGGACAGACACCACTAAGATCACCCCCTCAACAAGAGTAGCAAACACAAACAAGTGAAGAGATCGAAACTGATGAAGAAGGGGAAAGAGAGTTGCAGACTAGCTGACAGAGGTGCAGGGAGAAAAGGAGAAAGGATTCACAAGGAACAACGGAAGAAGAAAAGAGGAAAAAAGAGAAAGAAGATTTGGAGAGGGCTTGTAGGGAGTCCAAAAAGACCAAAGAAGAGAGGAAAAATAAAGTAGAAGAAGAGGCAGAAAATTTGAGCGAAGAATCTAGAAGGTCTGAGGAGGAGAGAAAAAGGAAGGTAGCTGAAGAAGAGGCGAATTCAAAAAGAAAGGAGGATGAGGATATGGCTCTAGCTACGCATGAATAGAGCAGTAGAGCAAGAGAGATGAGCTGAACGCCATGAGCCCGCCCAAAGAGGAAGGGCCAAGCTCCAGCACCCATGTGCCGAAAATCACACCACCTCCTCTAAAAGAAGGCAAGGGCAAGGAACCAATCATGCCCCTTCCTACCCTCTTAGTGCCAACTAGACCCGTAGTCACACCCACCCAAGGCTCCACTCCAAAAGTAGACCCCAGCAATGTCCTAGCCTCCTGGGTGCAGTACGTTGTAAATAAGGAGATGACCCAAGGGACCAGAGAGGGTATCCCAGTGCTAGGGCCCAAGAGATCGGCTATAGCTAATGCTGAGTCCAAGTGCAAGATCCAAAGAGGTAGAAGGTGGAAGCCTCTACCACCTCCATACCCACAATAGAGTTGCCAACTAAGGAATACGATGAATATGTAAAATAGTTGCTGTCGCAATTGGAAAAAACCAAGGAAGAAAAGAAAGTAGTAGCACTAGAGCTCGAAGCCGAAAAGGAGACCATGCTTGCATTCGAGTTGGAGAAAACATGTGAAATAGCCATAGCCCAATGGGAAATTAATGAGCTAAAGGAGTAGCTACAAGCTAAGGAGGAGACGGAAGCTGAATGGCAGGCAAGACTGGATGAAGAGACCAAGGCCATACGGTGCTTGCGAAGACACAATGAAGCGATTTTAAGGCTTTATGAAGATTTGCAAGCTGAAATGAAGAGCATGTAGATACAAAAAAGATGTGGAAAATTTGACACAAGAGGCAGCCTCGGCACAAGTATTGGCTGAAAGCAGAGCGGCAGCCGTCCATGTGAGTCTCGAGGCCTAGGAGTGCACCTTCCTCAATACACTACTCGACGTCACTCAGAAAAAGGAAAGGTAGGCCATTGAGACGATTAAGAAGAAGCTTGGAATTGCACATAGGGCCCTGAAGGCAGGCTTGCAAATGCGAGCACAACCAGTGGGAGTCCCACCTAAGCTTCGAAGAACAAAGAAAGCATATGTTGCAAGCAATCCTGACACCACAAGAGGTGGACACATTAGATTTTGTGGAAGGGGCACAATAGGAAGCCCGACAAGAGGAAGATGATAGAGTGAACTTTGAGATGGGACCTCATGAGGAGGAATTAGCCCCACCACCTCCTTCTCCACCCCCAGAAGACCAGGAACCAATGGACACCTCCATCAAGAGGAGAGTAGTGCTAAAAGAAAAAAGGAAATAGATGGTGGAAGAAGCCAAAAGAAGATTGAATGCTAGACTAGTAATAGGGCTGATTGCACCCATTCCACCAAACTTAGATGAACTCCCAGCTAGCTTACACAGAAATCTGATTGTTTGGAAGCAAGAGGAAAGTGCATGGTAGCCTTTTGATCTTAACTTCCACTTCCCCACCAATTTGTGTTAGGTCCACACCATTACAGTGATACAAGAGGTGATTGCCATTGGAAGCATGCTAGGAGATAGATGGCTGAAGTAGAGAGAACAAAACCCCACCCTCTAGGGCATAGAGGGTGCACAATTTTGGCAAGATAATGTTTTTGAGGTTTCGAGATGAGTGGCGGACTAAAAGCAATGCAGTCTATAGAAATACATGGATTCAATGGGCCAAGGGGTAGACTACATCCATTGTGCAAAGTTCTTACGAACTTTTCACAAGGACCATGGCACAATTACCATGCGAGAGGGTGAAGAGACTCACCAAGTATAGATTGTGGTAACCCCACACTTGGTATAAAGGGCGTTGGGATTGGCCAATAAGGTGGAATGGAGGCAAAGAGAGATGTGTATGCCATGCTAGGAGTGGACAAGGTGAAGGTCCATACCAAATATGGCATTAGCTTGCAAACATCCATGATCTTGAAATTCAACTCCAAGAAAAAATGGTATATGCATTGTTCTCTAGCCAAAGTTACAACACCATCATGAGCCGCATTAATGTCCCTTTGTTACAGAGCATCGCTGCACAATCACTAGATGAGGTGAATCTTAATGGTTTCATGAGAAAATCCATCGAGACCTTGGCTAAGGCCTTAGCAATAGGAGGAGAGCCAGTAGGAGGAGAACCCCTAGCTACCAAGGCCGAAAGGAAAGCCTCATATTCTAAGTCCTCAACCATCGAATTCGGTGGGGTCCTTATGACCATCATTAGAGAAGCCTTGGGGAAAGGGTAGGGAGAAGGAGAAGGAGTCGGAGAGACACCACTAAGATCACCCCTCAACAAGAGTAGCAGTCGCAAACAAGTGAAGAGACCGAGACTGATGATGAAGGGGAATGAGGGCTGTAGAGACTAGCCAACATAGGTGTAGGGAGAAAAGGAGGAAGGCTTCACAAGGAATGACGGAAGAAGAAAAGAGGAAAAAAGAAAAAGTAGATTTGGAGAGGGCTTGCATGGAGTCCAAAAAGATTGAAGAAGGGAGGAAGAAGAAATTAGAAGAAGAGGCATAAAAGTTGAGAGAAGAATCCAAAAGGTCTGAGGAGGAGAGAAAAAGGAAGGTAGCTGAAGAAGAGGCAAAGTTGAAAAGAAAGGAGGATGAGGATATGGCTCTAGCTACACGTCGATCAATAGAGAAGTAGAGCAAGAGGGATGAGTTGAACGCCATGAGCCCGCCCAAAGAGGAAGGGCCAAGCTCCAGCACCCATGTGCCAAAAATCACGTGACCTCCACCAAAATAAGGCAAGGGCAAGGAACCAATCATGCCCCATCCTACCCTCTTAGTGCCGACCACACCCGTAGTCACACCCACCTAGGGCTCCACACCAAAAGTAGATTCTAGTAATGTCCTAGCCTGGGTGTAGTACCTTGTAAATAAGGAGATGACCCAAGGGACCAAAGAGGGTATCCCAGTGATAGGGCCCAAGAGATCGGCTGCAGAGCTGATGCCGAGTCCAAGTGCAAGATCTGAAGAGGTAGAAGTTGGAAGCCTCTACCACCTCCATACCCACGACAGAGCTGCCAGTTAAGGAATACAATGAATATGTAAAATAGTTGCTGTCGCAATTGGAAAAAGCCAAGGAAGAAAAGAAAGTAGTAGCACTAGAGCTCGAAGCCGAAAAAGAGACCATGCTTGCATTCGAGTTGGAGAAAACATGCGAAATAGCCATAGCCCAATGGGAAATTAATGAGCTGAAGGAGTAGCTACAAGCTAAGGAGGAGACGAAAGCTGAATGGTAGGCAAGTCTGGATGAAGAGACCAAGGCCATACGGTGCTTGCGAAGACACAATGAAGCGATTGTAAGGATTTATGAAGATCTGCAAGCTGAAATGAAGAGCGTGTAGATACAAAAAAGAGGTGGAAAAATTGACACAAGAGGCAGCCTCGGCATGGGTATTGGATGAAAGTAGAGTGGCGGTAGTCCATGTGAGTTTTGTCGCCCAGGAATGTGCCTTCCTCAGTACACTACTCGATGTCACTTAGACAAAGGAAAGGGAAGCCATTGAGACAATTAAAAAGAAGCTTAGTATTGCACGTAGGGCCTGAAGGCATGCTTGCTAATGCAAGCACAACCAGTGGGAGTTCTGCCTAAGCTTCAAATGACAAAGAAAGTATATGTTGCAAGCAGGCTTGACACCACAAGAGGTGGACAAATTAGGGTTTGTGAAAGGGGTGCAATAGGAAGCCCGACAAGAGGAAGATGCTAGAATGAACTTCGAGATGGGACCTCATGAGGAGGAATTAGACCCACCACCTCCTTCTCCACCCCTAAAAGACCAGCAAAACCAATGGACACCTCCATCGAGAGGAGAGTAGCGCTAAAAGAAAAAAGGAAATAGATGGTGGAAGAAGAAAAAAGAAGATTGAATGCTAGACCAGTAATAGGACCGATTGCACCCATTCCACCAACCTTAGATAAACTCCCAGCCAACTTCCACACAAATCTTATCGTTTGGAAGTAAGAGGAAAGTGAATGGTAGCCTTTTGATCTTAGCTTCCATTTCCCCACCAATTTGCGTTAAGTCCTCGCCATTACAATGATGCAAGAGGTGATTGCCATTGGAAGCATCCTAGGAGACAGATGGGTAAAGGAGAGAGAACAGAACTCCACCCTTTGGGGCACAGAGGGTGCAAAATTTTGGCAAGACAAGGTTTTTGAGGTTCGGAGATTAGTAGCGGGCTACGAGCAATGCAATCTGCAGAAATACATGGATGTAGTGGGCCAAGGGGTAGACTACATCTATTGTGAAAATTTCTTACGAACTTTTCACAAGGACTGTGGCACCGTTACCATGAGAGAGGGTGAAGAGACTCACCAAGTATAGATTATGGTAACCCACACCTAGTATAAAGGGCGCTGGGATTGGCCAATAAGGTGGAATGGAGGGCAAAGAGAGATGTGTATGCCATGCTAGGAGTGGACAAGGTGAAGGTCCATACCAATGATGGCATTAGCTTGGCAGACATCCATGATCCTAAAATTCAACTCCAAGCAAAAATGGTATATGCGTTGTTCTCTAGCCAAAGGTACAACACCATCATGAGCCGCATTAATGTCCCTTTGTTACAAAGCATCACTGCACAATCACTAGATGAGGTGAATCTTAATGGTTTCATGAGAAAATACATCGAGACCTCGGCTAAGGCCTTAGCAATACGAGGAGAGCCAGTAGGAGGAGAACCATGAGCTACCAAGGCCGAAAGGAAAGCCTCATCTTCTAAGGCCTCAACCATCGGATTTGGTGGGGTCCTTATGACCATAATCAGAGAAGCCTTGGGGAAAGGGTAAGGAGAAGGAGAAGGAGTCGGAGAGACACCACTAAGATCACCCCCTCAACAAGAGTAGCAGATGCAAACAAGTGAAGAGATTGAGATTGATGATGAAGGGGAAGGAGAGCTATAGAGACTAGTCGACAGAGGTGCAGGGAGAAAAGGAGGAAGGCTTCATAAGGAATGACAGAAGAAGAAAATAGGAAAAAGAAAAAGTAGATTTGGAGAGGGATTGTAGGGAGTCCAAAAAGACCGAAGAAGGGAGGAAGAAGAAAGTAGAAGAAGAGGCAAAAAAGTTGAGAGAAGAATCCAGAAGGTCTGAGAAGGAGAGAAAAAGGAAGGTAGCTGAAGAAGAGGCAAAGTTGAAAAGAAAGGAGGATGAGGATATGGCTCTAGCTATGCGCCGATCAATAGAGCAGTAGAGCAAGAGAGATGAGATAAACGCCATGAGCCTGCCTAGAGAGGAAGGGCCAAGCTTGAGCACCCATGTGCCGAAAATCACGCCACTTCCTCCAAAAGAAGGCAAGGGCAAGGAACCAACCATGCCCCTTCCTACCCTCCTAGTGCGAACCACACCCATAGTCACACCCACCCAGGGCTCCATGCCAAAAGTAGACCCTAGCAATGCCCTAGCTTGGGTGCAGTACCTTGTAAATAAAGAGACAAATCAAGGGAGAAGAGAGGTATCCCAGTGATAGGGTTCAAGAGATTAGCTGCAACTGATGCTGAGTCCAAGCAGAAGATCCAAAGAGGTAGAAGGTGGAAGCCTCTACCACCTCCATACCCACAACAAAGCTGCCAGCTAAGGAATACAATGAATATGTAAAATAGTTGTTGTCGCAATTGGAAACACCCAGCGAAGAAAAGAAAGTAGCAACACTAGAGCTCGAAGCTGAAAAGGAGGCCATGACTGCATTCTAGTTGGAGAAAACATGCCAAATAGCCATGGCCCTCCAATGGGAAGTTAACGAGCTGGAGGAGAAGCTACAAGCTAAGGAGGAGACAAAAGTTGAATGGTAGGCAAGACTGGATGAAGAGACTAAGGCCATACGGTGCCTCGGAAGACAAAATGAAGAGTTTGTGGGGCTTTATGAAGATCTGCAAGCTGAAATAAAGAGCATGTAGATACGAAAAAGAGGTGGAAAATTTGACACAAGAAGAGCAACATAAATTTAGAGGAGAAATGGAATATCAAGAACAGAAGATGACAGTGCTAGCTCAAAGGTAGGGGAAAGCCTCAAGGACATGAAGAGGAGAGCGGAAGAATGGGCCAATCAGAAAGAAAGAAGAGTTAAAATTTTGGTGCACCGTCTAGCTCAAGTGGAAAAAGACAAAGTATTGGCTGAAAGCAGAGCGACGACCGTCCACGTGAGTTTCGAGGTCCAGCAGCGTGCCGTCCTCAATACACTACTCGACGTCACTCAGATGATAGAGGAAAGGGAGGCCATTGAGAAAATTAAGAAGAAGCTTGGAATTGCACGCGGGGCCCTGAAGGGAGGATTGCAAATACCAGCACAACCAGTGGGAGTCCCACGTAAGGTCCAAAGAACAAAGAAAGTATTTGTTGCAAGCAGGGCACACCCCACAGGAGGTGTACGCATTAGGGTTTGCCGAAAGGGCGCAATAGGAAGCCCAACAAGAGGAAGAGGCTAGACTAAACTTTGAGATGGGACCTCATGAGGAGGAATTAGCCCCACCACCTCCTTCTCCACCCCCAAAATACTAGCAACCAATGGACACCTCCGCCAAGAGGAGAGCAATGCTGAAAGAGAAAAGGAAACAAATGGTGGAAGAAGCCAAAAGAAGATTGTATGCCAGAGTAGTAATAGGGCCGATTGCACCCATTCCACCAATCTTAGATGAACTCCTAGCCCACTTTGAGATGGGACCTCATGAGGAGGAATTAGCCCCACCATCTCCTTCTCCACCCCCAAAAGACTAGCAACCAATGGACACCTCTGCCAAGAGGAGACCAATGCTGAAAGAGAAAAGGAAACAAATGGTGGAAGAAGCCAAAAGAAGATTGTATGCTAGACCAGTAATAGGGCTGATTGCACCCATTCCACCAACCTTAGATGAACTCCCAGCCAGTTTCCACACAGATCTCATCGTCTAGGAGCAACAGGAAAGTGCATGGCAGCCTTTTGATCTTAACTTCCACTTTCCCACCAACTTACATCGGGTCCTATCCATTATGGTGATACAAGAGGTGATTGCCATTGGAAGCCAACTAGGAGACAGATGGATGAAGGAGAGAGAATAGAACCCCACCCTCTGCGGTACGGAGGGTGCAAAACTTTTGAAAGACAAGGTTTTTGAGGTCTTGAGCTCAGTGCCGTGCTAGGAATGCTAGCCTACATGGAGAAGGTGCCTCTAGTGATATAAACATGGACACTTGGGTGGCGTTCTACAACACCCTCCCATTCAAAGGCAACAACTCGATATTCATGCCATACCGTCAAAGAATGGGAGTGGATTTTGACCCCAATGTCCAAGGCTAGTATGACTTCCTCGTGATCTACAATGCGAATTGCAC